>NC_059382.1:19632500-20232500 GCF_019703515.2 Myxocyprinus asiaticus | reverse complement strand
ATGTTCTGCATAAGTCATGCAGGTTTGAAATTACATGAGGGTAAGTAAACGATGACAGATTTTCATTTCGGTATGAACTATTCATTTAAAAAGCAATAATGAAAGCAGTTTTAGACTACATTTACTTCTAAAAGATTTCAGATTTTGGCCTCATTAAATGGGAGGAGTTCTCTAGTATGACGGAATTCGTTGAAAACCTAACTGCTTGAGGAAATATACACTATGTACCTCCAGAGACCTTTACCCAGAATCCTGAATCCCCTGGAACCAAGTATGATGTATACAGGTGAGAGTTCATGACTTGCAAAACATTACAGTATGTGTGTCAATTTAAAACTTGTGGAAAAAAATGGAATACCATGAAATAAACTTCAAAGCTTATTCTCACCTTGCAGCTTTTCTATTGTTATGTGGGAAATTCTCTCTCAGCAGTGCTCATATCAAGGTATATCTTGTTCCCAATTTTACACTCTGTTTGTTATGATGGAGCTCAAAGCAGAAACATTATTTGTGTTCTGAAGTTCATTAATTGGAATTTGTTTAGTACAGTGACAACACTGCAAGCAATTTGTTCTGTTCTCTTTGACACAGGGCTGAGTATGACAGAAATATTAATCAGAGTGTCAACTGGCAAAAGGCCTAGTGTTGAGAAGATCCCTGAAGACAAGCCCCCAGAGTGCCACGACATGATCGGTGTCATGGAGTAATCCTGGCACCAAGACTGCAACCAGCGACCTGCTTTCTCCGGAAACTAATCTAATTTTTGTCCCCTTTTCTGTTTAATGTGGACAATTATGGTGCTCTATTATCTAAAGACAAAGTCTCAGCAGACATTTGCTTTGTAGCTTTACTGGTTTTGCTTCGTAAGCTTCTTCTGAAATTACAATTAGAAAAGAACCCCAAGAGTGTTGCATCTTTCATCAACCTCCTATTCCCTCTGTTGTATCTTCATCAGGTCACCTTTGGTAAAAGATCTAATTAAATTATTTTATTTAGTTGCTGTGGGATGGAATGCTAATGTTCATCGTATGTATTCAAGCACTGAAGTACTTGACTAAGCTTCTGCTAATTTTGTTGCCGTGTTGTATAATGAGCTGAATACGATTAAACTTGTTCATCAGATTACGGAAAATGAGATGTGATTAGCAGGGTTATATGCTCAACGATTTTATCTCTCACATTATGGGCTGTCCAATTAAGATGCCCCTCCATTAAAGCGGCTGAAAGGCTGTCAATCATTGGCTCGCAGATAGCACATTTATCCAAATGAGCACTGTTTCCCAAAGTGACACTGATCGGGATCATCTCCATTTCTCTGCAGAGACAGTTCGGTTGACTGAAGTCCTTAGTGAAGTCCTGAAAATCCCAGACACGAAGTCACAGGGCGAGATAAGGAAGAGTCTGATTGAACAGGTTTGGCTGAATGTAAGTGAGACCTCCAGTGCATGTTTAGACCATAGTACACCATCAGCACATAAGGTGTTAGCAAAAGTAATACTGAACAATGTGCTGTTTGCAATCCATTACAACTTTACCTTCATGCTTTTCCATTTATTGATGTCAGTGTAAATGTTGTTTGTCACACAAAAGGTATAACACTTATTCTACTTGTTTCTTTGCATTAGGCATCAAACCAAACTGCTGACACTTCAGGCAAGTATTTTATATGAAGTACTTGCATTCAAAGACTGAATTGTCAAGAAATTATGCAGTCATATTCTTCTTTTTTCTGTACAAACTTTCTGCACTAAACAAATTCACATTATCCTAACAAAGGCAACAAATGCTAACATTTAAAAAATTCTAAGGTCATGTCCACACTAAAGGCTGGATCACACTGCACAAATTTAATGCAGAATTTAGTCACGATTTTCAGTTGGCTCGAGTTGGTGCTAGTTAGTGCTAGTCAGCAACAGTCTGCAGATTTTGAGAACGTGTGAGTCAGAGCAAATCGTGTAGTGTATGATGGGTACCAACTCCGATTTATTACCCTACAACTAGGATGTTTTATATTTTTTTGAGCCGACTATCCACAAAAGCAGAAAAAAATTCATAGTGTATGATGTTGCACAACTCAAATCTGATGTCATACGGTGAGCAGCCAATTGAAATAGATTGCATGGTGCCATGAAGCTCACAAAATGGAGATGGCATGAACAAGGATTCAAGTGGAGTTTAACTTTTAACACCACTCACATCGCATTGTCTCTAGATGCCACAAATGGTGGGCATCTTCACACCCAAATCCGCACCCAAAAACGTTTGGCTCATTTCTTTTACAGTTCAGCACATAGAGTTGCAACAGCAGGCAGTTCCCATATACATGTTTGTTTACATCTTTTATGCGGCTCTTAGAACAGGAGGGTGTGTTTCTGCATGAATTTGTAATTGGAGCAGATCGACTTAACAGTCTGGATCCCCAATCGTTTGTGGTGTGATGGCCAGTTTTTGTCTGTAGTTATTTTCAAAGTTGGTAAGAGTATGATGCCTAGAGTACTGCATACTTTGGAAAAAGATGATATTATGAAATGGGAAACTGAGTCTTCAACTCTGTTTCAACGTAGTTTTTTTTTTGTTTTTTTCAACTAATTTTTAGTTTTTAACTCAGTTTGAGGTTTCAACTGAGTTTTCAACTTTTTTTGTTTTTTTCTGGACTGGCTCGTTTTTTAGATGCAGTGTAAAGTTAAAAAAATTTTAAGGCTAGGTTACACTGCCCCAACAAATGGCAACAAATGGCTAAAATTTCGAATAGTCTAAGGCTGTGTCCACACTAATACGTTGTCGTTTGAAAGCGCATAGATTTTTTTTTAGCTGTTTACCCCTTTTCATCCACACTGGAACACTGTTTTCCTCTACCAATAATGGAAACTTGCTTTTTAGTACAGAATTCTTTGGAAAACAATGACGTTAGGAAATGAAAAACTGAGCTGACAGCTTGAAAACTGAGTTGAAAAATCAAAATTGAGTTAAAAAAGTTTCCTAACATCATCGTTTTCTAATGTACACAGTACTTAAGAGCAAGTTTCAGTTTTGGGTGGAGGAAAAATACATTCTGGTGTGGATGAGATGTGTAAAGATACAGTTGTGCTCAAAGGTTTGCATACCCTTGGAGAATTGGTAATATATGTACCATTTTTTAAAGAAAACATGAGTGAGCAGGCAAAACACATTTCTTTTATTTCTTATGGGATTCATATTCAACTGTAGGTTATAACAGAATGGCACAATCATGAAACAAAACATAGCAACAAAGAAAAAAATGAAATGACCCCTGCTCAAAAGTTTGCATACCCTTAGTTCTTAATACTGTGTATTGCCCCCTTTAACAAAAGCCCTGCACAAGTTTTATGAGATCTGCAGCCTGCTAACGGACTGTGGGGCTGATACCACCCTCAGCGATGGTGACCAATGGACCGCGCTGCATTTTGCCACCCAGGCTGGTGATGACAGAGCCACTCGCCTTTTGTTAGACAATAAGGTGAGAGCTGATGCCAAGGAGAAGGGTGGATGGATGCCTTTGCACTTAGCTGCTCAGAACGGCCACGAGAACATCGTGAGGATCTTGCTCCCACGTCTGGATAGTGTGGATGAGAAAAAGCGCCAATCTGGCTAAACGGCACTTCACGTGGCTTGCGTTTATGGCCATGTAAATATAGTCAAGCTCTTGCTCAAACAAGGAGCTGATTTAAACAAAGCAGATAACTTCCAGTCCACAAAATTTACACCAGGCAGCAGATGAGGGGCACTTCAGAGTAGTGCATTTGCTGGTGAATAAGAAAGCTGATGTGCAAAAAGTTGATGAACGAAGCTGCAGTCCCCTTCACTTTGCCACTCTCAAATGATACACAGGCATCTGCAGACTCTTATTGAGTAAATGAGCAGAACCTGACAGCAGAACCCATCAGAATTGGACAGCCATGCACCTGGCATCCCTAAAGGGCCATCCCGAAACTATTCTTGTGTTGGAGGAGAACCACGGCTCAGTCAACGTCCAAGGGAAGGATGGTTGGACACCTCTACACCTGGCCTGCCATCATGGACAGGAGGAAGTGGTTTCAGTCCTATTAGCAGCAGGTGCTGACCCAAACTGGGCAGAGGATAATGGCTGGACACCCCTCCACATGGCCTGTAACAGTAGCTGCTTCCCTAGTGTCCTACAGCTGATATCCCATCAAGCCAATGTGAACGCCCTGAACAACAACCAGTCGACACCATTACATTTAGCTGCCCAGCTCAGCAACATCCCTGTTATCAAAGCTAATGAATAATGCACAGCAAGCTATGCTGGACTCTAAAGGATGTACTGCCGTAACCTTGGCTCAACAATGCAACAACACAGAAGCTGTGCAGTTACTGGACAGCTAGTATAGAGGTTGAAATACAGAGAGCGAGCCATGTTCAGTGACAGATAACTCCACCATTAAGAGGAGTCGAGCATTGATTTCTACTATTGATTTCCTCCCTCTGCAAAGCCTATTCTTATAAACACAGTCACTGCTGTTCTTGATTTAGATTCCAAGAATTTAACACATTTGTATGGGTTTAGTAAACAGCTCAGGTGTGTTCTCAGAATGTAAGTATTTGAAATTAATCAAAACTATTACATGTAACACTATCAGTACATATATTTGTTGAATATTTTTTCAGGGTAAAAATGTGTTTACCACAAAGTGTGGGATGTTTATACCTTCAGTAATTATGTATTTAATTAGATTTATTGCTTTTATACTTATGTCATGTTCCCTCGATCTGTATGCAGTAATATTGTAATGCTGAAAAAATCATAACCATTCATGGCATTCAAATGGCATTCAAATGGCATGTTACTTTCACAGACTAAATACAGGTCTAAACGGGATCTAAAACGTATTGTGATTAGATCACAAAAAACACATACCAACGTGGTCAAAAACGCATCTGAAAGTATCACATTTGAGGTGTAAACGCTAATCCGTCCTGCATGCATCCCGGCAGCAGAGAAGCACCACCCTTCACCTGCCAATCAACCGCTGGTTCTGAGCGGTTTTAAAAGAAAATAACCATTCGATCTGAAAAAATTAAAAAGCTGATATATACACAAGCGTGAGAACTTCACAGGTCTTCTTCAGTGTGTCTGATATCAACATGCAGAGGGACACATATGAGAAGCACAAACATCTTCAGCTCAGCTTAATACAACTAATCCACTAAAATAATGGATAATTCTGCTCGAAATGCTGATTTTTTGCTTGGATTAAATTTCAGCTGCATCAGGGAGAAATAGCATGCCATTTTATTTGCACTTACTTTGTTTTTTCTGACTTTGTTGCAGTTTATTATCATGCAGGAACACTCTGACATAGTGATTGATGTATGTCCTCATGAAACAGAGTCCCTATCCTCCAAATCCGATCACAAGTTGTCACAGAAGACACATTTAAATCACCAGGAGTAAACAGCGATGTGTCCCACCTGACCACATGTGATCGGATCACCTGAGACACATCGTAATACCAGGTGGAAACACTGCAAAATGGCTTCAAAGTTACTGGTTTTAGTGTTGATTTTGTACTTACAATTCAGTTAAACACATCTGTCACAGGCCAGATCATAGTCTAATCCTAAAAAGGGCATGAATTCAAAGATACAGTATCTCAGAAAGATAATGTATTACTATTTTCCAACACGTCATGTCCCAAATAATACATTTTCATGTTTTCTTCAAAATTATCCTTTTACTTTGAATTTTATAGCTGGTAGAAATCGTGAAAATACAACTGAAGAGATAGGAACATTTGCTTTGATGTCAGCTGCCTTCTCAAAAATGCTGCCATGTTACTTTTAGATATACTGCAGATTGTCAGTTGATGTCAGAGTTTTTATTCAAAGTCACTTGACCTTAGTATTGCAAGTACTCCTTTTTCAGTAATTTTCTCTGAAATCTGGCCCACTCACGTTTTGCTCATCACCCTAGCCTTTCAAATGTTTGTATCCCCCAGGATTCAAAAAACCTTTTTAGGGCAAAGAAATCTGATTATAGTCATATTTCAATTTTGGCAAAATCTGTAATTACTGTTTTGCATTTGCACGGCAGTGCAGTCGTAAATATTTTTATATTTATATCATACTGGTGCTATACTGGCAAAGCATATTTAAATGAATGTGATGTCAGCTCATGACTGAAATGCAGACGTTTTGTATCTGACTTTAAATTACAGTACATTATACATATCAGAATATGATTGAAAAGCTTAAATATATACTTCATTGCAGTAATTTCACATATTGTCTTGCTTGTTGTAGAAGAGAACTAGTAACGAGGATTCTGAGCTGTTGAAACAAACATCTGAATATCAGAATTGCTCTTTTATTTACAAGGTTCCTCCTTGCTTTTATCCTAGTGTAGGATAATAAAACATCAATGCTTTGTGAAGGAATTTGAACACATGCACCCCATTGTCACACACTGCAGTTTGGTCTGCGGCCTCTCCACTGTAACATACATAACACTTTCAATACTCAATACCTCATTAAAGTCTGCAAAAGAACAATTGCTTTCACAAACATGTCTACTGCATGTCTTCTCTGTCGATGCAACCCTCACTGGTAAGCTGTTATTTAAAATTAAATAGTCTTTTTTATGTAATAGCATGTTTTTAATGCAGTTTTTTTTTTTTTTTTTTTCTGCAGAGGGATGTACTCTAAAGAAACAATAAAACAGTAACCTTACATGGGATTAGAAACATACAAATTAAAACAAACATACATAAGACTCCAACTGACCTGAATGTTGAGGGCCTAATTCCAGCTAAGGAAAGGAGGCTTTGCACATACTATGGCTCAGTGGAGGATTGCTCTTTTTTTGTGTGTGTATGTTTGTAAAGAAAAACTGAGGGGGGAATACAGATTAAGCGCAAGCTTCCCACTGTGACTTACACTTGTAAAATATCCTTGATTTAATTTTATTAACTAGATTTTAGTGTTCGGATCCGGAGATAAAAATCATTAGAAGACCTGTTTTTTTGTTCAGTTGCATTTTTCATTTATACTGTATGTGGCCTCATCTTTCAAAATACCTCAGCCCAACTTTTTTTCTGTGAACTATTTTTAATGCACCAATGCGCATCATATTTGAAGATTAGGTTTAAATCTCCACAGAAAATTAGATTAAAATATATAATTTATACCCAAGAGCACACAACCCATGAGATGTGGTGGGGAAATAAAGTGCCGTTTCTGAAAGAAGATGGCTGGTGAAGTATGACCAGTGATAGCTGTCTGAGTTTCATTTTATTTCATTACTGTTTTGGCTCCTTCAGGTAACCATACATTAATAGCTCTACTTATGAGTGTTTTCTTATTTTACCTAGTGTGCCCCAAACCCTCTTCCACAGAATCACACCTTAGTCTCACTGTCAAAAAAGGTTTTGTTAAATTACAAGGATGTCATTGTTTAATGTCACCAAGTCTGTGTTGAATTAGAACATTTATGTTGAGAAGTCCCCCTGCACTCTTGTCTGGGACAAAAAAACAAAAACAAAGAGGATTTTTGATAGAATAATCTCAATTTTGGTGACAGAATTAAACTTGAACAGATACATTTACACTAAATACAACAACAACAACAAAAAAAAAAAAAAAAAAAAATAGAATACAAACTAATTTACTTGAACTTAGTTGAAAACAGTAATAAACAGCAGCATTTAACTAAACATTTCGCTATGAAATAAGTAGACCTAAAATACCAAGCAGGGATTATTGAATCTGTTCATGGTCCAATGGAGGTAGAATGAAATTGAAAATTTCCTCAGCTACCGTATCAACATGAGAGAGAGAGGACTGTTTGGGATGAACCGATTCACTAGACTGACTTTCCAGGGCTACATATGAGAGGCAGGATTGTTTAGGGAGAACTGATTCACTATAAAGATTCTGACTGTCCAACGCTACATACGAGAGGAGAGTTTCGAAAAGCGCGGTTGGTTGCAGCTTGCTCAGCAACAAAACTTGTGTGCTACTTTTAATTACAATAACTTCCCATCACTGGTAAATAAAATGTTGTTTTACTGTATGCTGAAGTACTGTGGCTAAAGGTGCCTCTCTGAAGACAAATTTTTCGGTTTGTTGGTTTGTAGCATCATTCAAAACAAATAAAAATGAAATTTAAGATAAGCTAGGTTTATGCTAACATTAGCAATGCTGCTAGCTTAACATTGAATTCTGCTGTATAAACTGGATTAAAACAAATCTGAATCACACTAAATATTTCGAGAGTGACAACAACATCTTACATTTAAGTGATAAAGCTAACAAACTGAATTCATAAACATTGTGATAAACAATCTCTATCTCTAATAACAGACACAATGCTTTGTGCACCAATTTCAGGCAGCAGACAGGTAGTAATACCTGTCATAATAGTGTCAGAGTGTTGGATGATGTCAACGTTTCTCAAATTAGACAAAATTATACTGTATTTTACACATTTGTGACAAATACTGAAGTGTTTGCCATTAAAAGGATAGCTAACCCATAAATGACAATTATCTCATCATTTACTCACCCTCATGCCATCCCAAACTCGCACAACTTTCTTTCTTCTGCAGAACACAAAGATTTATTTGAAGAATCACAAATATATATATATATATATATATATATATATATTTGAGTCTATTTCTAAGATTTGCGCATTTAAATTTCATAACAAAATTCTATCTCAATGTTTTTTTATACAAAATTAAATTAATAAAACTGAAAATATTTTAATTTTATTTTATTTTGTTTAAGATTACTCAATTTAATGGATTTTTGTTTTAATCGAAAAGCATAAATCTTAAAATTATGATTGGTGATGTATGAGGAGTTTTTGTCCATACAATGCAAGTCAATTGGGGTCCAAAACTTTAAAACTTTTAAGCTCCAAAAAGGACATAAAGGCAGCATAAAAGTAATCCATATGACTCAAGTGGTTTAATCCATGTCTTCAAAAGTGATATGAAAGCTTTGGAATAAAAACAGACTAAAATTGAAGTCCTTGTTATACTATACCTTTAATATTAACAACTTTTTGCTCTTTCGTGGAAAATGTAAATATTAATTTAAAAGACATTAACTGCATTTTGTTAAACTAATTCAACTTTTATGCTTTCATAAAGCACAAAACTGCATACAAATCCTAATCTCCCTTTATTTTCACCTAAATTCACATAGATAACAGTCAGTTGTGACCAACATGGATCACCTCAAACTGAAACTTGACAAGACTGAGCCCCTCTCTCCTGTTCAAGACCTTCCTCACTCAATCTTTCTTCATCTCGGTTGAAGGTCGCACAATGGTCACCTCCAAGTAGTTTCTTTAGACACAAAATGTCCTCCTCTGATCACACTACAACAAGTGTCTGGTCTTGCTATCAACATGATCACGTTGGAAGTCGGCATGTTGTTTCCAAGAGTTCCAGTACCCAAGGATCAGCCACATTATGCTGACTCACCGACAAGAGTCGTCTTCTAGTAAAATTTTTGCATCGGTTCCAGTGTTTTTACCTTCCCCTGTGGCACAATCAGTGATGAGCAAGAATCGGAGATTGCATTTTTTGCTCTAACATTACAATTATACTCCACTGATGGTTAGGTTTAGGTTTGGGGTTTGGGTTGTGGGAAGATACAGACCTGTCCCATTACCCACACTTGTGGCTTTGGACTTGCTTGTTTACCCACTTGTCTTATGTATTTCTGGTGTTTGGCCACAGTATCCAAGTAGACATGAAGAATGCGAGTGTGTGTGTGTGTGTGGGGGGGGGGGGGGGTAGTTGTGCTGTAGTAAAGACACATCCTCTTAAATGTCTGCGCTCTTAAAGGCACCTCCACTTAAAAGGGCACCTTTACATTTGTGAAGGAAAGGGGCAGGGGCTTGTGCCCTCTGTAGCCTTAGTGCTGTGCGCGTCAGTGACCCTGTATGACTTTCGATTACACTTTGGGACACTCGTAGACTTAACGATGTTGGTGTTGGTTGTGACAGCTGTTTTTGTTGTTGCACTGAAAAGACTGATTGTTGTTGGTTAAAAAGCCTACTTGAAATAATAGTTAACTGAATAGTTTACCCATCTTTTCATTTATCGTTACACCACTGGTTGTTGGTAGTGTATTGTGTTTTGAAAAAGGATTTCTTTTTTTTCTTTTTTATTTCATTGTGTGAAATTAAATGCAAAAGTTATTTATTTTCACTCATTTTGATTTTCAATACTTTGAAAATTAATACTTTGATTTTAACCATAAGACATGGGATACTACATATGCCATTGGCTGAACCTTGGACTGCGATGCACTTCACTGATCTTGGCCAGTGTCACCTCGGTCTAATGATGGACTACACTCTTGAAATGGAATACATAGACTATAAGTTAATTGCCCACAAAACCCATCATCAGCCAACTAACAAAGGACAATGCATCTATATTAACTTCTGCAGTTAATACAGGATGAACTTCAAAGACATTAGTCATTAATCTTACAGTTCAAACAAAATCTTTGTTCAAACACTTGCCCTTAACACTTACTTAGTTTACACATTTTAAACCATGACTTGCACTATACATATGTAATATTGGCATTATATTCATGATGTTAGCCAGAGGGGAACTGGCCTCCACAGTGAGTCTGGTTTCTCCCAAGTTTATTTTTCTCCATTAACCAACATCTTATGAAGTTTTGTGTTCCTTGCCACAGTCACCTTCGGCTTGCTCACTGGGGTTCTAAGTACAATTATTATTTAATTACTTATTTTTAAACACAATTCACAATTGTATTTTATCAAACTACACAATGATGACTCTAAGATATTATAGATATTACAGTTTCATTGTCTGTTAAAGCATGATTTTCTGTTAAGCTGCTTTGAAACGATGTGTGTTGTGAAAGGTGCTATAATAAAATGACTTGACTACTTTACACATTAAAATGTGTTTAACTGTTGTTCATATTTGCTGTAAAATATGAAATATAAGCCTTTTTTTTTTTTTTACTTTGTTCCTCAATACAATGCATAAAAACATAATTCTATAAACCTGTGTGATCCAGTAATAGCTACTTCTACAAACCATTTAAAGGAAGATTCTGTATGCAATACAAGTTGTGCTCGAGCATTTGTGGCATAATGTTGATTACCACAAAAATTTATTTTGACTTGTCCCTAATTTTCTTTTAAAAAAAAAAGAAAAAAAAGAAAAACACAAATCAAGGTTCCAGTGAGACACTTTCAGTGGGGCCAATTTTTGGAGGGTTTAAAGGCAGAAATGTGAAGCTTATAATTTTATAATAGCACTTACATTATTACTTTTGTTAAAACTCATGTATTATTTGAGCTGTGAAGTTGTTTAAATGGTAATTTTTACAGTCGTTTTAGGGTTTTAGGGTTTGTTGACATTACATCGTAATGGCAACGTCCTGTAGTTGTAAAATTGGCTATAACTTTACACAGAAATGGTTAGTAAGTGATTTTATCACACTAAAATCATGTTTACACCTATATCTTTTATGTCTTGTGGCTTTACTTTTGAAAAAGTGAGTATTTTAACATTGAAAAATTGGCCCCCATTCACCTCCATTGTAAGTGCCTCACTGGAATCTCAATTTTTGCTTTTTTAAAAGAAAAGTTATGCCACATTAAATTATATGCTTTTGCTTGTCATGTACAGTATATAGGACAATCAACTCTACATAACTTATCAGTATGTGTAAATAAAAATAATTAAAATGTTTACTTTAAATTCATAAACGCTTGTAGTACAGATGAGACATAAACAGTGTTATTCGTTAATAAAATTATATTTTTAACTATAAAACAAAACTACTATTCGTGCTGACCCTTCTTGGTTTCAAACTGTTACTCAAATCGTATTCTTAGTTACAATAGTTGCCACAACAAAATAGGCCAACATGTATTTCCCTGTAAATTGCTTTAATGAGAAAATGTTTGCTTAGAAAATGATTGTAAAGTAAATCTAAATGTTAAATAAATCTTACAGCTCAACTCAATCAAAATCGACAAACAGCTTTACTGTGGGGCAAAGAGATAAGACGGCCTCGGTTCAATGCGATTTTCTCAAATAATTACATAATTGTGTGGGCAAATTGCTTCTATTTGCAATTCCTGACAGCATTGCCCTGTTAAATGAATCAGTGTTGTGTGGCTTGGCTGGGTGGGTTGTGGAGTATGGTCCAGCGGAGCAGTCTTATTAACACATCAGAAAAACAAACACAGCACCCGCCTGTGGTTCAGCTGGCCGATTTAATTCTCTTTAGAGATGGCCTCATGGGTGGGAGGGGGGTAACGTGGCAAGGAAGTGATTATAGCCTGCTGTGGGAGCCCTCTCACCCCCTCTTTTCTCTCTGTCTTTTCTTTTTCTACTTGCTTCAACAATTCAATCCCAGTTCATCATTTTGAGTCCAACAATTTAAGTCCATGAGATAATTTGATGCTGTTTTAAAGAAACAAATTAGTCCGAAATCAAATATGTACATGCTTGATAGTGTGAATTGAATGTCCATATGGCAAAACACCACATAGCCTTTAGTTTAAATACCTCAATCAAATACACCATCAATTCTACCTTCCTCCCTTTTTACGTTTTACGTTCCAAAATGACTTCATATTCCACCCACCTTTCAGGTCTGTTAATTGCTGACAGCAATCAAGGGCTGTTGAATGCTGTGTACTTAGTGATACAACCTGTCTTTGCATTTGTTCTTCAATTGACTGGCAAGAAAAATGGCTTTGATTGCACGTATCAAAGGAGCAATTTGGTTAATTAGAAATTGTCCAGACTCATGACAGTTCTTACATGAAATGCGATACATTCCATTCAGGAATATTTTGTGCAATTTACCAAGCTGCTTTCAGTTGTTAGCACTCACACTAACAAGTTATTTTTAACAGGTAATTTACTCCACTAATGAGGCTTGAGGAATTTTAAGTGAAACAAAGTTTTCGCTGAATCTGTTTCTATTGAAGAGCACACTAATTTTTCACAAACTTCATATGCAGCGTTTGTATTTCAACTACATCCATTCTCATAGGTGATTGCAATGCAGAGAAGGGGTGAAAAATGTTGGTTCTTGTCGGAGATCTATTATTTACAAATGTGAAATAAATTACTAGTCCCCAACACTTTCCCGGCATTGAGGGTCAAGCCCCTTACAGATCTAATCACACCTTAAGGCCTTCAGTGCATGTCTATATGAGTGGCCTTGGACATGCTGACAGTGATCTGTGTGGCACAATCAACGCAGGCAGATGATTTGTTATGTGACCCTGTACCTTCAACCATGTTGTTTATTTGATTTTAGATGCATTTATTATTGCTGTAACACAATAAAAAGACTCCTAATTCCAAAGAAAAATGTGGTTAACAATAAAAAATTTGTAATTCAGGATTTTACCTTTTTCCAATAATTTTCACCACGGATGTGACCAAACGTAAAAGTTTAAGAATTAGTAATTCAAAAACCCAGACTGATCGACTACTAATCTCCAGCTTTGCCACACTTTTTTACCAATGAATTTTCCAAGATCTTTCTGGCTGATTGCGATTTCAGTTGTGGCCAGAAATATTCACACCCTTGGTAAATATGAGAAAAGAAGGCTGTGAAAAATATATACTTATTGTTTATCCTTTTGGTCTTTCATTCAAAATATTCACAAAAATTTGTTCTCAAATAGATATCAAGCAATTCCAAACACAACACATGTTTTATCAAAAAACTAATATTTTTTTTCAAATATATGAGACACAGTTATTGGCACTCTTGTATTCAATACGTTGTGCAACCTCCCTTTGCCATGATAACAGCTCTGAGTCTTCTCCTATAATGCCTAATGACCATTCCTCCATACAGAATCTCTCCAGATCCTTCATGCTGGTGGACTCTCCTCTTCAGTTCACCCCACAGGTTTTCTATGGGGTTCAGGCCAGGGGACTGGGGTGGCTATGGCAGAACTTTGATTTTGTGGTCAGTGAACTATTTTTGTGTTGATTTTTATGTGTTTTGGATTATTTTCCTGCTGGAAGATCCAACCACAGCCCATTTTAAGCTTTCTGGTAGAGGCAATAAGGTTTCGATTTTTTATCAGTTGGTATTTGATAGAGTTCATGACGCTATGTATCCGAACAAGATGTCCAGGACCTCTGGCATAAAAACAGGCCCACATGTTAAACTTCACCACCATATTTAACCGTGGGCATGAGGTACTTTTCCATATGGCTACCTTTCTGTGTGCGCCAAACTCATCACTGGTGTTTACTGCCAAAAAGCTCTATTTTTATTTTATCTGACCATAGAACCCGGTCCCATTTTAAGTTCCAGTAGTGTCTGGCAAACTGAAGACTCTTGAGTTTGTTGTTGGGTAAGAGCAGAGGCTTTTTTCTTGAAACCCTCCCAAACTACTTGTGGTGATGTAGGTGATGTCTGATTGTAGTTTTGGAGACTTTATAACCCCAAGACCCAACTAATTCCTGCAATTCTCCAGCTGTGATCCTCTTGAGAATATTTGGCCACTTGAAGCATCCTCCTCACCGTGCGTGGAGACAATATAGACACGCGTCCTCTTCCAGGCAGATTTGTAACATCTCCAGTTGATTGGCACTTCTTAATTATTGCCATGATGGTGAAAATTGGTATTTTCAATGCTTTAGCTATTTTCTTAAAGCCACTTCCCATTTTGTGAAGCTCAACAACCTTTTGCTGCACATCATAACTTTATTCTTTGGTCTTACCCATTGTGATGGATGACAAAGAGAATTTGGCCTGTGTTACCTCATATTTATACCTATGTGAAACAGGAAGTCATGGCTGAACAATTTCATGTTCCTTGTCACCCAGGTGAACTAAAAAAAATGTAAAATATGAATGGGAATATACTTCAGATATATTTTACGCATAAGAATTTTTAGGGGTGCCAATAATTGTGGCAAACGTGTTTTGGAGAAAAATATTTAATTATGAGATTTTTCCCCCTTTCATTTAGTTTACTTCAGTTAAAGGTTAGATTTCTGTGAATGTTTTGAATGAAAGCTCAAAAGGATAAACAATAAAGACATATTTTTCAAAGCCTTCTTTGCTCATATTTACCAAGGGTGCCAACATATTTGGCCACAACTGTATATATGTATTTATTCTTACCTATTCACTATTGAATCATTTGAAACGGATTTGTTGACCGGTTGATCATTTAATTGAAACAAACCAAATTAAGAGAACAATTCACTCACAAATAGGACACAAGCTCTACAGGGCAAAATCACCATATACAGTATATATATTCATTTAAAATGTTTAAAGCGATTAACGTATTAACATATTTGACATTTGATTCTGACATTTTATTCAGCTCCGTGTGAGTTCTAAACACTGGTTGAAATAGGGCGGAAACATTGCGATGTGCCAGGGATCATAACACCGACATACACACCACAGACAAAAACAACAGCAATTTCATGTGTTTGTCAATGATGATCAAGTGATGGAGGAAGGACCTCTTAACTTTAATTTTTTTTACAAAACAAACCTAGATGAGACGTGTGATAAACCGCATTCACATGACTCACTGGAGATAAGCATCAGCGTTTCCCTGGCACTGCATAGCACATTCGTCTTACTTGTTCAGTTGTGACCTCAATTTGTAGGTGAACCCAGAAGACTAATTTACCATGGATTCCCTTGAGAATTTTCTATGTGTTTTATAATGTTTTTATTGCTTTCTTTTTTCTTTTTTTTTCCTTTTTTTTTCTAAGAGTAAAATAAGGTCTACAGTTAACATTACTTGAAAATGCTTGGATGTTTTGTTCTACAACATAATGTCTAATGTTACAGTCATACCCAAAATGTGAATTTTTAAGCCATCATTTTTTATTATTTTTTGCTAATGAGTTGCTAGATAAGGACTACAGATACCACAAGCATGTGAGTGAACATGTCTGACTAAATGTAAAACAGTAGTTTTTATCTAGCAACTTTCTTCAAAATTCACGTTTTGGGTATGACTGTGTGTAATTTATGTTGTAGCACAAAACATCTGAGTATCTTGAAGTAATGTTTTCCACAGACCTTATTTTACTCATAAATTCCAAACTGCCATCGTAAAAACCCATAGGAAAATTCTAAGGGAATCCATGGCTCAAAAATGTTAATTCTCTTCCGGGTTTTTGGACTACAACCTGAACAGCTCATTTATGATGAAGTATCATTATGTGGACAGTGCCAGCAATAAAAGTAAAACAAGATGTTCTCTGCAGCACGTTTCATGTGGAGTTTAAAATGGCATGAATCATGTGAATGTGGCTGCACGATTGTTGTAGCAAAGTGGATAGCCATTATTATTATTGTGAAGGGTGAGGGTTTAAAAGACTTAATTTCAATGAACCTAGGGGACTAGTTCTTTCAATTAGTCAGCCTCTCACTTAGACTTGAAATGTTTAATGTTACTTGAATTTATGCTATTTGCATCTATTTCTATCTTTATATTATGGAATACGTTGTTTTGAAAATGTTGATCAAACATTATTGTTACATATTGTTTTATTTTTTTTCTAAGAAGGAAATAAATGCATTTTAGAAAAGAAGTATATGGTCAAATTTCAGCACTTTCAAAAACTGTAATAAATCATGAATAACTATGAAAAATCATGTGAAATAGCATTTCAGCTTAGCATAAAGATGACAGTTTACACAAGGTTTATTTCTGTTTCTTCTGCTCCAAACTTACTTCAAACTTACTCATCTGTCTGCTCGTATGAATGTAACACATCATAAGAAAGTGTTTCACCGCTGTTCAAATGCACTTTGGATCGCATCATTTATATGTATAAATGTTTTCCATCTGAAAGAACTAAATATTAAATGAAACAAATGACAATAAAATGCAAAGTAATCTCTTCAGTAATCAAAATGTTTTTTGAATGTAACTGTATTCTAATTACCATTGATTTAAATTGTAACTGTAGTGGAATACAGCTACTTTTTGTATTTTAAATATGTAATCCTGTTACATGTATTCCGTTACTCCCCAACCCTGTGTGTGTGTGTGTGTATATATATATATATATATATATATATATATATATATATATATATATATATATATATATATATATATACTGTATATGTATAGTAAGCGAATACTGTACAGTATATGCAAAATAGAATTTTTCATGTCTTTCACTTTTATTAATTTCTATTAATTCCAGGCCTGGAAAACACTATAAATTACCCTGATTTTTTTTCATCTCTGAATCAGAATCCCGTAGAGGATGAGTTCATCTAAAATTTATAGTTCACCCAAAAATTCTCATATTACATCCTTATGCTGTCTCAAACTCATATGACTTTCTTCTGCGGAACACAAACAAAGATATTTTGAAGGTATTTTATTTACACATAATTTATAATGAAAAAGGAGTTACATTTTGGTCTGTTTCTCACCAAAACCAATTGTATCGCTTCAGAAGGCATGAGTTAAAATTTTTGAGTGCTTTTTGGTTTACAAGTATGGATTAATTTTATGCTGTCTTTATGTGCTTTTTGCAGTTTGAAAGTTTTGAACTCCATTGACTTACACATCATATATACTACAAAATTTCTTTGTGTTCCACAGGAAAAAATCATATGAGTTTGAGACAGCATAAGGGTTTGTAAAATATTAGAGAATTATAATTTTTGGGTGAAATATTCCTTCAATGTCTTTGTGGCTATGGATTAATACATATGAATGTGTGTCTTTTATTAAACATTGGAAGTCTTACATCAAAACTTACATCTAAACTAAAGCCATGTGTGTGTTGCAGTCTGGGGTATATCTGTGTATTACTAGTTTGTACTGTAGAACAGTGTGTTGTAGTCTGCAGATAGAAATTGCCAGCAAACAGCAATGGATTGGCTCACCAGCTGTGTCTGACCACTGATGGTTGCCATGAGGCTAATGTCATTGTGTTGTCCATAGAACATGCATGCAAATAAAAATGCTCTCTGCCTCATCATTTAGAGTCAGCCTTCAGGCCAGGAAATAACTTCATTTTATGGCCCCAGTGTTCTTTTACTTGCATGAAGATCACAGCAAAACTGATCACTAGAGTTCTCGTGAGGAAACATTACAAGGTTTTGCAAAGATATTTTGATTCGGTAGCAGATACTGTAGCTTTGTACCATTTAAACATCTACCACAATGTGTGGTAGTGCCAGTGCACAGTTATTTTATTCATAAGCTTATATCATTGTGCAACATACATTTAATGAGAACACTGTAACATGCATTACATTGCAATGGCAGGCCCATCACATTCAATGTGTGTCATATAAAGCATGAAAAGCTATGTAGTCATATAAACAGTAATAAATAGTAAAAAGGAACCTTAAATTAAAATCACAGTCATTTTGCTGACACGTTTGCACGCTTGCCCATCTTCTCCATGATCCGCTCTTCAAGGAATGTAAGCAGTTTGTCCTTATCATCCCCTTTCACTTCGTCAGAATTATCTTTACCCCCTCAAAGGCGAAAACAAGGAACAAAAAGGGTTACTGCTCCCAATGGTAAGGTTGAAAAACAATTGTAAAGGCTATTTTGTTTGCAAATCTTAGAATATTATGAAATGATTATTTTCTGTGTTTATCCATCTTTAAATTATAACTGTAAATGCACTTAGTTGTAGATGTGGCACAAATGCTTTTATATTGGTACAGAAAGTACAACTGATTACAGTTTAATTTTTTAAGGTTTCTAACTGCAGTTAGATGAATATCTAATACATTTTAAAAGTGGAAGTTAATGTTGCAGACATTTCTGGCATAAATAAACTTTTTAAGTAGAAAAATAAAAATAAAATAAAAAAATAAAAAATTATATATATATATATATATATATATATATATATATATATATATATATTATTATATATATATATATATCCGCTGCAATGCATGACTTATAAGCAGAGGTGGGTACAGTAGCCAAAAACTGTACTCAAGTAAAATTATTAAGTCTTTTAAAACTGAATTACTCAAGTAGAAATAAAAGTACTTATGTTAATAATTACTTGAGTAAGAATAAGAAAGTATTGAATTAAAAGTTTATTCAAGTAGCGAGTAACTATCTACATTGCAAATTAAATTGCAAAGATCTGATTATTAATTTTACCACCTTGCGTGCATGAATCATATGTCATTCTTTATACCCACTGTTACAGTGATAGTTTAAAAATGAATTCTAAACCAGTATGACATGGACACAATGAACATAATTAAGGAGATGTTAGACATAATTTTAGCCTCAGTCACCATTCACTTCCATTCGTTTGTCATTTTTGACTGAGGATGTCAGTCCCTAACATTCTGCCTAACACCTTGTTTTTGGTTCCAGAGAAGACAAAGACACAAAGGTTTGGAACAATGAGAGTGAGTCTAAATGATGATAGAATGTTCATTTATGGATGAACTATCACTTTAAGGATGCTTGACAAATCCTTTCCTAGCAATTATTACAGAAAAAACTAAATGTTTCACAGGCTCAGTTATATTATTATGTATAATATTGTATATTCTTAGTTATGAATCAAAGCAAGATCATGCATTATTAACTCCTAATGTCGCTATTTCACCATGTAACAGTTAAAGGATGGGCAAGGAGGAGGCGGGAATCAATCAACATAAATTTTAATGTAAAACTCAACATAAAACAAACATAAACACACACACATGCAGTGCGGCCACGTACGTCTCTCTCTCTCTCTCTCGAACTGGCATCTCCGGCTCCCCTTTATCTCACTCTCCCACTTATCAGCTGATTCAGTGCCGGCCGTGCACCCTCACGGCCCGGCCATGCCCTCCTCCTCATCACACTCCTCCCCAGCACCAACCGGACTGACCTACTTATAAGTGCAATAAAGTAAATTTGCACCTTATCTCTGTGTTTAGAAGCACGTTTAGGCTTATTTTAGTTCAGAGGTTGTTCTCTGTTGTCCTTAAGAAAAATGCATTGCGCGTGTGCTTTATAACGCATATGGCTGTATGATTGTGCTGCATTATCAAGTACGCAATCAGCAGAGAAAAATAACGCTCTGTCTACATCAGACACGTGCGGCGCGGCACGATGCAACAAAAACTAATTGCTCCCATTATAATCAATAACGCTGTCTACAATGGATGCGTCCGCATGGCGTTGCGACGCGACATCACTCGTGTCCATTGTAGGCAGTTTTTAACATGGATTTATATGCACTGATGTATTGCAGCACTGATATAAGAAAATGTATACATTAAAACTGAGATCAAAAGAGCCCGTAGTTACAGAATCACGCTGAAACTGACCATTACCATAACAAACAAGCCTGCGTTATCATTATCATCACAACTTACCGCAACGTGTTTTCTTAGTTGAATCCAAAATTCTGTATGCCAATTCCTGGTTGTTTTGGTGTTGAATGAAGGCATCGCATAAACGTAACCCTTTATTATCCACTGTGCTAAATAAATACAGTGTTTGTTTTGAGCGCTTACTGCTCTTGCTGCAGTGATGAACTTGAGTCGAGTGACAGAGTGCCGCTGTAAAGTTCCGGTGCCGTAAAATTCCCATTAAAAAATATCTCAATAAATTACGCATTTATTAACACTTATTGAATTAAAACCAGTAATGTAATGACAGTAATGTCCCCCATTGTAACAAAGTAAGAGTAAAAAGTACTCACCATTAAATATACTCATAAAAGTACATTTTTTCCAAAACGTTACTCAAGTAAATGTAACAGAGTAAATGTAGCGCATTACTACCCAGATCTGCCTATAAGTTGCTACCAGAATCCTCTGATTTCCCCGAAAAGTGGAAATGCTGTGGCTCTGTGGTGCTTTCAAAACATTTCTCTGTTTATTTGAGCATTCAGACCAGTCAGACACATGCTGCAACATTAGCTCAACCAATGGTGTGAGATTGGGGTGGGACTATCTGTTTCGTCCAATCAATGGCAGACAGGTGTAGTGTTCGGGGAACCTGTTTGAAAACAACCCAATAATAACAGAGCTAGTGGAGCAGAAATTAAACACTTCAGCTTTACATAGTATTCCAAACAAATGTTTGTGTTGAACATACTGCTTAGAAAGACCTATTTCCCCCCTGTGTTTATCTTTCCTTTTTTTGAACGCTATATGATCAATGAACAAAATACATTTTATAATTCAGACAGTTTATATACATTCCATTATCCATAGTTGAATCTCAGTAAAATGTAACAGATGTACTCCCAGACCATTGTCCACCTAGGATGCAATTTTGATTCTTGAAATATAAAGATTTACACTGTGCCTACTACAGATGAGGTATTGTTTCAATCCCTTTTGCTTCATTGAACAAGTTGCTCTCAACAGTGAAGAATCTTAATGAAAGCTTTGCGAAACTCGATGTTGAAAGTGGTGTATATGATGGGATTAACAGCGCTGTTCACATAACCCAACCACGTAAATGCAGTGTAGAGTTCAGGAGGGACTTGGCAGTAAGTGTTCACAATGTGTGTAATAAAGAACGGCAGCCAGCAGATGATAAATACACCTGCAAATAATGCAGACAGAGTTGGTGAAGTGTGCTCCGATAATTTATCAAAGCAAGATAACAGTCTGTATGTGATACTACAGTAGTTCAGGTTTGGGACAGAACTTTAACAAAAACTGTACTTTAAATGTAAAAACTGATTAAAAGTTTTATCCTGGGTTATTTAAAAAATATATATATTGTATCTAAGAATAAAAGTGGAAGATGGATGAACAAGCTCAACTGAACAGAATATCTTAAATTAAATTTAAACAAACACTGCACTGACACACAATATACAGTACCAAGGTACTAAAAAAAAAAAAAAAGCTTACCAAGGACGATAGCTAACATTTGAGTGGCTTTCTTCTCCTTCTGCTGGGAGATTTTGCGTTTGTTCAGACTTTTGACCGATGTCTGTGTCTTGCCATTGGGCGAGACCTGGATCTCAAAGGCTTTGGTCACTTTAGTTATATTACTGGTGTTTCCATTTCTTTTAGATTTGACACCACCTTCAGGCGATGGGGGTGATATGTCAGTCTCTCTTACATTAGAGTTAACAAGCCTGCTGTGTTGTTGACTTGCAGCAGACTGATCCTGCTTCCTTTGTCTTTGAGGGTTTAAGTTTGTGATTTCATCCATTTGGATGTCATCCCCATTGTTTACCACCTCCTTAATGAAGATCTGTCAATAAAAAGAGATGAAAGAAAAGTAATTTGGGCTAAATATAGTTCTGAAATGCACATTATCATGCCTTGTGATGGCAATATACTTTCCACACCTTGTTCGTTTATGATTCATGATTCATGATTCAGAATTTCTTGGTTTGGTTTAAATCTAGAAATGATCATACACTAAAACTAACCCTAGAACCAAACAGAGAACCTGTTCTACATTATTTGTTTGGTTCTACTATATGTTCGGTTCTAGATAGAACAAAACCAAGAACCTCCTCAAGAACCAAAAAGAGAACATGCTCTACAGTCAAATCTAGAAACTACTCTTGAAGAACACAACCAAGAATCTACTCAAGAACCACAAAGAAAACATGCTCTAGACCAAATCTAGAATGTAATATACTGTAGATTCTACTCTATGATCTTAACCTTGAACCTTCTCTAATCTTAAACCAAATCTAGAATATATTGCAGAATGTAATCTAGAAGCTTCTCTAGAATGACATCTAGAACATAATCTAGAGCTACACTAGAATGTAATCTAGAACATAATTAAGAATGTAATTTAGAATTTACCAAAGAGAGAACATGCTCTAGAGCCAAATCTAGATCGTAACCTAGAATGTAATGTAGAACATAACCTAGAACATAATCTAGAACTGAACATACAATACACTGTAGAAAATACTTTAGAATCTACCCTAGAATCAAACCAAGAACCAACTCCAGAACTAAAAATTCTCTAAAATCAACCAACTAATCTTTAAAGGCACTTTGTCTGCACTCACTTTTCATGACCATGGGAAGCCTAATGCTTGTAATATAATGATGCATGTTAAATCAGAAATGTGAATTTTCATTGCAGCACTTCCCATGTTTATAGTTCCAATCAATACAAATTAAGGGATAATGCTTAGAGAGGATATATAAATAAATATTAAATATTTTCTGACAGACACACTGTTGTTTCTAAAATGTCATCCATAGTCATAACTACTGTAATGGGTGTGGATAAGACAAACAGTTAGCAGCAAAAAATAAAAATAAATAAATAAAAAACAAATACTGTTGAGAGCTTTATTTTGAAAGGAAGAGCTCAATTAGCCATACCACATTTTTGTTGTTCACAGGAAAATTCCCACTAGACTTGACGATCACAGTGCACAGTTTCACTTCATCAGGGTGGGTGCATTTCTGAAACACACAAGGGAAAAATACCAGACTGCTTTGACACTTTTAGACCAGAAGGGAATTAGTTGTTCCTTTGCTGACATCCATTCATGTAACTGCTTGGTTGGTAATACCATTCTATTATACTGATATGTTTTGTAAATATCTGCTTGTAGGTAATAATTATACAATAGGTAATGTGGAGCAGAGGTTTGCAAATCCTTTATAATTTCAAATTATCTGCCTGATTAGAACTCTAGCCCTGATGGAAAATCCATCTTAAACTGGTAGCTGTGTATTGGAACATGGTAGCTGGTTTCTAACTAATCCAGTGTGGTTATTAGCTAGTCTAAGCTGGTCATTAGCAGCAAAGCCATTTGAGACCATTTTGGCACCCTGGGTAAGACTGCTTTGTTAGGAGGTGGGGGGGGGGGTTGGGGGCAGCTTCTGATTTTGCGCAAACCCCTATGCCTAGAAACGGCCCTGATTAGCAGGACTAAGCAGGTAGGCCATTCTGATGTGACCAGAAGCAAACAAGCTATCTGCTGGTCATACCAGATTAAGTTGGTCAGGATGGTTTATGGAACATATTTTCTAGTCAAACAGCAAATAACCAGCTTGGATAAGGTAATGACAAGATTGGACCTGCTGGTAAATTCCAAACCACAGCAGGGAAAGGGAAAGCATTGTGTTCTCAGTTTAAAAGGCATACATTTGGGTGCATATTAGGCAGAGATGTGACAAATCTTAAGGAAATAATTTTAAAACTAAATCTAAAAAAGTTTTGTATTTTGAGACACTTGATATATAGACTGATAAGGGCAAGTTTTGCACTTCAAAATGAAAACTCTCCTAAAATAAACACGGTGTTGATCTAAAGCCTGGTTCCGCATCAAAATGCTAGCAGTGACAGAATCTACTGATAGGAGATGTGATGTTTACTTATGCTGTCAGGACACAGTATGAGAACTCCCTAACCACAAATGGTTCTCTTTAATGCACTGATGCCCTTGCCGAGGCTTAGGGTGCATAGATAAGCTATCAGTTTCTTTGAATAATGGTATATTGAATTTATTCTGGACTGTGCATATGCTCCATTGAGAAGTCTGTGTGTCTCTGCTCGGCTTAAAACAATGCACAGACAAAAAATGTATTATAATAACAAAAAGATATGAAGCTGTGGTCATTTCCTGCAGGTGCACGTTGATTTGCTGTATGTTGGGAGAATCAATACAAGAAAAAAGAAAAGGTCATTCAAGACACACTGTAATTACAGATGCAGGGCGGCTTCCGTTCTAGAAACCAGGTGTGGTTCAAGCCATGCAAAGCCCAGATACGTCTGACTACTATCCAAATGTTATACTGCAGGAGTATCTGACTTGATAATTAAGGGTTGGAACTTTAGTGTTTTGATAAAAAAATCTTTAAAATAGTTGCCATTCCGCTAGGGGCGTCAAAACAACAATTTAGATGCGCAAGACGAACTTCAACAGATTGCTGCCTGAAAATTACCTATAATAATTCCTTTTAAAAAGTCAATCCCCATGAAAGAAAGAAAAAAGCACGAACTTCCAATATTCTTCATAAACCAGCTCTGGTTGTCGTAGTACCTTTAAAGTGGAGCTCATTTCCACGTCTGTAACTGGAAAGGTGCGTTTGGTGTTGACGCGTTTCCGTCTCTTACGCAGCACAACGTAGATCTGCACGTATACTAGCAGAGTAATGATGAAGGGTACGTAGAAGGATACAATGGATGAGTACACAACAAAGGCTGGATTTGCAATCACACACAGGGCATCATCATGGGTGACTGCAATATAAAATAGAGTGAAAATTAGCAAGTGACAAAGACACCCAGACAGCATTATAACAATCTATCTTTGCTCTCAAATAGAGATGAGGAAACAAAAAAAACAAAAAAAAGTTCAAACAATCAATACATTTACGTGTGTTAACATGTATTATGTATACATTATGTACTGTATTGACTACTAAGTGATTGCTGGAATCTATACAACAAAGTCAAATAGAAACAGCATAAAGGTATCAATGTGGCAGCAGACCTAATATTTGTAAACTAATACTGCGGAAGCCCTGATGATTTTAAACCTCAGCTTCACAATCTTTCAAGTATCTTGCTGTAAGATTTGTCTTGTATGTCCCCTCATTATTCTGCAATGATGCAAAATAATGCTGATTTAATTACTTCCTCTAATATAACTTTCAAATGAATTGGTGACCTCACTTAATTTGAGCAGCCCCTACCACCAGTTTGCACAAAAGACAATAACACTAATACTCTGTCAATTCACACTCTTGTAAGTGCAAGCTGTTACATTGTACTATATTATTCACTCGCATTTTATGGATCTACAGAGCTGAGATATTCTTCTAAAAATCTTCATTTGTGTTCTGCAGAAGAAAGTCATACACATCTGGGATGGTGATGAGAGAATTTTCATTTTTGGGTGATCTATCCTTTTAAATTGCATGATAATTCATATAAAATTAGAAAAAGCCTTAATTATTCTAGTTTATTGTGAGTTGCATTTATAAGAAAGGATTTGGTATACAGTATCCAGTATACACTCTGGGGAGGATTTGATCTTTAAATTATGGAAGAGAAATGTCTTTACTGCCAGCAGTGGTTCACGCTTAAATGACAAGTTGCTGTCAAACTACAAAAAAGAACAAAAAAGCAGCAAATAAGTATCATAAAAGAACTCAATCTGACTCAATCACTATATTCCAAGCCTTCTGAAGCCATATGAACATTTGTGGCATTATATATGGAAAAGTTTGCCCTCTGTCTCTGTTTGGCATCACTGACAAAGTCCCGAAGGCATTAGTCACAAAGTTTGAATATGTGCAAGCATGAATAAAATTTGGGAGCAACAGTTTTCCAAAAATGTTGTGTTCCACATAAGAAAGGTAGTCATAAGGGTTTGGAATGAGAATGAGTAAATTATGACAGAATGTTCATTTTTGGGTGAGCTGTTCCTTTTAACAGAGATATAGACAATCCAGTCAAAACTGAATATTTTCCTATACTTACCAGTATTATTCAGTCCAAACAGCAGTGGACATGATATAGCAAAAGACAGAATCCACACCACAGAAATCATGACTGTGACTCTCCTCTTAGAGCTGTATCGTGTGTTGTATAACATAGGCATGGCTACTGCTGTATACCTGTGCGAGATAACAGACAGAGTGGATTCACTGTTATTTTACAGCCCTGCATTTGACCTGATTTATTTCCCCTTGCACAGCACAGCTGTGATTCGGCTGCAGGTAAAAAACATTTATGTTTTTAACATTGTTAATGTGTAATATGACCCTTTTCAGAAACCATAGTTCATGAGAAGCGAGTCAATTTACGCAAACACCGCTAATGTCACATGAATTGACCGTCGGGAAACAGATGGTGGGAGACATTATGCTGATACCTGCGGCAAGCATTCTGAGATGCTATTCTTCTCACCACAATTGTACAGAGCGGTTATCTGAGTTACTGTAGACTTTTTCAATTCGAACCAGTCTGGCCATTCTCTGTTGACCTTTCTCATCAACAAGGTGTTTTCATCCACAGAACTGCCGCTCACTGGTGTTTTGTGTTTTTGGCATGTAAATTCTAGAGACTGTTGTGCATAAAAATCCAAGGAGATCAGCAGGTACAGAAAAACTCAAACTAGCCCATCTGGCACCAACAATCATGCAACGGTCCAAATCACTGAGATCACATTTTTCCCCCATTCTGATGGTTGATGTGAACATTATCGGAAGCTCCTGACCCGTATCTGCACGATATAATGCACTGCACTGCTGCCACATGATAATCTGATTAGATAATCTATCTATCTATCTATCTATCTATCTATCTATCTATCTATCTATCTATCTATCTATCTATATATATATATATATATATATATATATATATATATATATATATATATATATACAGTATACACTGGTGGCCAAAAGTTTGGAATAATGTACAGATTTTGCTGTTTCGGAAGGAAATTGGTACTTTAATTCACCAAAGTGGCATTCAACTAAAAAACAAAGTATAGTCAGGACATTACTGATGTAAAAAACAGCACCATCACTATTTGAAAAAAGTCATTTTTGATCAAATCTAGACAGGCCCCATTTCCAGCAGCCATCACTCCAACACCTTATCCTTGAGTAATCATGCTAAATTGCTAATTCAGTACTAGAAAATCACTTACCATTATATCAAACACAGTTGAAAGCTATTTGGTTCGTTAAATGAAGCTTAACATTGTCTTTGTATTTGTTTTTGAGTTGCCAGAATATGCAATAGACTGGCATGTCTTAAGGTCAATATAAGTTAAAAAATGGCAAAAAAGAAACAGCTTTCTCTAGAAACTCATCAGTCAATCATTGTTTTGGGAAATTAAGGCTATACAATGCTTGAAATATAAAAAAAAAACTGAAGATTTCATACAAAGGTGTACATTACAGTCTTCAAAGACAAAGGACAACTAGCTCTAACAAGTCTCTAGTTTGAGAAATAGATGCTTCACATGTCCTCAGCTGACAGCTTCATTGAATTCTACCCGCTCAACACTAGTTTCATGTACAACAGTAAAGGGAAGACTCAGGGGCGCAGGCCTTGTGGAAAGAATTGCAAAGAAAAAGCCACTTTTGAAACAAAAAAAACACAGACACTGGACAACAGATAATTGGAAAAGAGTGTTATGGATCTTAACCCCCATTAAGCTTTTGTGGGATCAGCTAGACTGTAAGGTGTGTGAGAAGTGCCCGACAAGACAGCCAAACCTATGGCAAGTGCTACAGGAAATGTCACCTGAGTATCTGGACAAACTGACAAAGGATCTGCAAAGCTGTCATTGCTGCATGTGGAGGATTTTTGGATGAGAAATCTTTGAAGTAGTTTAAGAAGTTCTGAAAAAAGAAATTCAAATTGTAATAGTAATTTTTCATGTTATTAATGCCCTGACTATACATTGTGATCAGTTAAATGCCACTTTGGTGAAAAAAAGTACCAATTTCTTTCCATAAGAGCAAAATCTGTACATTATTCCAAACTTTTGGCCACCAATGTATGTATATATATATATATACAGGTGCATCTCAATAAATTAGAATGTTGTGGAAAAGTTCATTTATTTCAGTAATTCAACTCAGATTGTGAAACTCGTGTATTAAATAAATTCAATGCACACAGACTGAAGTAGTTTAAGTCTTTGGTTCTTTTAATTGTGATGATTTTGGCTCACATTTAACAAAAACCCACCAATTCACTATCTCAAAAAATTAGAATATTTTGACATGCCAATCAGCTAATCAACTCAAAACACCTGCAAAGGTTTCCTGAGCCTTCAAAATGGTCTCTCAGTTTGGTTCACTAGGCTACACAATCATGGGGAAGACTGCTGATCTGACGGTTGTCCAGAAGACAATCATTGACACCCTTCACAAGGAGGGTAAGCCACAAACATTCATTGCCAAAGAAGCTGGCTGTTCACAGAGTGCTGTATCCAAGCATGTTAACAGAAAGTTGAGTGGAAGGAAAAAGTGTTGAAGAAAAAGATGCACAACCAACCGAGAGAACCGCAGCCTTATGATTGTCCAGCAAAATCGATTCAAGAATTTGGGTGAACTTCACAAGGAATGGACTGAGGCTGGGGTCAAGGCATCAAGAGCCACCACACACAGACATGTCAAGGAATTTGGCTACAATTGTCGTATTCCTCTTGTTAAGCCACTCCTGAACCACAGACAACGTCAGAGGCCTTACCTGGGCTAAGGAGAAGAAGAACTGGACTGTTGCCCAGTGTTCCAAAGTCCTCTTTTCAGATGAGAGCAAGTTTTGTATTTCATTTGGAAACCAAGGTCCTAGAGTCTGGAGGAAGGGTGGAGAAGCTCATAGCCCAAGTTGCTTGAAGTCCAGTGTTAAGTTTCCACAGTCTGTGATGATTTGGGGTGCAATGTCATCTGCTGGTGTTGGTCCATTGTGTTTTTTGAAAACCAAAGTCACTGCACCTGTTTACCAAGACATTTTGGAGCACTTCATGCTTCCTTCTGCTGACCAGCTTTTTAAAGATGCTGATTTCATTTTCCAGCAGGATTTGGCACCTGCCCACACTGCCAAAAGCACCAAAAGTTGGTTAAATGACCATGGTGTTGGTGTGCTTGACTGGCCAGCAAACTCACCAGACCTGAACCCCATAGAGAATCTATGGGGTATTGTCAAGAGGAAAATGAGAAACAAGAGACCAAAAAAATGCAGATGAGCTGAAGGCCAGTGTCAAAGAAACCTGGGCTCCCATACCACCTCAGCAGTGCCACAAACTGATCACCTCCATGCCACGCCGAATTGAGGCAGTAATTAAAGCAAAAGGAGCCCCTACCAAGTATTGAGTACATATACAGTAAATGAACATACTTTCCAGAAGGCCAACAATTCACTAAAAATGTTTTTTTTATTGGTCTTATGATGTATTCTAATTTTTTGAGATAGTGAATTGGTGGGTTTTTGTTAAATGTGAGCCAAAATCATCACAATTAAAAGAACTAAAGACTTAAACTACTTCAGTCTGTGTGCATTGAATTTATTTAATACACGAGTTTCACAATTTGAGTTTAATTACTGAAATAAATGAACTTTTCCACGACATTCTAATTTATTGAGATGCACCTGTATATAGTGCATCCGGAAAGTATTCACAGCGCTTCACTTTTTCCACATTTTGTTATGTTACAGCCTTATTCCAAAATGGATTAAATTCATTATTTTCCTCAAAATTCTACAAACAATACCCCATAATGACAATGTGAAAGAAGTTTGTTTGAAATCTTTGCAAATTTATTAAAAAAAAAAAAAACGAAAAAAAAAAAAATCACATGTGCATAAGTATTCACAGCCTTTGCCATGACACTCAAAATTGAGCTCAGGTGATTCCTGTTTCCACTGATCATCCTTGAGATGTTTCTACAACTTGATTGGAGTCCACCTGTGGTAAATTCAGTTGATTGGACATGATTTGGAAAGGCACACACCTGTCTATATAAGGTCTCACAGTTAACAGTGAATGTCAGAGCACAAACCAAGCCATGAAGTCCAAGGAATTGTCTGTAGACCTCCGAGACAGGATTGTATCGAGGCACAGATCTGGGAAAGGGTACAGAAAAATGTCTGCAGCATTGAATGTCCCAATGAGCACAGTGGCCTCCATCATCCGTAAATGGAAGAAGTTTGGAACCACCAGGACTCTTCCTAGAGCTGGCTGCCCGGCCAAACTGAGCAATCGGGGGAGAAGGGCCTTAGTCAGGGAGGTGACCAAGAACCCGATGGTCACTCTGACAGAGCTCCAGCGTTTCTCTGTGGAGAGAGGAGAACCTTCCAGAAGAACAACCATCTCTGCAGCACTCCACTAATCAGGCCTGTATGGTAGAGTGGCCAGACGGAAGCCACTCCTCAGTAAAAGGCACATGACAGCCTGCCTGGAGTTTGCCAAATGGCACCTGAAGGACTCTCAGACCATGAGAAACAAAGATTGAACTCTTTGGCCTGAATGGCAAGCGTCATGTCTGGAGGAAACCAGGCACCACTCATCACCTGGCCAATACCATCCCTACAGTAAAGCATGGTGGTGGCAGCATCATGCTGTGGGGATGTTTTTCAGCGGCAGGAACTGGGAGACTAGTCAGGATTGAGGGAAAGATGAATGCAGCAATGTACAGAGACATCCTTGATGAAAACCTGCTCCAGAGCGCTCTGGTCCTCAGACTGGGGCGAAGGTTCATCTTCCAATAGGACAATGACCCTAAGCACACAGCCAAGATAACAAAGGAGTGGCTACAGGACAACTCTGTGAATGTCCTTGAGTGGCCCAGCCAGAGCCCAGACTTGAGCCCGAATGAACATCTCTGGAGAGATCTGAAAATGGCTGTGCACCGACGCTCCCCATCCAACCTGATGGAGCTTGAGAGGTCCTGCAAAGAAGAATGGGAGAAACTGCCCAAAAATAGGTGTGCCAAGCTTGTTGCATCATACTCAAAAAGACTTGAGGCTGTAATTGGTGCCAAAGGCGCTTCAACAAAGTACTGAGCAAAGGCTGTGAATACTTAATGAATTTAATCCATTTTGGAATAAGGCTGTAACATAACAAAATGTGGAAAAAGTGAAGCGCTGTGAATACTTTCCGGATGCACTGTATAGATATATATATATATATATATATACACATTTCCAAATATTACCATGGCATCCATGTGTGGTTGCAGATTCAACCAGCTATACTGTATTTGTGAATCAATTTCACAAAAATCAATTACAAAAGAAAAAGTTAATTAATGGACATTTTTGAAGCAGTACACAAATAATTCCCAAAACTAAAACTAACTTTACCACACTAGTGCAATTGGTTTGCATTTATTTGTGTATTACATCATGAATATTATGAAATAAAGTGTGTTAAAATATATATAGGGTACAACGGGGCTAAAGGCACACCTTAATGAAAATTTTATTCAACAAAATTTGAAGATTCAAGAAATACATTTCTTTTGATTGAATATTGATGGTGGCAAGGGGGACTTTTATCCCACACCTGGATCGGATTGAGGTCAGGGCTTCGTGATGGCCACTCCAATACCATGACTTTGTTGTCCTTAAGCCATTTTGCCACAACTTTGGAGGTATGCTTGGGGTCATTGTCCATTTGGAAGACCCATTTGCGACAAAGCTTTAACTTCCTGGCTGATGTCTTGAGATGTTGCTTCAATATATCCACATAAATTTCCTTCCTCATAATGCCATCTATTTTGTGAAGTGTACCAGTTCCTCCTGCAGAAAAGCACCCCCACAACATGATGCTGCCAACCCCATGCTTCACGGCTGGGATAGTGCTCTTCGGCTCTTCCTCCAAACATAACGATGGTCAATATGGATTAACAGTTCAATTTTTGTTTCTTCAGACCAGAGGACATTTCTCTAAAAAGTAAGATCTTTGTCCCCATGTGCACTTGCAAACTGTAATCTGTCTTTTTTATGGCAGTTTTAGAGCAGTGGCTTCTTCCTTGCTGAGCAACCTTTCAGGTTATGTTGATATAGGACTCGTTTTACTGTGGATATAGATACTTGTCTACCTGTTTCCTCCAGCATCTTCACAAGGTCCTTTGCTGTTGTTCTGGAATTGATTTGCACTTTTCACACTAAACTACGTTCATCTCTAGGAGACAAAATGCATCTCCTTCCCGAGCATTATGATGACTGCGTGGTCCCATGGTGTTTATACTTACGTACTATTGTTTGTACAGATGAACATTGTACCTTCAGGTGTTTGGAAATTGCTCCCAAGGATGAATCAGACTTGTGGAGGCCCACAATTTTTTTCTGAGGTCTTGGCTGATTTCTTTTGATTTTCCCATGATGTCAAGCAAAGAGGCACTGAGTTTGAAGTTAGGCCTTAAAATACATCCACAGGAACACCTCCAATTGACTCCAATTATCGAATTAGCTAATTGGCTAATTGCCTAAACGCTTGACATCATTTTATAGAATTTTTCAAGCTGCTTAAAGGTACAGTTAACTCGAATTGTGATAGTCAATTAAAAGTGAAAAATTACTCGTGTCATGCACAAAGTAGATGTCCTAAACAACTTGCCAAAACTATAGTTTGCTGATATGAAATCTGTGGAGTTGTTAAAAAATGAGTTTTAATGACTTCCACCTTAGTGTATGTAAACTTATGACTTCAACTGTATATATATATTGGCCTTTCTCCTCATATATTGATATGTAAGATTAATTCAATTAATTAATTTGCATATCATGTCATTAATTGGATTTATCATTTTAATTGATTGACAGCCCTACAATCAACTAATGTGAAATTTTAAAGTTTATAGTCTACATAGCAGCAACCTCAGTACCAGAATAGATTTATATTTAGGAGTTAAAGCTGAGTTGTTCTGCCTTTTGGCCCGAGGAACCAAATTATATCTCGGTCAACATTACACCACTCTTGTAAAAGCTGTGAAGAAACACGTACCTGTCAATACTGATGGCACACAGATTGAGTATGCTTGCTGTGCACATCATCACGTCCAGGGTGACAAAGATGTCACAATGGATTGTGCTGAACCGCCACTCTCCCACCACCTGGGAGGACAGACATGGATAACTAAAAGCTCTTCTGATTATAGAAAAATCTGAATGCAACCTACATTGAAAAAAAAGTAAAAAACAAATGTAATCAAATTAAATGGTGACTGAAACTTGTCTCTTTTTTTGTTCCATGGAGGATAGTCATATAGGTTTGGACAGTGCTGGGTAGATTGCTTCTGAATTGCAATCTGGTACTAATTACAGATTACATGACTAGAATTGCAATCAGTAATTCAGAAACATGGATTCCAGACATATTTATGTGGTGTAAAAATTATTTTGCTCCATGATGGTGATAGAGCTAGGTCTTCCATAAATGAGAGGCTCAAATATGTTTGAGTTTAACAGGTGTTTCTTATGGGAGTTTCTAAAATTATGGACAGGTGCCCTGGGGCACGTTAAACAAGCATGGTCTTACAAACATTACAAATGGCATCCATGTGTGGTTACAGATTCAACCAGCTATACTGTATTTGTGCATCAATGTCACAAAAAACAATCACAAAAGCAAAAGTTAATTAATAGACATTTTTGAAGCAGAGTACACAATCAATTTGCAAAACTAAAACTAACTTCACCACACTAGTGCAATCGGTTTGCATTTATTTGTAGATTATATTGTGAATATTATGAAGTGTGCTTGTGCATTTTTATGCGTTTGATGGACAAAACCCTTCCAAAGACATTGCGACACATGGTTAAATGACACAGAATGAGTGATATTTCAAATAATAATTAACCTGTTGATGTGCATGCCAAGGCCCAGGAGGAGGCTACATTCCTGGTAGAGTGCACTCACAGTCCCAAAGGGGACAGCGCACCCTGGGCCTGGTATGCCAACGCAATGGCGTCCACAATCCAGTGGGCAATCCTCTGTTTGGAGACAGCGTTCCCCTTCTGCTGTCCCCCAAAACAGACAAAGAGCTGCTCGGAGCATCTAAAGCTCTCTGTGCAGTCCAAATAGATATGTAAAGCGTGTACTGAACACAGCAATGACAAGGCTGGGTCTGCCTCCTCGCTTGCAGGTTCACCACCTGATCTTTAAAGGGGGTAGTGGGAACCTTGGGCACATAGCCCGGCTGGGGTCTCAGGATCATGTGAGAGTACGCCGGATCAAACTCTAGGCACATATCGCTGACAGAGAATGCTTGCAGGTCCCCAACCCTCTTGATGGTGGTGAGCGCAGTCAGTACGGTCATTTTCAAGGAGAGGTCTTTCAGCTCAACTGACTCTAAGGGCTCGAAAGGGGCTCTCTGTAGGCCCAGCAGGACCACAGAGAGGTCCCATGAGGGAACGAGTTGCGGCCTAGGAGGATTCAACCTCCTGGCGCCTCTAAGGAACCTGGTGATCAGGTCGTGCTTCCCCAAAAACTTACCGTCCACTGCATCGTGGTGTGCCGCTATAGCGACTACATACACCTTCAAGGTGGAGGGGGACAGCCGCCCCTCCAACCTCTCCTGCAGGAAGGAAAGCACCAACCCGACTGCACAACTCTGTGGGTCTTTGCCTCGGGAAGAACACCAATTTGCGAATAGGCGCCACTTCAAGGCGTACAGTCGCCTGGTAGAAGGGGCCCTGCCTGAGTGATAGTGTCTACCACCGTGGGTGGTAGACCACTCAGATCTTCTGCATCCCATCCAAGGGCCAGATGTTGAGGTTCCAGAGGTCTTGTCAAGTGTGCCAGATCGTGCCTCGTCCCTGAGAAAGAAGGTTCTTCCTCAGGGGAATTTGCCAGGGAGGGGCTGTGGCGAGGAACGTGAGTTCCGAGAACCAAGTCTGGGTGGGCCAGTAGGGCGCTACAAACAAGACCTCTTCCTCGTCCTCCCTGACCTTGCACAACGTCTGTGCAAGTAGGCTCACTGGGGAAAACGCATATTTGTGCAGACCCTGGGGCAGGCTGTGCGCAAGTGCGTCCGTGCTGAGGAGGGCCTCGGACAGGGAATACGACAGCGGGCAGTGGGAGGATTCCCGGGAGGCAAACAGGTCTACCTGTGCCTCGCCGAATCAACTCCAAATCAGCTGGACCACCTGGGGGTGGAGCCTCCACTCTCCCCTGAGCGTCACCTGCCGTGACAATGTGTCCGCTGTGCGATTGAGTTCGCCGGGGATATGAGTGGCCCGCGCCGACTTTAGCCGCCGCTGGCTCCAGAAGAGGAGATGGCGGGCGAGTTGCGACATGCGGGACGAGTGTTTATGTACGCTACCATCGCCATGTTGTCCGTCTGGACCAACACATGCTTGCCCTGGATCAACGGCCGAATCCTCTGCAGGGCGAGCAGTACCGTGAGCAACTCGAGGCAGTTGATGTGCCAACGTAGACGAGGGCCTGTCCAGGAACCTGCAGATGCATGCCCATTGCAAACGGTGTTTGTCATGATGACGGCTTGCCTGGAAACCTGCTCTAGGGGAACCCCTGCCCGTAGAAATGCCAGGTCCGTCCAAGGGCTGAACAAGCGGCAGCAGATCGGCATGATAGCCATGCGATACGTGCCATGGCGCCATGCCCATCTCGGGACTCGAGTCTGAAGCCAGTGCTGAAGTGTTCTCATATGCGTCATCCCGAGGGGCTTGACCGCCGCTGAGGATGCCATATGCCCCAGGAGCCTCTGAAATTGTTTCAGTGGGACCACTGTTCTCCCCCTGAATGCCTTCAGGCAATTCAGCACCGGCTGAGCGCACTCGTTCGTGAGACGAGCGGTCATAGCAATTGAGTCCAACTCCATCCCGAGAAAAGAGATGTTCTGTGTCAGGGCGAGCTTGCTCTTTTCCCAGTTGACCTGAAGCCGCAATCGGCTGATGTGTCTGAGCACCAGGTCTCTGTGTGCACACAACAGATCTCGAGAGTGAGCTAGGATCAGCCAGTCATCGAGATAGTTGAGGATGCAGACGCCCACTTCCCTTAGCGGGGCAAGCGCTGCCTCTGAGACCTTCGTGAAGACGTGAGGCGACAGGGACAGACCGAAGGGGAGGACCTTGTACTGGTATGCCTGACCCTCAAAGGCAAACCGAAGGAACTGTCTGTGACGAGGCAGGATCGAGACATGAAAGTATGCATCTTTCAGTTCTCATGGTGGAGTAGGGCGGGAAGTGCTACGTTGGGGGCCTCATGTCCCGATCTCGCTGTATAGGGAGAGACGTTAGGGCACTTATCTTGCTCCGTGTACCCAACGTAGGACTGGTCAGTGACGGGGGAGGAGGCTGAGCGTCCTGTTAGCCAGCCACAACCGCCTGTTCGTGGGTGTGTCATGGCCGGGTGCGTAGAGGCGGGAAACCCACACCTGTAATGCCCTGGCTGCGAATGCTCAGTGCAGGGTCCCCTTCAGGCGTGCGGCGAACTCAAAAAAGGGAACCAAGGATTCTCCCTCCAGCCCTCCACCGGGTAGCTCTATGCCGGGGGCCAAGCTGTTGGCTCAGCCTGCGGTTGAGCCGATGTTGCCACCGTAGGAAGATCGCCGTGGCGACGGGCAGACGGGTTGCACGATCTTGAACCACGCCGGGACAAGGTACGCTGAATGGCCTTGGTCTGCTGCTTTACCGTCGAAAATTGCTGCACGAAGTCGTCGACGGTGTCGCCAAAAAGGCCAGCCTGGGAAATGGGGGCGTCAAGGAAGCGAACCTTGTCGGCATCCCTCATCTCAAACAGATTGAGCCAAAGGTGGTGCTCCTGGACCACCAACGTGGACATCGCCTGCCCGAGAGCCCACGCTGTGACCTCCGTCGCCCGTAGGGTGAGGACAGTCACCGAGCGCAGCTCCTGCATTACTCCAAGGTCAGGACCACCCTTGTGCAGCTCTTTCAATGCCTTGGCCTGGTGGACCTGCAGGAGGGCCATGGCATGCAGAGTGGAGGCGGCCCGCCCCGCGGTACTGTAACCCTTCGCTGTCAGAGACGATGTAGTCTTACAGGCCTTGGATGGGAGCCTAGGATGGTTCTGCCAGGTGGCGGCGCTCTGTGGGCACAAGTGCACCGCAATCGCTTGCTCTACCTGGGGAACGTCCATGTAGCACCTGGCCGCCCCGAGTGTTGAGAGCAGCAGAACTCGAAAGCCCGGTCTGGGCAGTGAAAGGTGCCCGCCATGACTTCGCGAGTTCTTTATGCACCTCCGGGAAGAAAGGCACGGTGAGCAGCGCTCCGACCCCAGGAAACAATCATCAAGCCGCGAGGGTTCAGGGCAGGGCGGAGGGTTCCATTCTAGCCTGATGCTCGCGGCAGTCCGAGCAAGCATGGCCGTCAGCTCGGCATCAGCCTCAGACTGGGCGACCACACCCGAAGGCGGAAGCCCAGCCAAGTCCTCCGCATCGGACTGAAGCAGCCTGCTCTCCAATGCTGTTATGGAGATCTCATCCTCCTCCTGAATGCTGAATGAGAGGTCTAACCCACTCTGAGGCGGGCCACCTGACTCATCCCAGAACTCAACCGGGGCGCACGAGCATGCTGGGGATTAGGAGGTCCATGGGGATTCACCTGGCGGAGTTACTCCCATTGAAGTTCCCAAATCGCCCCCAGCACTGACCGTCGCGGTCATGTTCCCGCAGGCAGAAGAACCGGTATGGGCAGCGGCTGGAGTGGCTTTCCCTCTGAGGAAGGAAAGCCACGATCGCAATCCGGCCATAGTCATGCTCTCGCAGTGTGGACATGAACCATCCACAAATGCTGTCTCAGCATGTCTGGAGCCCATCGTGACCGTCAGAAGCGGAGAAATAACGACCGCAACCAGGAACTGCACTTCACCAGAAAGGCATCTTTAAAAAGACGCTTTCCGTCAGTGCCCACTCTTTTAGGTAATATATACTCTTTTAGGGAGAAATATACTGTTTTAGTGCTCAACGCGTGCTGTCGAAGCACCCAGGGGCATTCTCCACACTTATCTGTGCGAGAGGGGGAGAAACCGCTGTGATGCAGCGTGAAATCCAACAGCCGCAGAGATCGCTTGCTTTCTACAGAGGTGAATGGATTGGCAGTGGAATACATCAACACCGCTCGGCTCCGAAGAAAAAATCTGAATGAGTGGTTGCGCACCAGCTCCTTTTATCCCCGTATGTCTGGGGGAGTGGCATGCAAATTCTACTCACCAATTTTCATTGGCCTTTCTCAAACATCAGAGAAAGGGGCTCCCAAGGGCGACCCCTAGTGTCACTACATTGACACAACTTCGAGTGAGTGACAGATAGGGAACTGATCATATTTGTTTTTAAAAGAGACGTTTTTTTTTAAGTTCACACAGAACAAGAACACTGTGTCTGCATTGCTAGCAATTTGCCTTTTTCAGTCAGCTTACCTTTCTTTTTTTGTGCTGTCTCAAAGAAAATACAAATATAATTTGAATTTATTTTCATCACTGATGTATCTGTAAAATGACATGAGTACTAAATTGTTTACTGCCCTCAAGTTGTTCACCCTCATTGTGTGTTTTTTTTTTCAGTGGAATCTTAATACAGTCTTTTCCTCAAGAATCTTTACGCTCTTTTCCATAAATAGTTCATATTGACCATTGCTATGGCATGGTGGCTCAGTGGGTAGCACTGTTGCCTCACAACAACAAAAAAGTCCTGGGTTTGAGTCCTGGCTTAGTAGTGTGGATTTTGCATGCTCTCCCTGTGTTCGCATGAGTTTCCTTCAGGTGCTCCGGTTTCCACCACAGTCCAAAAAAGTAATGCAGGTTATGTTAACTGGAGACCCTAAATTGTATATCTGTCACCTTTACTAGTGCTGTATAATATTTATCCTTTTTGAAACTTGACTGCTCCTGCTCACTATAAATGGCTATTCTATGGAATAGAGCTGCTTAAAATTTCTATATGTTCCAAGAAAATGCAACAGCATATGTGTCTGGAATAACGTAAGGGTGTGTAAATGACATAATTTTTCATTATTAGATGAACTACTCTTTTAACTGGTGGCTCATTTTTTGAGCACAGACCTGACAAGGACAAACTCAAAATAAGTCTCTTTTAAAAGAAGACTCTTAGGAGATGCTGTCCAAATGTCAGAATTAATTTAATTCATAAAGAAATTATTTAGAAAATCTTAAATTGAATGTAAATTATTAACAAATAATATTGGCATTAAAAATATACAATACTGTCTTTGCCACAACCTAAAAAACACAAAGGAAGCCACAAACCACAGGTCTTACCATGTCCTAGTTCTAATCTGATGGTGATAATGCTCTACTTTGTGTTTTATAGATAATTTTCTTAGACAATTTTAAGTGAATTTTTAAAAAAACTACAAAATCTTGCCAGATTACCACACTCATTAAATTACTTTACAATACACACACATTCACTCTTTGTCTTAAGCCTGATATGCTGAAAACTGCTCAGTTAATGTTTTCACATTCACATTCACAATTACAAATGACGAACCACATACTGTACATGACATATTTTCAAAATTCAAAATGGCAAATTTCGCCAAATGGTGAATACAGTAGTTTGCACCGTTGGAAATTACTGTCGGTTGATACAACATTTCAATCGAAAAATAGTGGAAAATATTGCATGTTTAGTTAGATGACAATAACACTATTAACATGAGCTGCTTGCTAATGTGCAGAATAATGCACAAGGTTCCCGCTTAACTTTTGACACTTGAGTCCTGCCTTTATTGATTTTATTGGCTTACTCAAACGACGCTGACAAGATGTGTTAGACTACTGAGCATGATAAAAATTTAACTTTATTAAAACACCATTATTCCTGCAATGACTTAATGACAATTAGACTGGCCATATCTGATTAGTGGGGAAATGTCCCCCTCAATGTATATTGTGATTACGACCCTGATTATAGCCACCTGGCTTGTGGTATCAGGTCTGTGTATGCAATTCCAAAACTGCACCCTCAAGTGTCACTGCAAAGGCATAGTGTGTGAAGACGGTGTGAATATGCTTCCGCTTTTCCCCATCATTTTTCCAGTCACCACTGTTAATAATTCCTTTAATACTACTTATTATAATAAATACAAATAAATATAAAGGTTGATTGCCTTGCAGTGATTTGGTCATGGTGAAGTTCGGGGAGTTTAGAGAAAGGTTTGATCTGGGTAAAATTAACCATGGTTTTACTATAGTAACATTGTAATAACTATGTTTTTTGGTGGAAGCCAAAGTCTTATTACTACAGTAATATGCTGTTAATACAGTAACCATGTTTACTATTTATTACTGTGGTCTGCATTCCCGTGGAACTCCAGCAGGACCCGCAGAACCTGACCAGATTTCTTGTGGAGCAGCATTACATTTCCAAGTTGAAAGCGGTAGCGGACGGTATGTCCATGAGTTGTGTGCAGGAGCAGGAGATCACAGAAGAGCCTAAAAAATCAGATGTGCATATCTATTTTTATATTATTCATTTATGAATGGAAAAAAAAAAAAAAACAGTAATTATTATTTTATTTTATATTTAATTTCTTAAAATCCAATGGAAAAAAATTGCACACAACAAGCACATCAAATTATCCAATATTTGCAAACAGGCTGTAGTCAACGGCACTTTACAAGAATGGCAGAACATAGTGTGGACCCACTGTGTCATCAAAGGATGTGAAACTGGGACTGGAAATTGGTCAATTTAAGTGTTGAGTAACCAACCTCAGGCAAGTCAGATGGGCATCATGTCACGCGTCATCTGATAATACCAATAACAGAAAAATAAAACGTTATTTGTGTACACTTGTTGTCTATTTGTATGGCTTTTTCCCTATGTGGAAAACAAATGTGGGGTTGTGGGAATGGTAGCAATGGGGAAGAAAATCACTGCAGGCAGAAAGTGGGTGAACATGGAGTAAACTTCAGCGGGAGCGTCTGGGTGTGGGATAGAATCTTGCGGGAGTTGGTGGGAGCGGGATGGAAAAAACAGTCCCGCGTAGACCTCTATTTTAAGGGAAGGTTAGGGTTAGGTTTAGGGGTAGGGGTTGGTATAGGGTGTCTGAAAAAATTAGACACAAACAAGACAATTGCTGACATAGAATTAAGAGTATGGAGCTATAAAATGAATGTAGGTAGCATAGCTCAGATAATTTTATCTCAATGCTGTTTAGCAGAAACAACTGAGATTTCAATTATGATTGTTCCATGGGAACCACCTGCTTGTCTCGTTTGAAAGTCTGGGAATCCATTTGCAACAGTTTCAGCCACTACACTAGGTAATGATGTTTTAACCAATAAAAAAATTTGCATTTTCTCTAGTTTACGTGATAACACTGGCAGAGAAGCAGTATAACACAGGTCAGCCTCATGCACAGTTTGCAGCTCCCGAGTTGGCTGGCAGAACTCTGTGAGCTGCTTCTGATTAATGTGTGTCCGCAGGCAAGCTAAGGATATCGCATGCCTCTTGATGAGCTTATAGGTTCCTGTCTCTGGAGTTTGCATTGCTGTCATTGATTAAAGAATTATTTGACACCTCTAATGAAAGCTGCTGTGAGTTGACGGAATCAGTTCATCACCATATCGTCTAACTCAGATGAAATGAGCCTCACTACTCTCATTCTCAGACATAGCTGGTGATAAAAACACTGAGAGAGGGAGAGAGATAGAGAGAGAGAGAGAGAGAGAGAGAGAGAGAGGTCCACCCAACAAGCAAACTTTCTTACATTGCTGTGCATAATAAAAAGCTAATCTAAAGCGCTTGATTTGATCGATAATGATTGCTTGCTAGCATAATTTGGTTATTTTCATGACTCATGTCTCAACGTGTTCTGAATATTTTTTAAAGTTGTTTACACAAAGCCAAGTGTCTTCTGGAATGACAGCTAATATACTAAAATATCTCATCAGTCCTAATAATATTATTGAGGACTTGTGCACTTGTGCACCACACAAGCAGCAATTTTTTCTAATTTAGCTAATAAATAGACTCCTTCTCAGTGCAATAAAATGATATCATTTCATTTCAACCATCTCACAGCAGTTCTCAGTAAATAAATAATCTAAATAAATTTGCATCTAAATAAATGATGACAAACAAATGACTGAGAATGCATTTACTCAATGCTGACCTTTAGAAGACAATAACATATCGGTGAATCCTATAAAAATACTATTTGTTATAATAATGAAAAAAGCTATAAATTGGATGTGCTGCATTTGAAGTGTCACTTTGACCTATAGTTCAGACTCAGAGCCCAGTTTAAATTGCATTACCAACCTGGTTGCATTAGTGTCAGAAGAACTTGAGTCAGGGTTATGATCTGAAGGTACATTTCAGCCTACTGTATGGATTTTGCTTGTAATTTGATAGCTTTGGTAATAAGTATAGCTCAATGACACACAAGGGATGCTACTTTTATACAACCCGGGGTTCAAAATAACTGGAAAACCTGTTGCAAGGATGAGATATGTCTAAAATTATACATGTGCTAGCGGCTACTACAATTTGATTAGCTAGAATGAGGTTTAATACACTGTGGTGCCTCTTCTTAGTTAATCCTCACAAAGATTTATTCTTATGCATTATGAAGCAGATGGCAAAATAAATTACAGTCTAAATCAGAGAACAATCTAATAAAATATACTTGCATTATTACAAACCACACAGAGTCTACTTTGTGCAAGGAGCTTTCTTTTCAAAGTAAAATTATTATAGCATGCCTAATATAACTTTATGATCACCAGAGAAGAATCCGATCATCACATTATAACCTACCTCAAGGTACACCACCCATGGCATTACAAGAGTCGCCACTAGCAGGTCAGCCACGGCTAAGCTGACTATCAGGTAGTTGGTGGTAGTTTGCAGGGCTTTCTCCCTGGAAACGGCCATACACACCAGCACATTGCCAAAAACAATGACGAAAATGAGCAGTGTGAGAAGCATGGCGTAGTAATTGTACTGGTGCTTCCCCCCTTGTTCTGTAACATTGAAGTCCTGGGATCCATTTTCAAAGAAGCTCTCATTATAGGCATACTCTGTGAAGACTTCCATCAGATGTAGATGGTTGAGGCCACGTAGAGGCCCTAGAATCGTGGACAAAAGAGATGTTTCATTAAAGAAATCCAGTATAATATTTTTTACAGCTGAAGTGTGTAATTTTTTCAATGTTAAGATATTTTCCCAGAGGAAAATTGTAGGCTATTGCTCAAAGGTTACTCTTTAATAGCTCGGGAGACATAATTGTCTAAATGTCTTTAGGAAACACAGACCTTATATTCACATATTTGATTTTTGATGGGAATGACAACGAGGCTGTGAGGGATAGACGTACATTCTCTTCAATAGGCTGTACTGCAGTTTAAAGCATTTTTGGGTAGATCCGCAGACAAAACATTGAAAAAAAAAACCATTATTTCAAGAACATTACGTAGTCAAAAATCTCCAGACAACATGAGTTGTGAAAAATCAGAAGTGATCTAGGAGCTTTTTACAGCTTTATAACATGCGTGCCATTGAAGAGATGGTAAGTCTATCCCTCACAGCCTCGTTGTCATTCCCATTAAAAATCAAAGATGGTGCTACTGTGAATAAGGTCTATTGCTGACATACAGTATGAGTACAGTGCTATAAAATGGCTGTGGATAGCATAGCTCACATAATTTGGTTTTGGAAGTATTTGATGTGAAATGTTTCATATTAAAATCATATTCAAATTGAATTGAAATATTCTTATTGAAATTTCATATTGAAATCTCAGATTTTGATTGCAGACTTTGGTATCCTGACTAATCTGAACATAACTTGTGACATTATTAAGATCTCTTCTGAAACTCTAGAGGAAACACACGTAAGCTTGGTAGGGTTGCTAGGGTTTTCTGAAGCAGGAGACTTCAGAAAACATCTCAATGTTTCAATCAATTTACTCTCCATTTAATACAATTGCTGTCTAACAGAAACAATCATGTTTGTAATTTTGCTTTTCTCAGCATGATCACACGTGAAATCAACATGCGGCTTCTGAAATTTCATGTCCCCTAATATCAAACCCAAACCCTGCTGACTTACTGAAAGGCACCATAGCTAGCGTTACTAATAGTGTGTAGCGGTAGCATCCTCAGAAACACGTGTTCCAGTTGCCGTGGGAATCAGGAAATAATTGCATTTACATAAACAATAGTAAGCGAGATTTTTATGTTGCATATTCGCTCAAAAATTATAGTTTTACACTGATGGTTAGGTTTATGTGTTGGGTTATGGTTATATAGAGTAAAGAGTTAATAAAGTATGCATTTCTGCTGACTGTATTATCATTTACAACTAAAAATACAACTCACTTTTAGTGCCACTCAGGGCGCCTGAAGCTGTACGGCTGTTTGCACTGTTCAAAATATGAGTGCTCCGACTTACCTGAGAAACATTTTCACTGAGAATATTTCCCGTATTTCTTTCGACTGTGCATCAGAACTAGCCATGCCCAATTTACAGTGAATTAGCCACACAGGTTAGCAAAATAGTCTGAATCGATTCTCGATTCAGTCCGATTTTCAGACTGCTCACTTACTGAATTATTTGAAGCAGTTTCTCACTCAGTAAAACAGTATTGAGATACTTAAGAACAAAGAGAACAAACAGCATTGGATGAAGTGGATAACTAAAATCAATTGAAACAAAAAGCAACTTTTTAAGAGGTAACTTTAATAAAACTTAAAATTGTGCTGTGTCATGTGAATAAGGGGGCGTTCACACATAACGTGTTTTTGCATCCATCCACACTGCTTTTCGATTGTTTTCTTAAACTTGTGCTATATGTACATCTTTGACCGTTGTGTGCTGCATTTTTAATAGTTCTTTTGTCAAGTTAAAAAGAATGTCATCTCTTTGAAATACGTCTCTGCTCTATCCGTCGTGCCAGGTAAGAAATTGTTCTGTCTTTATGGCCTCTGTTTAGAGAAATACTTCTCTCAATCTCACCAAAACACATCTTTTTTGTGTCGTTTTTGTGAAAAAATAAAACAAATATCTGCCAGGGGAGTTTTCTCTTTACAGCATTGAAAGTGCACACAGTGATTTATTTTGTGCTAATTGCTAAACAGAAAAAATCATAATTGTACAATAGGATTTTTTTTAATTTTTTTTTAATTTTTTTTATTATGTACATATGAGAAGAAAGTTGCTTTATTCTACATATGGTGCTGCGAACATTCAGAGTGTGCAGCATAAACACAAATATTACTGAGAGTGTACCTTTAAGTCACGTTTTCTCTCCATGGGTGTCTTATCACATAGACCAGATTACGCAGCATGTCCCGCCATGTTTTGGCATTATAAAATCAATCTTCTATGGAACACCTGAGTACAAGCTTTCACTAGAAGGCACAGTGGCCATGGCCTTGTGTAGCAGATACACTGTGTAAAGTCCATCCTTTATTTATGGTCGATTGTTCTCACAGCTGTCCTGGAAAGCCGGTGTTTGAACACTGGATGTGACTTGACTAACTAGGACAGAAGTCTCCTCCCTCCCTACAATTCTCCTAGTAAGATGTCCAAGCATACCGATAGAAACATAAGCAGCATCAGCTAAATAACAAGTGGACACAGGGAGGCAAGTGTTTTCTTCTGTCTCTGCAAATTGAGAGAAAAAAGGAAACTGCACAGTGAGCAGTTATTATTCATTACATATACGGATGTGTGAGCTTAAGCAGATTTAGCAAAATTCAAGAGCGCTCAGCACAAGCCTTATTATTGCCATAATGAGGAAATAAATGGAATGCATTTGCATTGGATGCCAAATGGATTCATTCTGGCCATCACAATGATACCACATTCAGAACGGAGGTCTACTTGTCTTTTCAAGTTATTTCATGTCAAAATAGATTTTGTTGACAATTCTTATGACTTTCAGATGGAAGTGACAATATAATGCTTAACACTTCAAAGTTGTATAAATGTCTGGCTATACAGTATACATATCATTTAATAAAGTCATAGTTGAAATTGTTGAAACATAAGGCAGTTTAACTCATAAGCTTGCATTAAATGTGTTTGCACGAAACAAAACCCTCTCGGATACCTTCTTAATGTAACAGAGTCTGACCTGATATGCTGACATGAGGCTTGTGTGGTGAATGTTTTTGAGAGAAAAAAAAATAATAATTTGGAGACAGAAAAAAACAATTTTGAGAGAAATAAAGATTTTGTATGACATAGGCTCAGGAAGGCACACCTAATTTTCACCAGGCACACCTAGTGATTTTTTGTTTGTTTTTTCACAGTGCGGTTCAGGGCTTCCGTAGATGTGTGTTTAAAAATAAAATGCAATAAAAGATGCGAGAGGAGAGATGAGAGTAGCGGAAACATAGACATATTTATTGACAGTTCTGTATATGAATAAACCTCAAACTCCGAAATTCAGACAACGACAACCACAAACTCTCTGCTCCAGCAGCAGGAACCCAGAAAAAAAAATCAATATGCACCTGAGTGCCCGTGAATGAGATGACACAGCTCACAAGCAACCGTCTCCCATAGCACAACCCAGCCATGAAATACAACGTTTATATAGGGAGGAAACACGCTGTGCCCCGGTGTGTCCCAACAACAATCAGCTCACCTGGTTACCACACACCTGAGAGCAATTAAGAGAGAGGGAGAGAAAGAGAAAAAGGCAGAGTTTGGAATGGCATACTACCATACTACTCTTACTATTTCTGCCATAGAGAGACATGGCAGAAGTAGTAAGAGTAGTATGGGTAGTATGCCACTCCGAACTCAGCTAAAAACAAAACACACACACACACACACACTACATACACACAAACAATATGGCAGAGAAGGACATCACAATGGGGGACATGGAAAAGAGCGTGACCTGCAGCAAAACTGCTGACGCTAAACGACACTGATAACAGCCGCAACAAACACTTATAACACATTCCTGTGCCGGATCACCAGTCAAAACACACACAGATGAAATAGAAACTCCTACTCAAGAACTGGAAATGTTTCATCTGGATTATACACATACCTGACAACAGCTATTTCAAACAGTGGTGAGGAAACGTCTCACCCATCTCAACCCATAATTGACAGCGATGTATCTAATAATCATTCAGTGAATACATGGAAACACATATTTGTCAATATGTTCACTGTTGTAAACAATCACGAGATTGTTTGAATAAACCCCTACACAATGTCAAAATCAACGATTATATACTTAAATTTATATTTGATACATTTGGATACTTATGCTGGGGTGGCAGATGGGGTGGCAATGCTTTTTCTTTGGTTGGCATTTGCCACCCCATGCCATCCCGGTAGATCCGCCCCTGACAAGACTTGAATCTTGCTACACCTGAAATGCAACATCAGTCAGGGTCCCAGCAGTGCCTCAGTCAGCAGTAGTGCCATGCAAATGAACAAATGTTAAAAGACAGAAATGCAATAGCAATATGCAACCACTTAAAATGTTCAATATATAAAAAAATAAATAAATAATAAAAAAAAGAACAACACCATATGTAACCAGCCCATGTGTAAATGGACAACAACTAAACCCTAACTGGCTTTTTTCCACCTAATTGCCTCTTTAGCCTTCTCAGTGTCAGTCTTGATCATGAAGGCTGTTTAGAGTTGACACTGCCTGCAGAGGAAGAAACATGCATCACTGCTCAACTACATCAAGCTTTTTCATCTTTTTTCGTCAGTCAGGCAAGGTTATAAAAACTAATTTGAACCATATGAGGTGCATTATATTTTGTGATGGGTTTTCTCTTTGTTGGGTTTATAATAGGATTTTAAATCAGGACAATTTAGGATGTAGCAACATTCATCTCTAGATACAGTAGGTGTACAAACACATTCTAATCAAATCATTTAATCAAAAGCTAACAGAAAGCCTTGCACTTTTTTTCTAGGCTTTTAACGTGTTATATATATATATATATATATATATATATATATATATATATATATATATATATATATATATATATAATGCCCATTAAAAATAATGATTGCTTTAGTCGATGGCTTAAAACTAAAATAAGCACACTCACACTGAGAAATAAATAAATAATAATAATTAGGGAGGCAAATTAAATGGTGTGCAAATATTGTTTACTGATCCAAAGTTCAAATTAACTGAAACAAATTAATATTTATGAACCAAAATACTTAGAAGCGTACCAGATATGGGTTCCGACCCTATTGCCTCTCCCTTGCTCTATTATTTTCTCTCTCTCTTTCTCTCTATCTCTGTCACACACAGACACACACATCATCGCGCGCACAGAGAAATTATCTCAATTTTCTGACTTCAGAAAGCGCTTGAATTAATTGGAGAAGATTAGCATGTTAATGCACATACTCTTCCTAAACAAATGTTTGTTTTTCCTAAAGCAGTGGTGTTTAGTACCTCCGAAAGTCTCTGTATAATTTATGTGTTTACCGAACAGCTGTTAATTAGTTACTGATAAATACCGACTATTCGCTTTGCAATTATTAATGAGCAAGAATAACTACAGTTCACAAACGAAACGTACCTTCAAGCCGCAACTTTCATCCAAAGAGCAGGAGTATCCAATTTCTTAACATTTAAATCCACTTTTCTCCATCGTATACACTCATCCATCCAAGCAATTGTAACCGTATTCCTCTTCTCTCAATTAGGCTACTGCTCCACGGGTGGACACAACTGTCAACCAGTAAACACGACTATTTCCACGGAGAAATTTAATTTTGTCTTGTTTAAAACCAGGTAAAAATGTGTTATTGTGGAGGTTTTAAAGTAGTACAGTTTGCAAGAACACGCGCATATCCAGTTCGATCCAAAGAGTGTGTGCAACATGCGCGTGTGTGAGCGCAGCGGCATCTGAGCGCGCGCTTTACGCACGCGGTGCTTCAGCATCAACTGAGGGACAGTCTCATTCTCCCCTACACAGATTGAGAACGTAGAAAAACGACGCGGGGCTGTTACACAAACATCAGTGAACACATAGGAGTGTTACAAACACAATCTTTTTTCCTTTCACAACCCTGTAATCGAGCTTATTGCTTTCCCCTCCTTTTCCAGAAATGTTTAATTCACCTACAGACCGTAAACTCTGTCTTTGTGTGTGTGTGTGTGGGGGGGGGGGGGGGGGGGGGGGGGGGGCGGGGTTGGGTGGTTTACGAGGACAATTTTTTTAGGTTACAAACCGGTAATTAATCAAATCAAATCATATCACTTTATTGTCACTCAACCACATACACAAGTGCAACAGTGTGTGAAAGTATTGGGTGCGGTTCCAAGAAACATAGTAGTCATGACACTGATGAGACATATACCAATTTACAATAAACATCAGATTTACACAACACAGTTTACACATCTAATATACACATAATTACACAATATACAAATACTAATATACAATGTACAGTATACATTACACACAATATAGAATACATAGTATAATATATATAAATATGCAGTAAGGTTGTATAGTGTTGTATTGACATTCAGGCTGTCGGTTGATAGACAGTTGCCAGTGTGTTGTTAAGAGAAATTATGACAATGACAGTTATAACAATGACAGTTATGACAATTACAAGGGTATTATGCTATAAATGTGTTTTATGAGGACATTTCTAGTGTCCCCATAATTCAAATTGCTTAAAAAACATACTAAACTATATATTTTTTGAAAATGTAAAAATGCAGAAAGTTTTTTGTGAGGGATAGGTTTAGGGGTAAGTGTAGGGCTAGAGGATAGAATCTATAGTTCGTACAGAATAAAAATAATTATGTCTATGGAGAGTCCTCATAAGGATAGCTGCACCAACGTGTGTGTGTGTTTCTTTTGTGTGCATGTAATTGATCCTGCTCGACCCGCTCTGAACGGGATTCAAACCAGCGTTGCTGGCATGGGAGGTGGGCGCACTAACGAGGAGGCTAAAGGCTACAGCCTCTGGTGTCAGTCGCTAGTGCTCATTTTAAGCCAGGTGAGTGTGGTTTACATACTGAACAGCTACCTACCAGTTGGCTCCCATTACACTCACCCCCCTAAACCTCACTCCCATCCGGGTCAAGGCACCAATGTAACCGGTCCTGCTTCACCCACGAATGCGATTCGAACCGGCATCTCTGGCATGGGAGGTGGGTGCGATAACGATGAGGCTAAAGGCTACAGCCTCTAGCCTCAGTCGCTAGTGTGCCCCTTGAGGCCAAGGGAGTGAGGTTTACATACTGCACAGCTACCTACCAGCTGGCTGCCATTACATTTCTTTCACGTCTAACCTGGGTCCCAAACTATTTTATGATTTTTATCAATAATGTTGTCTTTATCATCTCTTTAAATTGCTATTATCCTTCATCTGAGGTTTTTTGAAAAGGGCACCAAAGTGTCTGATCTCCTGATTCTTACTCATAGCTGTTAGGGTGACATATTTGCAAAATATTAGGTTACATGGCACATTACAGCCGATATGAGCAAACATCTCTGGTACCCACAGTAGATTAGTTTAGTGCCTTGTCTTAGTGGCAACAGGCAAGGATTGAATTAGATGCCCTCAAATGGTTTTCAAGACTGAGACATAAAAACACAAGCCCCCCCCCCCCCCCCCCCATAAGCCAGTTTGAGGAATGAATCTGAGTTCATGGACCTTAGACATGGTGGGTGTGGGAGATCAGAGAAAAATGGATATTGTGCTATGATCTTACAGTTCTATAAGTGACATTTGGGCCAATGGAATGAAACCGTAGTAAGGTTATTAGTTAAAACACCAACAACTGACTTGTACAATAAGGTACTGTACTTCAAAGATTTCTGAATGGAGATTTTTGAAGGAGTTAAAATCATGTTATTCTAGGGGTTGTGCTATATCACATTCTGTATGTAATCATGCCCCCAGTGCATTACTGGTAAGCAATAGGATGAGCAATTTTTGTTCTTAGAGAAAGAAGTATAATATAAGATGTGGATAAATCAAACAAGCATGTTGCCCTAGAAACAGGCAACAACAAATACCCTTTGGTATGTTTTTATATTTCTCTGATACCATTGATTAAACGCACAGCCCAAAGCACCACCAAGATGAAGAACGCAGTTCAAACTGCTCAGTTGTAGTATGTTTATAACTAATGCCACATGTCGTAAACTATTCAAAAGCAACGTATAGCTTTGAAGTTGAAAAGTTCAGTGCTTAAATAGCCTGGTGGAATATGTAGGAGTCAGCATTCATTTGGCTCTGAAAGTCAAATGTGAAAGGGACTTCTAACATGCACTTTCCACCGGAGAAAGACCTTTTAGGCCGTAAGTCTGTCAGTTATTCAAGCAGACAAAGTGAGTTTGAATGATGAGCCTTCTTTTGATCGGCTTCCTTGGAATTTTATGCATAATTTCATGTTGTAAAAGCAAGGACGTTCTCCATAAGGCCAGGGTTTCAGAGGTTTGTGAATTAATTAAGTGAGGAGTACTTCATTAAAGGCATTTACCATAAGGCACAGTGCATTAAATGTCAGTGAGTAAACACTGCCAATATACTTGAAAATTCTTGGTCTTAATGAATAACGACTTAAATTTCGATCTGTTTCTCACACAAAGATATTATAAGATTTGAAATATATTGCATTAGTCTTATGGACTACTTTTTTTTTTATTTTTGAAGTTTGACAGTCTGTGGTCCCCATTCACTTTCATTGTATGGACGAGATCAGCATGATCATTCTTCAAAATTTCTACTTTTGTGATCCACAGAAGATTAAAAGTCAGACAGTGTCATGTGTCCTAGACCATAAAATATACAATATACAGTATGTTTTATTTGCAGTTTTGGTGTTGATATACAGTATGTAAGAAAAATCAACAGGATTTGCAGACCACCATCACAACAGTATGTAACTGAATTCTGAAGTCATTTTAAAAGGTCAGCTTGTTTAGAAACTTTACAGTAAAAAAAGTTTATGTGTGGACTCACAAAATCTGAAAATGCCATCTCACAAAGATGATAAATTACCATGCAGAGCACAGAGCTGCAAAGCTTTCACAGACTAATGTCCTTTAAAATGTTTGAGGGACGGCCTTACATTACCTAAACGAGTTGGTGCCATGCCTCCTGAGAATACAGTAAAGTCTGATCAAGAACATTTAAAGGCTACATCATAACAATAAAACTTCTCGATTTAAATGTCTGACCCTGGGCTCCAACAAATCATGGGAGAGAGAGCCACAGGGCTACCATTATAACACAACTCAGGCTGAGTGGCCTCTATTAACTCCCACTGATGAGCAGGCTTATATAGAATGCAAAACAAATCACACTTACTTCAAAGGCACCATTTGGATTTTAAACTTTAGATTGGACTTTACATACTGTTGATGGCCAGCAATTGCTATGAACAGACTTCTTTTAACACACAGCCTTGTGTTGATGCTGCAAGTTCTGGAGATGGCGGGTTGAAAAGCTGTGGGAAGTAAGTCTGGCTGAGGCTGGAGTTCTCAGGAGAATAGATGGTGGAAAAATGTTCTTTTTTTTGACTCGGTGGATGAGAAAAGGTAACAATGGCACATCCAGAACTTGAGAGCAGTCTGTCTGGCAAGTAGATGCGATGAGCTTTTGGCCAGGCACGCCAAGACGTCTTTGGAAAAGGTGCACAGAAGCATGACAGCTTTCTCTGCATGTTTTTGCGAAAACTCTCCATCTAGTTGATCTATTGTGGTCCGGTAATAAAGTAAAGGGATAGTTTTACCAAAAATTATAATTCTTTCATAATTTGCACAGCCTAATGTTGTTCCAAACCTGTATTACTTTTTTCCTCCGTGCAACACAAAAGGTGATGCTAGGCAGAATGTTAGTCTCAGTCACCATTCACTTTTATTGCTTTTTTTTTTTCTATACAAAAAAGTGAATAGTGACTAAACTATCCCTTTAACCAAAAGCAAGAGACACACTTCATTTAAAATATTTGGAAGGTTTTTTATTTTTATTATATATATATATATATATATATATATATATATATATATATATATATATATGTATGTATGTATGTCATAGCTCTATTGATGTCATCCATTAGAAGCATTTACTGCATGTTTCAGACATACTGAACAAACCTTTTTACATTGATTTTCACTATTTTAGTTTCTTTAACTGCACTCTTTTCAATTCCTTTTGAGTTGGTATGAGAATAAATTATGCATATTTAACTCTATCTGTCAGGATCCTGTCATGTTTATTGTGGTGACAGGATCCTCATATGTATGTTCTATGTCTCTGTGTGACTGCACAGCTTTGGTTGTTTTCCTTGCCGTATGCTCTTCTGTCAAGTCTGTGTTTCATATTCAGAGCATGGTGTCTGGATCCTGACTCTTCGGTCTGGTTCAGTCTTGTTTCTGAGTCGGGATCCGGATACTCATGCTCCATGTCTTGTCTTTGTGAGCACATAGCTTCGTGTTCAGTTTCGGGTCTCTTGCCATGTCTTGTCTGGTCTTGTCTTTTTGTCTGAGCACATGGCTAATGATGGCTTCATTGTCATGTGCTTTATTGTCTTATTTTTGTGTTTGTTTGAACACATGGCCAATGTCGGCTAATTTGCCATGTGCTCTTCCTATCCGGTCTGTTGTGTTTTTTGTAAGCACATGGTTTTTGTTAAGTTGTATGCCATGTGCTCTCCTGTTTCTCGTCCTGACCCCACAACCTTGTTACCTCATTATCAGTTCATGTGAATCACCTGCTTTCCTTATTACCCTCCTCATTTCTTTCCTATTTAACCCCATTGTGTTTTTTGTCTTGTGCCAGTTCGTTGTGGTTTTTCATCCTGTTAGGTTCTCCCATGTTTGGTTCCTGTTGTGTCTGTTCCAGCCTGGAGCATCGGACCCATTCTGTTCTGCAGTGTTCTTGCACCTTGGAGTTTTCCCCCTCGGGGTAGTTTTGGTTTGTTTTTATTTTTGAGTTTTTAATAAAGCCCAATTCTTCTCACCTTATTCGAGTCCTCGCCCTCTCTTCACAGTTCCTGACACTATCAAGCTTTTGTTTTAATACATTTAAAAATGAAAACAGATTTAGCTTGTTTTGTTGGAATAAATTTCTCCTTGACAATGTAATAGAAATAAATTACATATGTGCAAATAATTCCAGTGACTGGCTCCAAGGTGAATTTAATAAATTCTTGAGCTGAGTCTAAAGACAGTATTACTCATCTTCATAAGGTACAAGTCACCACTCAAGATCGAACTCTGACAGGGTCATGGTGACATTCAGTACACAGCTAAGAACTTGCTGCAGAAAATCGTAACGAACTTTCATACTCCAGTGACCAGGGCTGGTCCGTCCTACAGTTCAATGGTCTCTAACATGCACACACTATAGTGATGGGTCGTTCATGAACGATTCGTTCATTTTGAATGAATCTTTTATGTGACTCAGAAGAACGAGTAGTCTCAGAGAATGATTTGTTCATTTTGTGTTGGCCGCGCATGTGCATCGCGCAACCTCCGTTCATTTGTTACGTTAAAACCGCATAGGTACTGTACAGGAAACAGAAATGATTAGTTCACCTCTCGAGTCTCCTGGTACAAGTCGTTCGTTCTTACACTATGCGCATACAGCTGTCACGTGACAAAAGAACGAACAACTCGGACAAGAAGATTCCAGAGATGAACTAATCATTTCTGTTTCTCATAATTTGTCCTTGGCTGCATTATCATTTTATCCTTACTGGGACTATACTCAAAGCTTGCGTAAGTAGACATGTTGGGGGGGATTTGGCTATTGAAAATGTAACATTTACATTTAATTCTGCTTAAATGAATGAAATGAATGAAATGACTTGAATAAAGATTAGTTCATTGTGCTGAACGAGACTCAAAGATTCAAGTCAGTCAAATGATCCGATCTTCCCATCACTAACACACTGAAGGGAGCAATCAACAACACACATAGACCTGATCATTTAACATACAATTCACAATGATGGTTAAAACTGAAAACATCCTATTAAGTATAAAATGAGCTCTGAATAATCATGAAAAGACAAATAACTGAAAGTTACATAAAATAAAATAACAGCGGTGTATCTAAAATCGGCAAGAAGTAAAGCTAAGCAGTACACACTAATCTGCATTATTTATTCATAACACAAAGCATTGCTGGGATTTGGAGCGCTGCTTCTTATAACAGTGTTATTAGACACAGATCGCACACCTTGATGAATAATGCACACGCCTGATATAAACACAGGAAATAAGTTATGAAAAATAATGCTTTGTGGCTATTGGAAACTTTGAGGCTTATTTTGTGGAAAGGATAGCAGAAACAGCGCTTGTCAAATCATTAGGGCTTTTCATGTTTTCTCAAGAATATCTGCTGGGAAAGGAATTCAGACACTGCCGATATAAAGATGCAAAAAACTCACAAAGAGTGAAAATATGAGCAATTAATCTGCAGAGAGCTCTACTAAAAGGTATGTGTTTATGCTTTACATTTGTTTACAAATATATATTTTGAGGTGTTGTGTTTATAGGCCCTATTTAAAATATGTAATTGTTTTAACTTTTATTCACTTTTGCACACATTCTGGCCAACTTTTTGTTTTCATTGATTTTGCTGCTCTAAATGAACTTTTACGCATAGTTATGTGGGTTGAAATGGAATTTCAAGCATTGTCAACAGTGTCCTGTACAATTTCTAAAAGTATTTTAAACAGTATTTTCTTATCTTGTGTTACTTTAATGGGTAACACTAATGGTTGTAAAAGTTAACATTAGTTATTACAATATGAACTGACATGAACAAACAATAAACAGTTGTATTTTTTAAATTGACATTAGCCAAGATTAATAAATGCGGGAAAATTGTATTATACATTGTTAATAATTTTGCCTAGGGCCCCACAAACCCACGGGCCGGTCCTGCCAGTGACTAAAACCAAGATGTAAGACTGCAGTTCTTGCTGTTAAACTCTGTCTTCCTGAGTCACCCATTTTAATCATCAAGTGCATCTGGGACATATCCTAGAATATTAATGACTGACACTGTATATATTAACTACAAGCATCCAGATCATGAGTTTATTAATATACAACACAAGTTTATGGATGATCAGAGAAGATCTTTACTGTCAATTTACTTTCAACTTACTGTTTTTACTGTCAATTAGTGAGGTAATAACAAAGAGTTTTGCTTAAGGCACAGCAAATATAATCTACATTCTGTTCATGCCAAATAATCATGGAACAAACAAAAACTAAAGGAGTAATCACAAAAGAAAAGAAGTAAATAACAAAAAACAGAATTAATTTAGCAAGAATGTATGCTGCTTCACTCTTTTTGTTATAACAGTCTTTTTAGGGAATTTGCTGATCGCTGAGGGAATATATAATATTTGAATGTGAACAGAGTTCACAACTAAAAATAAATCATTTCAAATAAAAATGCATTGAAATTTATGACTTACACCTTGAGAAATGTTCACTTTTTTTGTTATTTAAATCATATTGACTTAGAAGCTTCTTTCTCACCACAGCAGTAATTATATGTGATCTACATGTGTTTCTTAAACTCGAGACTCGATCAATCAATCAATCAATCAATCAATCAATCAATCAATTAATGCTAATTATTAATCAAACCCAAACTAATTTCTCTCATTACATACTAAACAGCATGAATTTGCTAAGGATGGTTTCCCAGGGGAGACCATGGGTAAGTTTTGATAAGAGAACATCTGCCATGCACCCCAGATCTCCCACATCACATGCGGGTCTTTGACCCAGAACGTGGTGATCTGGCTCTGACCGTGCATCTGCCTTTTTAAGCCTGTTAAGCTGTGCTGTGCTGTCAAGGCTGTGAGCCTGCATGCTGCTTCTAAAAGATAAGTCAGAGCTGGAAAAAAACTGCACACAAAGAAAACACTCAGGAGTTTTCCCTTCTTTTCTCTGATATGAAAATCGAAGTCAAAAAAGCTCTAAAAATTAAGATAAGGTGATCAAGACAATACAAACCATATACTGTAGGTATGATTATTTCCATTTCCACTCAGATTATTATCAAGAGATCTTCACATCTATCAAGACCACCATTTTTAATTTTATTTATTTATTTATTGTAGTGAAGGTGAACATTAAAGTGATGGTTCAAATGAATATTCTGTCATCATTCACTCACCCTGATGTCGTTTCAATAACAATGAACTTTTTTCTTCCTTGGAACATAAAAGGAGGTATTTTTAATCTACGTATATAATTTAAGAATGCTCTGGTTTCTCTTTTCAATTCTATTACAATGAAGCTTGAGAGATGCAAAAGCACCATAAAACTATCAGATAACTCATCCACTATATTCCGAGTATTCTGAATTGATACAATAGATTTAGAAACAGTCCAAATTTGAAATAATTATTCACTGAAAATCTTGATATCTTGGCACATTTATGAAAGTTCATGGTAGAAGTAGCAGTGTTCGGTTAGTGAACAAATCTTTCTTTTGAGTCTGATCTTTTCAATGAGCGTGTTTACATGCATGTTCTTAAGAAGCCCACAACGTGTGTGGTCATGTAAACACAATAAATGGCGTTCCTTTCTCGGCGTAAGTTCATAAATGGCGTAAGAATAAACCGATCGACACGGATAGATTTTTGCGCATTACGCCGATTTCACACGGCTTTACGGCCGTTCTTCCTGGCTCATCCAATGTGCATGCCTCTTCATGGTTTGACGTCAAAGGCAGAAAATAACTTTTTTTTTTTTAATGAAATGTTAATGTGGATTTTTAAATCAGCTGATTTTAAAGAGTAATCAGCGTATTGGTGTGCATGTAAACAGGCTCAGTGATTCATTCAGAAACTGGACTTCTGGTTCTAAAGTTCAACGGACTCTATGATCCGGTTGCAGCAATTCTCGAGTTAACACAGCTCACTGGAGGGGAAGATTATCAGCAAATAATAACTTAAATGTGAGTCTGTTCATCATACATAGCTACAGTATGACTTTTGTACACTAGGAATATACTCTAGCGCAAAGTTGTATGAATATATTTTATGACACCTTTACAGTACTTTCGTATCCTTAGTAAGACTCGAAAGCTCCAGTCCCCTTTAATTGCAATTTTATGGAAATGAGCGACCAGTACATTCTTAAAAATGTCACCTGTTGTGTTCCACAGAAGAAAGAAAGTCATTTGGGTTTGGAATGGCATGTCGGTTAATGAATGCATTAATGCATGTAAACAAGGTGAGTGTGATAAGCAATGGCAAACAGAAATGCAATCCAAGTTACACGTCTCTCTGGTTTGACAGTTTAACTATTGTAAGTTTGAAAACTCCATCTCGGCCATGATGTAAAATTCTAACTGCTTCTAGAATGTCATTATAAATTCACAATTGAATAGCCCACTATTCACCACTGCCAGTCAGCAATGGGTGACTGATAGGTGTTGTCATCCATTTCTATAGCAAATCAGATGTACTGCTCCATTGAATAAAGCTTCCCATACATAAAATTATTTTCTCTTTCTTGGCTACCCGCAGAGCATTTAATAGTGTGTGTGCCAACTGTGGAAGTGCTGACAAAGCTCTTTAGCTTTTGACAGAATAGGACAAAACTTTGAGTTGCTTTTTTTAAAAAAAAACAACAACCATGCTTTCAAAAGAAAAACAACCAAACGGATTGTCAATCATAAAATGAAAAACATAAACTAAAAATATATTGTTGAGTCATCTGAGCCTCTGTTACAGTTCATAATATCAAAACTCTGACATCTTTGACATGTTGGTGAAGTCTGGCAGGTGTATTGCACATTTATTGCACATATCAGTGGGATACTGGCAGATGGGAGTAAGAAGGCATGGACTGGGAACACCATGTCCTTCAGCGCTGTAAAAGCTTGCCGTGCTCAACACTTAAGGTCCCTGTGTAATTGGGAGGCATGATGAAGTCGTTGTGTGCTGTGATGTGTTCATCGGCTGCTGTTTGAGTTGAATCATACTTTTCATAGTTAAATGAACCCAGAAATCATTGCACTGTAAGGTGAACTGTTTTGAAGAGCAGGGCAAGGAGCACTAACTCAGCTGTGTCAGACCAGTTAAGATCCTGTTATACTCGTTGGGATTCAACATGGATTTGAATATTTCAGTGAGGACAGTGTTTGCTCATCCAGTGCAGTCTGGGGATCATTTCTGTGTCAGCTCTGTAGACATTAGAGTTGATGTTGCATGATATAAAGCTTTATTATTATGATAATGTTCTCATGAACTTCTTTACACTAGTGGTTTTCAAGTGGAAGGTCGCAACCCAAAAATAGACTGCAGATCTGTTTTGAAAGGGTCAAACATGGAAATGAAAACAATGTTAAAAGGAAAAAAATAAACTGCAACTAACCTGTTATTGTGCATAGATAGGATTGCAAGTTGCAAGCAAATTGCTATTAATTCTTAAATCAGCGGAGAAACCGATTTCCATGTATTTGGTTGTTGATGTCACAGGAGGTACTTCCAATCGAACTCTTTTGTATTTTGGCGCAAATCTATGTCACTTAGTGGAAGCTAAGTCAAACGAGGCCATCATGGAGAGGTTGTGACATCCCATCTTCCTCGAAAACTTTGGTATGAAAACATTACACAAGGTCAAAAATATGACAGTATATACTATACAGTATTAAAGGAATAGTCCCAAAAATGAAAATTCTCACATCATTTTCTCACCCTCATGCCATCCAAGATGTTTATGACTTTCTTCTGAACACAAACAAAGATTTTTAGAAGAATATTTCAGCTCTGTTGGTCCTCACAATGCAAATGAATGGGTACCAAGATTTTTAGGCTCCAAAATGCACATAAAGGCAACATAAATGTAATCAACATAACTCCAGTGGTTAAATCTATGTCTTTTGAAGTTATATGACAGGTGTGGGTGAGAAACAGATTAATATTTACAGTTTTTTTTATTCACTTTGATACTATTTTTACAAGTGGTACATTTTAAAAACTCTTAGTACTAATATTACAACAGATCATCAAAAATGCAGTTTTTTCAGACATTTCAGCACATTTTCAATTGATGAAGTACAAAACACAAAATCACAAAGTAACATTTTCACCACACCAAATAAGTGTTTCATCTACTGTTTATATACCTTTCATTGAAAGTAACTGCCTTTCATAATGCTATTACCATCAAACTTTTCATTTGCATCTGCTCTCGTTCAGTTTAATACATTTGTCTATCATTTGATCCAACTGATCTTAATGGTTAAGCAATAAATCATTTGGTAAATCTATAGATTTTTCAACTGGTTTGACTATTTAATGTGTTTGTAAAATTCTACAGTAATCTACAGTAAATCACATGTTCAGAACAGGAAAACATAATGAATATGTTACAATATCGCCAATTTATATCATACATAACCACTATTATTTACAGTATGTACCATATGCAATCAGAGTGTGTGTACAGTATGAGCATTTGCATTTTGTCAATAGTACAGGACAGACTGCAAGGAAGAGGAACCACACAATGAATTTGTATACTGGAGGCCAGTCAGAGAGGTCACAGAGGTGGGCATCAGAGGGAGGAAGAGCGCAGGACCTGGTGAGCCCAATGGCATCTGGGCCATCAATGTCCACTATGTGATTCAGTAAACAAAGGCCTAACTACTGTAAAGCAAATTACAGGACTGTGACAAATTTCTCTCATTTGTAAGATACTTTGGTTGCTAAAGTAAATGTAATTACCCCAATCTGAAAAGGTAAACAGTCAATTCATTCAAACTGTACTGTAAAAGTATGGTACAGTATAGAACAGTAAATTACATTACAGTGTACTTGTTACACAATTCTTACACAATTCAGAATTGACAGAACATCAGTCCAGCATCATACTGTACCTTCATTGACCACATCTTTTGATTACACATTCGGCTGATGTTACAGGCATCATGAATTTACAGTTACAGAAGTTACGTTATTCTGGTCAGGCAAAAAGTAAAAAAAAAAAAAACATCTTTAAGGTTAATTTGAAATGTATCTTGCATTGTTTGTAACAGAATGAACAGACATAAAATAATCTATAATTTCTACCTATCCATCTATCTGTCTTTCTTAGGGGTGTAAATATTTGCACTGAAAACTTTTACATTTTATTACGATTCTTTACATATCGAACACGATGCATCATGACAGCTGAAATTTTATTTCTATTATTTTATTATTAATCTATAAATCTATTATTTTGGAACAATTCATAATTATTTTTAATAAAAAATTATTTCACTTAACATTCTTAATTTAGACAGCATGGCATGCACCAGACTTGAGCACTAGAGTCAGACATATTCAGGACCAAGGAGGTTTGGCTTATATGTGGGTGCATATATGAACAGAAAAATAATACTAATGTTACATGCATTATAGATCCTATATAAATAAAGAACAACACACAAACAGACAGTATGTAAACTGTGGAATATACATATATTATAGAGTAGTATATAAATGTAAGATTGCATATATGTCATGTGCAGATAGATAAAGCCTATGTTTAAATTAAAATCAATTAGTAGCAAATAAAGAGGATTTTACATAGTAAGTGTCACACTATAAAACATGATTTCTTTACTGAGTATTTTCGTCTTGTTTTCCAGTAAAAAATATTTTACATTTATTTAAACGAGATAAACTTGAGAAGCCAAAATGACAAGATAGTTTATTCTTGTTTTAAAGGGTGTAAAACATGAAAAAAAAAACAAAAAAAACAAAACAAAAAAAAACAATGGGTATGAAAAATAATTTGATATACCTTAAAATGGTCAACAACAAAGTTTGTCTTGACATACTTTACCTACAGTATGTAGTTTACTTTTGGTGTTGAGTCACCACTTCATGTCTGATGTAAAATTTGGTCCTGAAGCAAAATCAGTTAAAAGAACCACTGTTATACAGTGACATTGCTATGTATCATTTTAATGTATCATTTATGGCCTAATAGATATAGCTGTATGTCATATACACATGGGATTTTGTGTAATTCCTCCAAGTGTATAGTTTAGCAATAAATTGATTGCACATTTTGGGCTAAGATATCCACTGTGGTGATTTTTATAGCACTTTGGTCTAATTAGAGGTATTTGTGTCCAAGGTGACTGGCTGAATGTTTAATGGAGCTAAAGGTCACATCCTTGTGCAGAATCTTATCTCCTCCTAAAGCAATTACAGGGGTTCAGTTCTGTAACAAGGATAACCTTTCCTCTGAGAGCGCTTACTCCTCATTCCCTTGTAAAATATTAAAATCCAATGTAAATTCAAAAGATCACCAACATACTGTATGGAACACTGCTGATCTATGAAACTGTTGTACCTGCTGAAAATCACGTTGTCAAATTTATCTAAATAAACAACACATTTGTTTTGCCACTTTTGGTGATTCATTGTGTATTCAGAATTGTTTTCCCTCACTCACTAATTCTATCTGCTCCTGCCTGTACTGTGCAGACCCCAGGTGCATAATTGACTTTACAATGAGCAGGGCACTAGAGCAAGTCAAATGGTCTATCCCACTAGACTTATTGGGCTAAAAGTCAGATAGATCCATCCCACAAAGTTAGGACAATATGGTTCAATGGTCAGTGCTAGAAATTAACCAGTGCTTAGGGCAGTACCGGTCCTACCCCATTTGGCACCCTAGGTGAGACCATCTAGTCACTCCCCGATAAAAATTATTAGAGAGTTATGTATTCATTTTTACACAAAAAAACTTAGTGCACGTAAACCAAACCAAGTGGTCGAAGATGTTCAAAAATAAGACAAAATTAAGAAAAAATCAAAGGCGCACTGCCCTAGAGATCTATGCACATTGTACAGTATGTTTCACAGCAGGGGCATTTGTAGGCTTTCAACATTACTGGGGAGTCTGGGGCCCATCAAATACACAATCTATTGTACCATGATGTTGTAGGGGGGTCTCCCAGGAGATTTTAAATTTATAATTTTTTTCCAAAAACAGCAACAAAGCATTAATTTCTGGTGATTTTAGGAGCATTATTTGATCATTTTCTTTAGTAGCCAACATATATTGTGTAGCATTAATGAAAATATGAACTAAAAACATTGACACCTTTTCACATAACACAACACAAGATGAAGTTTATCAAAGTTACCTTTCTTAAAAGCCTGCTGTGGCAGTATCATGGTACAGTAATGGTACAAGACAATATACTATATCATGGCATTTATATGGTAGGCTACTCTGAGGAACATGTCCAATAAACATGGTATTGGCTTGGTGATTTTTGGTTCTTTAAAGTGCTTTCAAATAATGTTAGTATTTTTATACACTTTTAGTTAGAAAATGTCTTAACCTGGAATAGACAACCACTCACAGGCTGCTGTCACGATTTGTATGGAAGGAGAGACGAAGAACCTAATTGCAGTGTGTTTAATGACAAAACAAAACAGTGTACAAAACTCCAAAGAAAACACTGAGCACTATAAAAGGCAAAACAAAAAAGAATAACACTGGAAGGCAAAACTAACATTTAGGGGATGTTAGCAGTGCGATGAGAGATAGTGATGTGAGAATGGGATCCACAGCCAGGGAGGAGCGGGGTCTGGAGACCAGGACCATGGCTCCAGGAAGGGAGCGGGGTCTGGAGGCCAGGACCGTGGCTCCAGGAAGGGAGCGGGGTCTGGAGGCCAGGACCGTGGCTCCAGGAAGGGAGCAGGGTCCGGAGGCCTGGGAGGAGGAGGCCTGGGCTGTGGAACAGGGCGGAGCTGCAGGAGCCTCAGGACGTGGAGCGGGCGGAGCCACAGGAGTCTTAGGATGTGGAGCAGGCAGAGCCGCAGGAGGAGGAGTGGACGGAGCCGCAGGAGGAGGATCAGAGGGCGAGGCCGCAGGAGGCCGAGGATCAGAGGGTGGAAACTCAGAGGTCAGGGCAGCTGGGGATGCAGAGGTCTCAGGCACTAGCTCTGGGATGGACAAGGCTCCAAGCGCTGGCTCTGGAATGGACGAGGCAGGCGTGGGCGGTACAACTGGCGACCCCCGAAGTGATGCCTCGCCTGTGTCGCCTATTGGGTTGACCAGCCCTGGCTTAGGGAGCTTAATATAGGAATAATTTAATCCCTGACAATTTCCATTCACAATGATACAGTAGTTCTGCACCAATAAGTATATGAAGCAAAGGTGTTCCCTGCTAGGTGTTTAAATTCATTGTTCTCTTTTGAATGGATTGAACTCCATCATTTTCATTTTTATCCAAAGTTAATCTCCTAAAACTGATCCTTTCAAAAGGAAATCTGGTTTCACAGTCTGTTGTGTGAGATTCTTTGAAATAGACCATTTCTGGTTGATCTGTCTGGAGTTTCAAATTCACTTTGCACTTATCACCAACAAACATAAAATGCTTATGCTTTTTTATCTGCCATACAGGGAAAATAAATTTCTGTCATTAAAAAGATAATAAATTTGCCTTAATGCCCCCCCATGCATTGTGATTCAATAGGCATATGTTACCAAAACACTGTCTGAGACCAAACCATGTGGATAGAAATGATAAATCTAAATTGTCAAGACACCTTATTGTGACAAATTATGTTTACTGAGTCATCAGTGCAACCATCATAAAAGCTCTTAACAGATGATTTACAAAAGCAAACATTATATTCAGTTCTATCAGAAAAAGAGTAACATCATGTTTATGTTGGTTTTAAGTTTACCATTACTCTTTATTGTAACAAGGTAATGTGGGCAAGGAGGAGGCGGGAACCAGACCAACCATCAAAATAATGTTTAATGAAAACTTAAAAAGACACAAACAAATACACACATGGCAGCTGCGTGTGGCTCTCTCTCTCCCGAACTGCTTTCCCCGCCTTCTGAGACCTGGGAGGGAGACAAGGGGAGGGAAAAAAGGAGAGGGAAAGGGAAAGGCAGAGCGACAGTGTGAGAGAGAGAGAGAGAGAGAGAGAGGAGAGAAAAAAAATTGCTCGCCGGTTCCCAGACAAGCTGTCACCTGGTCCTCGACAACTCCTCCACCCTCTGGCGGATGACGGCCGCTCCTCTCCAGGCAGACCGGAGCAAGTCCTCCGATCCCTGGCGGATGGAACGCCCCTCCGCATTCTGGCACCCGGTAGTGAGCCTTTCTGCCCCTGGCAGCGACTCCTCCATCCCCCGGCGGATGGGGCTGCTCCTTTGGGCGGATGGCAGTGGCAAGGACTCCACGACAGCGCATCCCTCCTCCTTCTTGGGTTTCGGCACCGATGTAACAAGGTAATGTGGGCATGGAGGAAGCGGGAACTGGATGAACCATCAAAATAATGTTTAATGAAATCTTAAAAAGACACAAACAAATACACACAAGGCAGCTGCATGTGGCTCTCTCTCTCCCGAACTGCCGCATCCGGCTCGGCCTTATCCCTCTCCTCGGTTGATTAGCCCGATTGAGGGCCGGCCGTGCACACTCACGGCCCGGCCCCACCCTCCTCCTCATCACATTTATGTTTACTGTTCAGCTGGTTCCCGCCTCCTCCTTGCCTGTCCTTTATGTGTTACAATGGCTTATCATGTTATGTTGAGTATTCATACCTCTGTCATCCTGCTCACATGCTGGGAACCTTAAGGATTAGTGACACCAAAAGTGGAAAATAAATCACAAACCAAAATTGACACCCACGTATGGGTTCATTTTACCTCTACAGAGCTGAAACAAAATAAATGTAATACTGAATGTCAAGACACAGGCGGTTTGCATTTTAGGAGGTTCCAGCAAAAAAATTAAACAATCCAATTAATTGCTCATTGCTGGCAGTGAATTCAGTGTTAGATTACAACGTGGTGCAGCAAGTGCAGACAAACTAAACTTGCGCTGATAGAGTTTGTTGTTATTCTCCTATTATGCTGAACCAGCTTCTAAACCTGTTGTATTGTAAGCAGATGTATCTGCTGAAACAGGGAGACAGATTAATCTCAAGTTTGTACCTTGGATACCATATCTGTCATCCATAAGATAAAACCTCAGTCAGGACTAGATAACATTTAGGAACAATCATTCCCAGCACCCTCCACTGTCATTTTATGCAATGAACATGAGGGCAGAGTTTGGGGGGTTAGGTATAGATAGCAAATATAAGGTCATCTGAGCTAGATTCTGATTATTGGGGACCACAACATGAAGTATAATAAAATAATCATCAAAGGAGGAACCTTTTCAACTGTCTCTCCTGCTGTGATATTAGCCAGTTGCCTGAGAAAGTAATGGCGTAACCAGTGAAAGCTTTGCAATATTTTATGCTTTTTAATTGGTCCCTTTGGTTTGGGCTATTTGGGTTTCAGCTCGATTTGAACCTGTTACACATTCACATTGCAGTGGAAAGGATAATTGGCTAACCACTGTGAATATGAAATGATTTTTATGCAAACAATAAAGTCGGTTTTAACATCAGTTAACGAAAACTGGAAATTAGGGGCTATATCAGTTTCTCTCAAGTACGGCTTGATTCAATTTTTTTTTCATTATGGCTCGATGAAATTCTGGCCTGATAAATAATGTACATACTCCTGCAGTCTTCTATGCTGTGTAGTTTAGTCAGAGAGCACTGTTCCTATGACCAGGGTTGGGAGGGTTACTTTTAAAATGTATTCCACTACAGATTACAGAATACATGCTGTAAAATGTAATTTGTAACGTATTCCATTAGATTACTCAAGGTCAGTAACATATTCTAAATACTTTGGATTACTTCTTCAGCACTGCGGCACGATTAGCAGAAAAACAAAATTGGCAAAAAAATGTTTGTTACATTTCTAACATCAACTGCTGTGTCTACCGTCAGTTTTCGAACAAAGAGGTTGTCCTGGCCCAAAAATCACGCCATTAGTTGGGCCTCTCAGACAAACCATATGTGTCTATGGCAGAAATAGTACAGTATGAGAAGTATGGCAGTTTGCAATTCCTAACTCAGCAGTTATCTGCATACTTTAAATCATCATCAAGTGGTTAAAACAGCTTCTTTTACTGATCTTGTGTGGATTCCATTCATAGAATGAGGCATTAAGTAATTGCTAACACCTTTAAATGTCACATTGGTAAATGTTTTACATCTAGTCAGCGTGCATCTCATATTTAAATGCTCCTCTAAATGCCTTCCAAGCGGCGTGGCCAGTGTCTAAATGTTTACAAACTCTATACCGTTACACAACTGTTTCGACTTTCTTTCTAGCCTAAGTATATCAGAGCTTTACTTTTGAATGACATTACATTTGAATAAAAAAAATTTAACAGATACTTTTATCCAAAATGACTTACAGACAGTGCATTCAATTTATCTGTTCATGTGTTCCCTGGGAATCAAACCCATGAACCAAATGTTGCGAGCACCATGCTCTTCCAGTTCACCATGATCAACTACAGGAATATTTAACTGTTGCTGCACATTAAACTTTAATAAGAGAAAGTATTTTAACACAGGAAAAAATACACTTTAAGTAGTTACTTTATAAGACTACACAAGAAACAAAAAGAAAAGTTATTAATTTGTGGTAAAAAAAAAAAAAAAAAAAAGGGATTTTGAGGAGGATATGTCACAATGGAGCACATATTCTTACTTCCAGACACACTCCTATGTTGGGTGAGAGACTCAAAAAAGGAATCCACTACAAATGACTAAATACTTAATAATTTAAATCATATTAATTTAATGACTACTTTACTTTTAAGTTACTTTGTAAGACATTTTTTGCAGATTTTATTTTATTTTTTTATCTGCTTAACAAATTCTAAATAATGTCTATTTTCTCCTTGTTCGTTGCACACCCTTCAGCTGTTTCAAAAATGCAAACGAGACATACATATGAACATGAATGTTTATGAAATTATGAGATTATACATAATATTATTTAAAAAATGCGTAACCCAAATAATGTACTTACTGTAAAAGTACTTAAAACCTTTACTGAAAGGCTGTAACTGTAATCTGATTACAAGAATTTAAAACAGAATGTGTTACACAACTTTTTTTTGTATAAACAGTAATTAGATTACATTAACTAACTACTTTGTGATCAGATTACACCCACTGGGCACTGGTCCTATGGTGCTAAACTACTGTGCAAGTTAAAAAAGTTTGTGCAAAAGATAGTGTAAATCGTGATAATGTTTCACAGCTTTCTTAAATGCAAGGGTTTCATTTTAAAATGGAAACATCTTGTGTTTCCATGCAGCAGTACTGAAGAATGGCTGCATCACCGTGTCTAATTTAGCCCCCCACAGATGTCCAGGTGTTCATTACACTAACAATAGAGCATATACGTCACCATGTGCTGTAGTCGCCGCTGCTCCTTCGACACTCATTACTAATGCTGCTGGGGTTGTTAATGCTCTTTTTGTTTAAGGCAATGCTGCCCTGGTTTTTAAATACAGATGAAACAAATTAGAGAGAAGCACAGTTCAGTGTGTTTGTACGTGTGCCTGTGCGTGCATATATCCATGACTGAGTGGATGTTATTTTTATTTTTTTTTATTGTTTAAACACCTTGGCACCTTTTAGCACATTTTTAACTTCTGCTGATTTATGCTTTCTGCAGATTTAAGCTAGTGATTTCACTATTACCCTTTGACAAATCAGTTTACATACAAAATTAGTGTGTGGACCAACCGATTTGTCAGGTTTTTGTCATAAACCTCCACACAGAAACATTACGACATGATAGATGGCTCAGAACGTTGTTGTTTTCTCACTCTGGGATGTTAATATTCAGAACTTGTTCATAAGCAAGAGGTGAAAGCAGGTGAAAGCACTACAAATAGAAATATTTGCTTCTTAAGCAAGCAACTCTTGATTCCCCCCTCTCATAGTGACATCTTGACGATATATATATATATATATATATATATATATATATATATATATATATATATATATATATAAATAATTTTATTTATTTTTTTTTTTTTTTTTCAAAAACAGAGTGACACAACAAAGCTTGGAAATAATCCTTGTGTATAGCCAGGGAGACTGTTACTAACCTTCAGTGAAATTAATGTGAATGTGTGCAACAGAAAAATAAAGTAGCGGCATTGCAGCTTCTTCTGATTATAAAGCATTTCTATAGGTTGTGACGGATTCCATATTACAGCAATTCTGTGGAGGTTTGAAATAATAAAGCTTCTCAATGTAAGTAGCACCAGGAAAAGTGTTCCACTGGATTAATGTTTTCTTAATTAAAGAAAGAACTCAATTGCAATGTTCTCATTGGCATAGATTTAAATTAGAATAATGCAGTATGTAAGATCTGAGTGCTGAGACTCCAAATGTAATTCTGTTTGCTAGACTGTTTTTCTTAGTATTACTTGAGAAGCTAAAGGACGTTTAAATGAATGTCTTATTTTATATTTTATGGTTTGCAATGACAACAAGAGTGGTGGGCATGAGTTACTGCATTACTGTAATTTAAGCATAGCCTATATATATAGTACTGTGCAAAAGTTTTAGGCGCTTGTGAAAAATGTTGCATAGTGAGGATGTCTTTAGAAATAATGCCATAAATAGTTTTCATTTACTAGTTAACATCATACAAAGTCCAGTAAACATAAAAAAGTTCAATCAGTATTTGGCATGGCCACCTTTGCCTTTAAAACAGCCCCAATTCTCCTAGGTACACCTGGACACAGTTTTTCTTGGTTGTTGGCAGATAGGAATTACCAAGCTTCTTGGAGAATTCACCACAGTTCTTCTATATATTTAGGCCGTCTCAATTGCTTCTGTCTCTTCATGTAATCCCAGACTGACTCGATGTTCAGTGGGGGGCACTGTGGAGGCAATGCTATCTCTTGCTCTTTTGGAGTCTAAAATGAGTCTAAAGCTGAAGATATAAATAATCATCTTATGACAAATGTTTTTGTGAAACATTTTAAGTGTCTAAAACTTTTGCACAGTACTGTATATATATATATATATATATATATATATATATATATATATATATATATATATGCTTAAATTACAGTAATATATAATTTATATATCTATTACATATATATATATTTATATATGTGTATATGTATACCCCGATCAGCCACAACATTAAAACCACCTGTCTGATATTGTGCAGGTCCCCCTCATGCCGCCAAAAATGCACCAACCTGCATCTCAGAATAACATTCTGAGATGATATTCTTCTCACCACAATTGTACAGAGTGGTTATCTGAGTTACTGTAGTCTTTGCCAGTTCGAGCCAGTCTGGCCATTCTCTGTTGACCTCTTTCATCAACAAGGCGTTTCCGTCCAAAGAACTGCCGCTCACTTGATGTTTTTTGTTTTTGGCACCATTCAGAGTAAATTCTACAGACTGTCGTGTGTGAAAATCCCAGGAGATCAGCAATTACAGAAATACTCAAACCAGCCCATCTGGCACCAACAATCATGCCACGGTCCAAATCACTGAGATCACATTTTTTCCCCATTCTGATGGTTGATGTGAGCATTAACTGAAGCCCCTGACCTGTATCTGGCTGATTTTATGCACTGCACTGCTAACACATGATTGGCTGATTAGATAATCGCATGGATGATTGCTGGTGCCAGACAGGCTGGTTTGAGTATTTCTGTAACTGCTGATCTCCTGGGATTTTCACACACGACAGTCTCTAGAATTTACTCCGAATGTTGCCAAAAACAAAAAACATCAACCAAAGTGGCATTCAGCTGATCACAAAGTATAGTCACGACATTACTGATGTAAAAAACAGCACCATCTTTATTTGAAAAAAGTCATTTTTGATCAAATCTGGACAGGCCCCATTTCCAGCAGCCATCATTCCAACACCACGTGATAAGATGCGTGGATCTCAGACACAGAGGCAACTGAGAGTCGTCCTCCGCCACCCGGATTGAGGCAAGGCACTACGCCTCCACGAGGACCTAGGGCGCATTGGGAATTCTAAATTGGGGAGAAAAAATAATTAACTTACGAATAATGATGATCTGGTTGATCCAGCTTGGTGCCAAGCATGTCATGTGTGGTGTGCCATTGTCATCTCTAGGCTTCTGTACTAGCTTAATTAGCAAGACAAACTTGGTTAACCAGCTTCACCAGAAAATCATGCTGGTCAATCAGCATCACCATCTATAAAATAGCATGGCTATGCTGGTCCACCAGCTAGACCTGAACCCAGGGGTGTAGCAGTCATTTTAAAAGTGGGGGGGACATAGCTGTCAGTAGGTGGCTCACACAGACCCAACACTAACAGTGCAGTATTAATATATTACAGTATATATTAATATAAAAGTATGATATAAGAATTATATTCATATATGTATTATGTACTTTAAATATTTGTTGTATCTTAAAGATTAAAGTATTTCTAAATAATTGCAAAATTTTGCAAAATTAGTTGCAAAAGCAAAGGGCATCTTGTTGAGCACTTGCTTCTGTTTCACACATGACAATAAAAGACTGAGCACAAACTCAGGAGAAGTGATCTATCTACAGGAGTCTGCAGTTGCATGTAAGTGTGTTTATTCCATTGTTTTACTTTGTTGTAGAGTAGTATTCATTGCTAGACTTGTGCTGTTTGTTTACTGTGTTGATCTCGCGTCGCTTAAACGTGTGTGGGTGTGTGTGTGCTACATTGTTTTGACTTGTCCCAGGGTATTCACTGCTAGATTTAGAGTTGTTTGTCCAGTGTGTGTAAATCTATTGTTGTTTTAGTGTGTCTATAAACAGCACTTCACTTGTTTTAGAGTATTATTTATTGCTAAAGTTTAGCGTAGTTTGTTTGCGATGTACTGAAGTCGCGCTTTTTACCACGATTGTCACTTCGCGCGACCCTTAGATTCGGTTGCCCACGTGACAAGCTTTGTTGTGCTAAGTAGCATTAAGACGTGTCCAGCGCCAGGTAAGATATTTAAACCACGGGATCCATAGTCATTTCAGGAGAAGCGATCTATCTACAGGAGTCTGCAGTTGCATGTAAGTGTGTTTATTCCATTGTTTTACTTTTCTGGTGATGCCAGAAGGTGGTGACAATGAGTGTCTTGTGTTAACACAGTGAAATGTGTTAGTCACTGAATCAACGATTAATGCTTTAAAATGTTTATATCTACAGACCTACAAAGAGTCTTTAGTAGAGGTTTTAAGCATTATAAGAACAAAGGAAATCTATAATTTCCCTACAGTTTGTGAGCTGCTGAGCATGAATTTGATCAAAAGACAACAATAATAGTCTTATAATAATTATGAGTTTCAATAACATCCATATGTTTTCATGTATAAAAAAGCATGTCTACATATCTATTCCCTTCAGTAAAATGAAGGTAAAAGTGTTACAGCAGATCTATCTTTTTTCCTACAGTTTGTCGAATGCACACCAACACAGAGGTAAAAAACAGGAGCTGATATTAAAAATAGCTTTACATATTTAACACAGATCTAGTAATCTTCTTAAATCAGAATCAGAATGAGCTTTATTGCCAAGTATGCTTACACATACAAGGAATTTGTCTTGGTGACAGAAGCTTCCAGTGTACAACAATACAAAAACAATACAAAAACAGCAGCAAGACATAGATAATAATAAAAAATAAAACAATTTAACTAATTATACACATACGTACAGACACACACATACATACATACACACATACACAATGGGCAAAAACAACCGATCAAACTATTACCTCACAAACATAGTCTAAAAAGTAGGGCTGAAACGATTAGTCGACCTTATCGATAACGTCAACAATAAAAAATTGACAATTTTTTTCAGTTGTCGAATAGTCGATCTCATTTAACGTAACATGAGATCACATTAAACTCTAATGATGCACTGCAGCACTGCAGTTCACACCTGACTGAGGAGTGGAAGAATTACACAGATCACAGTCCAGATGCACTCTAAACTTTCCAAACAGCTTCAGGTGATGTAGATTGCAAAGTATGAGGGAATTATACAAAAGTACCAAATAATTAAATACAGAAGCACTCCTGTTGTGGAATTTTTGCTCTTTAAAGGAAACACCCTGTCGTTACGTCTTAAATGCAGTTTAATGCGTTATAACTTTATCAAAGTTTAAATATACAGAAGCAGATCATGTAAATAACTACAAACTCCAAAACTGGCATTTCTCTGTGCAGTCAGCACCTCTCCTATGAGACGTGTGAAGTGTCCCGATCTAAGGGGGAGAGATTGAAACTGCACCCGGCTGAGGCACACTCTGTCACGGGGATGCTCGTCCCTCGAGTGCGCGCAAGCTGCAGCTAGATTATAACATGATGACTCGCAACTTATTGAATCATAATATATATCACTGTGCACTTCTTATCGTGAAGAAAATTGGCAATACGCAGCTTTATTAACAAGAGAGAGTTTGTTTTTTTGTGAGTTAAAGATGGATTGAAGTGAACAGAAAGGTGAGAGAGGGTAGTCTTCGCCCCATTATACGCTGCAAAAAAATACGTTTTTGATTTGTTTTTGTTTTGGCTTGTTTTCCAATATAAATATCTAAAACTCCTTTAAAACAACATACATTTACTTTAGCAGCTATACTGCAGAAGAAAAAATTGTTATCTGAGAATGCTGAATATAATATAAAAAAATTCAAATATTATAAAATATCTAAAAATCATTTTATTAAGATGCATTCACCTGAGCAGCATATAAGATATTTAGACTTGCTTTTAGAGAATAGATCTTGAATATACACTACCGTTCAGAAGTTTAGGGTCACTTACTCATTCCTTATTTATTTTTTATTTTTTTCACATTTTAGAATATCAGTAAAGTCATCACAACTATGGAATAATAGAAATGGAAATATGGGAATTATGTTGTGACTAAAAAAATTAAAAAAATAAATCAAAACTATATTTCAGCATCTTCAAAGTGGCCACACTTTGCCTAGATTTTGCAGAAATGTACTCTTGACATTTTCTCAACTAACTTCTTGAGGTATCACCCTGGGATGCTTTTTAAACAGTATTGAAGGAGTTCCCATCTATACGCTGGGCACTTATTGGCTGCTTTTCTTAATTATTCTGTCCAAGTCATCCATTTAAAAAACTTTTATTTTTTTTTTTATTTTATTTTTTTTATAAAATTTTAATTAATTAAATTAATATGTTGGCACAATTATATTTTTGTCTACAAAACTAATTTCAAACATTTAAGCATACGCCTTCAAATCAAAATATTTTTAAGATCATGAGAAACATTTCAGGCAAGTGACCCCAAACTTTTGAACGGTAGTGTAAGTATTTTGTCTTTACTGCACTCGCAGGAGTATAACCAAGTGAAAAAATACACTTATTTAAGATACATTCACTTAAAACAAGTCTAAATATCTTATATGTTGCTTCTCAAGTAAATGTATCTTGTTTTAAGGATTTTTAGACAATTTTAAATGGAAAACAAGACAAAAACACTTGATAACCATAGGATTTTTTGCAGTGAATTCTTTACTGAATTAAACTTAAAAGTATTTTTTCCCTTTAATTCAGTGAATGTCATTTAGAGGTATTTTTAAAAGATGATTTTGTCCTCTTTATTGTTAGTAAGCATGTTTAATACAACCTTTTAAGTCGAGGCACAAGCTGAATAATCGGTTAAGAGCTAAAGATTAATCGTTGCAATAATCACAGAATAGTTGAATAATCGTTCTAATAATCATTATATTAATTGATTATCAAAATAATCGTTAGTTGCAGCCCTAGTAAAAAGCATAACTTAATGAAGACTCATGCGTTGATATAAACACCACTTACAATGTGCGCTTAAAAGGATTATCTTTTTTCTACAGTGCATTTCACGTAATGCTGCGAATCAAGAACGATATGCCGATAACTCTCGTTTGTGTGTTCCTCATCTCTAGGTTATTAATTTAGATCAATATCAATGCCGATAAAAAACATGGATAAATGAGCATTATTGAAAGCAACTTTGTAGAATTTAACGGAGCCATGTTGATTAGAATGTCTGACTGACGGCCTATTACGTAAGGGTTGTTTTGGCTCATGAAACTCACCTGTGATTAGCTGGATGATAGCTCAATCAGCACAAAGTAACAAAAATCAAAGAATATTGTATACAAATCCACCATTTGGACACGATATGGGTTTAGCTTGAAAAAGTGCGGGGGACAAAATCACCTTTTTAAAGAGTGCAGGAGACATGCCCCCCATGTTCCCCATGGCTGCTATGCCCTTGCCTGAACCAAACCAACATTAACCAGCTTAAACCAGCATGGAAATTCATTGTGGTCTAAGCTCTTTTTTTTTTTTTTAAACAATGTTTTGGTTCAGTTGTACTGCATGTGCATAGGCAGGGTCAACAAATTAATAGTGGCCAGAACAAATTTATTATGGGTGCCTAGAGATGGGCGCTTTCGCAACACTGCTTCAAAACCTTTACAAATCGTTTGTTTTGAACCAATGCTTCAGAGTGCTTATCAAACTGGCCAAGTCATGATCTTAGTGTGGCGACTCGAGAAGGTATACAGTATAAAAAAATACCTTCTAAAAAAAATAATTATATTAGGCGCACACCTAGATAATCCGACTACGCAACCCCAGGGGCCTATTACTGGGGAATCACCCTCAATACAAAAATCTTAAGGCTCACAGGTTCAATTCGGTTGGAGTCAGGCATGAGTGGAGTACAAATAATAAAAACTGTTTATTTTGGTACAACCAGTCAGAATAAAAGCAGTCCACATCACATGGGGAACTCTTCCACCATACAAAATAACTAAAGGCAAAAAAATAAAGAAATATACATCACCTAATTAATACACAAACAATTACACACCAATTGGGGATCAGCACATTCAATTTCCCACAGGAAGGATCACGGTACTCTAACTAAAAAAAAAAAAAAGAAAATACTCAGCAACCACACGTGCACTCACACCACAGCCAGGCACACTGCACCTCGATATGGAGCACAGCAGTCAGTGAAGAACCCCACCACCATAAAGGGAAGAGAAAGAGATGCTGATCCTCCTGCCTTCCATTACCCCAATTCTGAAGATAGAAAAACAATTAAAAAATAAAACACTAATACACAAACAGACAACAATTACACACAAATTGGGACGTTCCTCTTACACAAATCACAGCAATGTGTGCTGAAAACACACTAGCAAGAAGCTCAGGAACAATAACAAAACCAATACGGCCTTTAGGCCGGAAAGAAAACCAAATAACTAAAGAAAATAACTGTATAAATCACACAATATGATGGTGACAATACACAAACAACCAGCATCCAAAACAGTTATACAATTTAACAAACTTATAAAGGAAAACAAAAAAACAAAACATAAACTACAATACAAACCAATCAAATAGAAACACAAAAGCAAAACACGATGGCGACTGCAAAGCAGGCATCCGAGCACACTAACAAAATACATTAATACCATTCTGGAACCATACAAGAGCATAGAAACAGAGAGCTGAAGCAGCTACACGAGGATCCGAGTTAACAGCCCAGTCGTCCGGCCATATATCAAGCTGATCCCATGATTGTTTGCTCGGCCGGGAGCATCCTATGAAGTGCAGCCCGCTAGCAACCCAAATGGTAAATAAAGAGCAATACAGTCGATCCGTCAGCCCACCACAACGTACATAAAGGCGTCTTTAAACACACCTTAATAGTAGCGACCATCACACAAGGATCACCATCCCCATTACAGATGGGAGCTTTAATGGACAGGGTGCTCGCAAACAAGTTCCCCGTTCTGTTCCTCAGTCCACTTCTATGCACGCACCGTGCCGGAAATGCAGTGATGACACGTAATGCTCAGGATAACGTACTTCCAGGTAGCACACACACACAGCTTTTATAGCCCACATAACCAGGGCTTAAACAAACACGCCCCCATTCCATTAGGCGAGGAAAACGCCTACTGCTACATTAGCAAACAAGGCTTCGTTCCATCTATTTCGAAACTTTTCTAAATGTTTCACGATTGTTTGCTAGGGGGTGTTGAACCCACAGTGAACCCCTGAATCAGTGTTAAATGCAGGCTGTAACTGATCTTGAGTCAGTTTTACAATAACTTGGTTATTGTAATTCAGACTGATTTAAACAAGAGTTGCTGATTTGAATTTATTTTAAATTAAGTCATTTTGAATTCCCTGTCAATCACCTTGAGTTGTATGTTCTCCCCAGAAAAAGGCAGACAAAATGTCTTTTGAGAGAGACATTTTACAGAGAAAAAAAAATCTCAAGAATGAGACTCCTCCAGCAGTTTTGAGTGGTTCGAATCAGATCTGAGTGAAATCACTGATGTGTGACTATTTTTCTCCCCGGAGTGTGTCAGATCATTCTCGGCCCCCATTAATTTTGCTCATGATAGATTTTATTCAGTTTTTTTTTTTTTTTTATAGATTTCAAACTCTGTTTTATTCTCTGCCATTATTCAATCTTACAGAAGTTGAAAATACATTCCATGGAGTTCAGTGGTGACTTGTGCATTGTAAGGAATGTTCTAAGGAGCACTTTAATCAGAGGGACTCTTATTTGCCTTTCCTCAGTCCCTAATCTCTGAACTTTGACAGGCAATTAACAGACAAAACAAAGAGTACTTTTTAATTTAAGATGAGCACACTCGGAAGCAATGCTTTCCTGCACACATACTGTCATAAGAAGCCCCAGAAGGACACATCAAAGGCTCTTGAAAGATGTTGACACAAGTAGGTGGATCAAAATGTACAAGGCTGAGGTAAGAGATCTCTGCAGCAATTCAAAATAATCTAAATGAATTTGTTTGATGGTGTCTACTGGGACCACTTTACAAATGTCAGCCCCAAGGCTAAAACCAATGGCAGGACTTGGAAGGAGCCTTCTATGTGTGTGGAAAGTGCAAAGTATACATCATGATTTGATTTGTGATTTGAGGAAGATTCTCAAATCATCCTCCATTATTTAAGTACATATTAGTACTCTGGGACTAGGATCTCACAAAACAAAATCCATTATTGTCACAGAACCACTAAATATGTCATATAACACTACTAAACACTATGAGCAAACAAAGAATACTAAAAGACAAATAACATAATCATTTAAAATCAGCTCTCCCACCTTTCACAAATGATGTTTTTGAGTCAAAAACACGTCTTGAAATGTCTCACACGAATTCATACACATTTAATTGTAGTATTGGTTTACTCAAAATTAAATCACTGGCCTCCTGTGGTGAAATTACTCATAGCAGAAATTAGTTGAAGGAATATTCCGGGTTCAATACAAGTTAAGCTCAATCGACAGCATTTGTGGCATAATGTTGATTACCACAAAAATTAATTTAGACTCATCTCTCCTTTTACGGTTTTAATTTGTTTTTTATGCATTTTTGGAGGATTTTTCCACACGGAATCCCGGTTGGGAAATGCTGGCCCAGCCAACCAACTTTAAAGGGGTAGTTAACCCAAAAATGAAAGTTCTCCCATCATTTGCTCACCCTCATGCCATCGCAGATGTGTATGACTTTCTTTCATCTGCTGAACACAAACAAAGATTTTTAGAAGAATATTTCAGCTCCGTAGGTCCTCACAATGCAATGTGAATGGTGCCAAAATTTTGAAGCTCCAAAATCCACATAAGGGCAGCATAAAAGTACTCCAGACGACTCTGGTGGTTAAATCCATATCATCTGAAGTGATTTGACTGGTGTGGGTGAGAAACAGATCAATATTTAAGTCCTTTTCCCATCACGTTCACTTTCTCCTTCTTCTGTTTTTGGTGATTCTCATTCTTTGTGCATATCGCCCCCTACTGAGCAGGGAGAAGAATTTATGATTAAAAAAAAAAAATGACTTTAATATTGATGTCGTGTCTGAACACATGGATTTAACCGCTGGAGTCATATGGATTACTTTTATGATGCCTTTAAGTGGATTTTGGAGCTTCATCATTTTGGCACCCATTCACTAGCATTGTGAAGATCTACAGAGCTGAAATATTCTTCTAAATATCTTAAGTTGTGTTCTGCAGAAGAAAGTCATACACATCTGGGATGTCAGGAGGGTGAGTAAATCATGAGAGAATTTCCACTTTTGAGTGAACTATCACTTTAATCTTGTGGGTGTACATCAGCAACCAGCATAGGCCATTTTTGGACCAAGGAAAACCCCTAATGCGGCCCTGTACATTTCATTAAAACCTCACTCCAACCAGGTAACCAAAGTTGGCAACCTTGATTTAGAAGTAATGTGAGTTTGGATTTAAAATACAAAGGGGAATGAAACCTCAAATACGCGCCTTTTCAAGTCAAAATGTTTTCATAATGTCGTAAAACATGCCGTCCTTAAGTCGTCCTAAACTTTTCACTTGAGTCAACTGTAGTTCTACTTTCCAAACTACAGAGGGAGACATAGACCAGAGATTCACAAGGCAACGTGGCCTGGTTTTCCTGATTTTATTTATTTATTTATTTATTTATTTATTTATTTATTCTGTCTAAAACACATTTATTATGTAATTAAATAACAAAATAAAAGTAATGGTTTTTTTTAAGGAATGAGCCAAGCACTTGGATTTTTGAATATTTTTTCCAGTAGACCTATATTTGTGGTCACTGATTGCAAATAGACTGGCATACTACGTACATACTTCAGAGAAAAATCTGTTACAAAGCAATTTTTGCATTTTATTTGCAAATAATAAATGTATGGACATACTACAATAGAGTACAGTTTATGGGAAGTGACAGCACCGTCACTGTGACAAATGTCTAGAATATTTTTTGTGTTATTATTGCTGTTGAAAAATTCTTACATTTAAAATAAATATGATTCCTTTTTTTTTTTTTTTTTTTTTTTTTTAGACCGAAATGTCTCATAAGTGTTGGTTGGAGAATAAATCTTCCCAAAATAATGAGCAGTCAAACATTTTTGGAATGCGTTGCCTTGGTTTAATAGTCTATGTATGACAAGCTTTCACATTAAGTGATGAGCAGCTCCAGTTTAACAGGGCAGATAATACAAAAGGCAAAAGTTAACAGTAAGAGAAGCCTGCACCACTGTCCTATTTATAAAAATAATTAAAAAAAAAAAATATTAAAATGTATAAATTCATAATAACAGAATACCAGTGAAAAAAAGGAAATACAAACACATAGTACAGCCAAAAGTCAAGTGTTTATATAAATTTTAAAGAAAGAAATTAAAGAGCACCTATTATGGATTTAAATGTGCCTATTTTTGTTTAAAAGGTCTCATACAATACATTTACATGCATCCAAGGTCAATAAACACTTTAATTTGCTCATAATTTAAATTGCAGCATTACCTTTTTTTCCCCAGTGTCAAAAACGACTCGGTCAATGATCCGTTCTAAAGGATTCATCTAAACTCCTTCTGTCAGAGAGCCTACACTGCTCTGATTGGTCAGATGTCCCAGTCTGTTGTGATTGGTCTACCGCTTAGTGTAGTGTTTGAGGGCGGGTCAAAGCTGTTCACGAGCAGCCAATGAAGACCAGAGGCGGGGTTTTTGTTACCAAATTATGTAGGTTAGTACAGGAAGTAAGTCTGCAATTACTAACGACTCCTTTCAGGTGTTCAGAATCGGTTCTTTCTTTTGGGAGTCAATAACTCCATTTGTCGTGCACTTTGATTTTTGAAAGTTTGCAGACTTTTTTACATTCACAAACTGCTATATAACACACTACATGAAAAGTAATATTTGAAAAACCATAATAGGTGCTCTTTAAAAGAAATGATAAAGACAGTGTTTTGAGTGTATACAGTGACGCACACTTGTCTTCGAAAGATCCCACCATAGCAGTTGAGCTTGAACATTACTAAGCACTAATCAATAACAACAGATTGCAATGTGGCTTCTGTACAAACTGCCAAGCATCCAGTGGAATAAGTTAATAATTAGGCCATTCAATCTAGTGATATTTGTGCAAACTTAATCTCAGGGACTTGCTATAAATCTACAAAATCATTCTAAATGCAATTGTCTGCAATGTCCAATGCACAGTAAAGGCAAACCACACCACGTGTTTCCAATCACACAAAAGGCATACACTGCACACAGTATGACCTCATTACAGCTGCTTGCCTGCCTCAGTTTCACATATTATTGATTCCAAAGTGGCAAAGCTGAGTGACTTATAAGCTAAACATAACAACAAATAATATGAGATTCATTTTATAGAAAACATGACAATAAAAACCCAGTCTAATCAGAATCCAGACTTATTTTTGTATCTATGAGTAAGATTAGCATAGACCAAAGAGGGAAAGAGTTATGTGGGTATTCCAACAATTCTGGTTGACATCTGGTCAAGAAAAGTGTGTGTATAGGCAGTATGATAGCTCTTCAGCTCTGGTTTGCTGTATTTGTGTCTCTGCTAAGGCTAAATTGAGAATAGAGACAAGTCCTTATCAGTCTGAGATTAGATGTGTGTCACTGTGGAAATTCACTGAGACAGAGGGACATAATGAACCAGTTAAGAGTTTGTTTCACAAATCACATGATCAAGACAAGAGGGATTTCATTTGGCAGGTTTCGTGGTTTCTCAGAACAGCTCTAGGGAGTTTTTGACAAGATTGGCTCCTGTCTCCATTTTAAGCCAATTGCTATTAAGACTCTTCAGTACCTGTAACAGAAAGCAATGTACATAATTTGTTAGCTTGCATATTTGTAACATAAATCCTTGTGCACAGAAACTAATGATATTATCAATTTTTATAAACAAAAAAGGCAGCTATCCAAAAAAAATAAAATAAAAACACTTACATTACAAAAAAAGTTAAAAGAATTGAAATAATGTTCCACATTAATACATTATCTGCTCTTCCACACAAATCAAATCATGTTTCTGGAACATTCCACACTATATGTACACTGGCGGCCAAATGTTTGGAATAATGTACAGATTTTGCTGTTTCGGAAGAAAATTGGTACTTTATTTCACCAAAGTGGCATTCAACTGATCACAAAGTATAGTCAGGACATTACTGATGTAAAAAACAGCACCATCACTTTTTGAAAAAAGTAATTTTTGATTAAATCTAGACAGGCCCCATTTCCAGCAGCCATCATTCCAACACCTTATCCTTGAGTAATCATGCTAAATTGCTAATTTGGTACTAGAAAATCACTTGCCATTATATGAAATACAGGTGAAAGCTATTTGGTTCGTTAAATGAAGCTTAACATTGTCTTTGTGTTTGTTTTTGAGTTGCCACAGTATGCAATAGACTGGCATGTCTTAAGGTCAATATTAGGTCAAAAATGACAAAAAAGAAACCGCTTTCTCTAGAAACTTGTCAGTCAATCATTGTTTTGAGGAATGAAGGCTATACAATGCTTGAAATTGCCAAAAAACTGAAGATTTCATTCAAAGGTGTACACTACAGTCTTCAAAGGACATAGGACAACTGGCTCTAACAAGGACAGAAAGAGATGTGGAAGGCCAGATGTACAACTAAACAAGAGGATAAGTACATCAGAGTCTCTAGTTTGAGAAATAGACGCCTCACATGTCCTCAGCTGACAGCTTCATTGAATTCTACCCACTCAACACCAGTTTCATGTACAACAGTAAAGAGAAGACTCAGGGGTACAGGCCTTATGGGAAGAACTGCAAAGAAAAAGACACTTTTGAAACAGAAAAACAAAAAGAAATGGTTAGAGTGGGCAAAGAAACACAGACATTGGACAACAGATAATTGGAAAAGTGTGTTATGGATTATAGCCCCATTGAGCTTTTGTGGGATCAGCTAGACTGAAAGGTGCGTGAGAAGTGACCAAGACAGCCACATCTATGGCAAGTACTACAGGAAGTGTGGGGTGAAATGTCACCTGAGTATCTGGACAAATTGACAGCTAGAATGCCAAGGATCTGCAAAGCTGTCATTGCTGCACATGGAGGATTTTTTGATGAGAACTCTTTGAAGTAGTTTAAGAAATTCTGAACTTTTTTTCCAAATTGTAACAGTCATTTTTCATGTTATTAATGTCCTGACTGTACATTGTGATCAGCTGAATGCCACTTTGGTGAATAAAAGTACCAATTTCTTTCCATAAGAGCCAAAACGTTTGGCCGCCAGTGTGTGTGTGAATATATATATATATATATAAACATCAGGGCTATCATAAATGAATCCAGGTTTTATTATATCTAATCTTTCTCATATTCAATTTAAATTTCACTTCATGAAAAAAAATATATAGATTTTTTTTGTCTTGTTTTCTGGAAAAAAACAAAAATCTAAACATCTTTAAAACAAGATAAATGTACTTAAGAAGCAAAATTGCATGCAATATTACTTGTTTCTAGTGCATATTGTATATCGTTACGAATTAAGTTTTTATTTTCGGGTAAACTATCACTTTAAAACATAAAGCTTTAACGTTTATGCCAGTGGGTGCCTATCTATCTTTTTTTTAAGAAAGTGTTGACATTTTTACTGGAAAATAAGACCAATATGATTAACAAAATGATTTTGTAGTGTTAATATACAATGAACCAAGGCATTTACAAAGAGAACAAACCATGACTTCAACGTTACTGTTGTTTTCCATCATACTTTACCTCTCATATAATCTTTAGATGAGATTAGCTGAAGTTAGTAATTGGTGGATAGATATTGTATGATCAGAAGAGTTGCATGTGGTTAAGTGGATGGGAATGGAGATCCGGTTAATGTGATGTTAAGAGAGGATGTGGACAAGGAAAGAGTAAAGCAGATGATGGTGGAGGGGTTCTAGTCAGCTACTCATGATGAGCGGGGAATTGTTGATGATATTTCTAATCGAGAGGTAAATTCAAAAATACCGTAAATGGTGTGAGACTTTTATTCCGTAACTGCAGGGCCCGGGTTCTCTTTATTTTCAGAGGGAATCGCTAAGTAGTCTGTCCTGTAGACACATGGGTACAATAGAAAAAAAAAAAAAGGCAAAACTGAGGAGCTGAGGGTGCACTTTTGCACCACTTACTTTAGGATCCTTCAGCAAAGTAGAAGTCACTTCAAGATAACTATCACTAAATGAAAGGGATAGTTCACCCAAAAGTGAAAATTCTGTATTGTTCTAAACCCATATGCTGTTGTTGTTGTTTTTTTCCAGAAAATTTTGAAGATTAGCATATTTTCCATACAATGACAATTTATAGTGGTCCAAAAAGGACACAAAGCACTACAATCGGAGTGCATGTGACTCACACTCTATATTAAAAGTCTTCTGATGAGCAGACTGAAATTGAAGTCATTATTCACTGATAATCTTCCCCCATATCATTGACTCAATGATATGGAGTTGAACTTGAGAATCAGACCAATTTAATTCCTGTACAAATCTGACTTTTGAACCAGTTCCTTAATCAGACTGAATCATTCGCACACAAATAGGACTGATATGGCTCTCAAGATCGACTGGCTCAATTATCCGGTTGCAACGGATCTTAAAAGAACAGTTCACTTGAGGGGAAGATTATCAGTGAATAATGACTTACATTTCTGACTGTATACCAAGCTATCGTATAACCTAAGAAGATTTGGAATATAGCGCACAAATTCATATTGACCACTTTTATGGTGCTTTTGAGGAATTCTCTTTTTTTCGTGTGTGTGTACTATGACCAGTCATTGTATGAAAAATAGCTGTGTGAAGATTCTTCAAAGTTCTCCTTTTGCATTCCACTGGAAAAATAACAACATATAGGTTGATACTTCATAAAAGTACAAAGTTTCATATTTGGGTGAACTATTCCCTTTATGTTGAATAGCTCAGTGGAATTTCAGAAGCTGAAGTTTGGGGTCTTCTTGTTTTCTTCTGCAGGGAATTGAAGGCAAGGTGAGGGCATAAAAGACAGCAATAAAGTCACATATTTATATGACCGACATACAGATCAACAAATAATGACCGACAACGGTAAGCTATAGAAAGAAGGTGTAGGAAGAATATAAAGGTTTAAAATGGCCCAACGCTATGCCAAATGACAGTTAGAGATCAATGAGTAGCCTATCAGTTTGGAATCAGAGTATAACAGGTAGCCTGGAGGGCTCGTTTAACTGATATGATTAGGTCACACCAATGCAACTTTCAAAGCTCTCAAGGATGCATTATCCATGTGTGCATGTGCTATGTCTCCTAGTGAGTGTTTGTGTTTTTGGGTAACAGTAGTCTATGACACATCAGTTATCTCCAGAACACAGCTTTAAATTCATCACTAAAGATTTAACTTCAAGTGAGTCGATAATGATTGAATGTTAAGTTCACAGCATCCCTAGTAAGAACATGTTTATCCACCTTTCAAACTGGTCATACATGCGCCTACTTTTCCATTAATCTGCAAGTCAGTTGAATTATCAAGCAAACTATAGTCTCTGGAAGTGCTGATCTTACTGATACGTTAAGGGGACGTCACAATCATTAATGCGTAAGTAATCCAACATCAGCAATTTACTGGTCCTTACTGGGCCCGTTTCTCAGAAGAGTATTACAGAGACTGTGATTGTGGTTAAACTCTGTTTATAGGCCTTAGTCTACATGTGCATTATCATGAGGGAGCCGCCTCGTCATGGTGGAGCAGCTGAATGACTTCTCCCTGCTTTGGGGACAGTCTTATTTGCAAGATTGGAGCAAGTATCTCATTTTATTAAATGCATCCACGAGACACCACAGAATAAGTGTAATATCTGATATAATGTGAGCTGAAATAGCTGCGATGCCCACACACCACCAGTCTCTGCATACCTGGGAGTGCCTGCTCTCAAAACAGTTATGGCGGATTGTGAGGATCCACGTTATCGACCAGCTGTGGGTTAAACACTTCCGAATTACAAGCGCTATGTTCAAAGAATTCTGCGACAAGGTCGGACCTCTCAAGTGGGCTAGTCACATCTAGCTATCGCACACTCATAACACATGCACGAATGTTCAAAACACGTCATCGCTTTGCGAATAAACCGTTTCCATCACTTTAATGCACATTTTAACTCATGCAAAACTCTAGAAAATCCACCTCCTCCTAGCGCATTAAATTTTAAGCGAATTTAGAACGTATATTCGCATATCAAGCATTTCCATTCAGGACTTCTTATGTGCAATTTCAAACTGCACATAAAAATAGTTGGATGGAAACCCACCTACTGATCATTGTGTATGCAATCCAGCATCATTCAGCTGTGAAAATATTTAAAAATATGTCATTCCCAAAATTTTCTAACAAGCACAGAACTTTGGATTGTGAAAATTATACGTGACCTTGGACAGTACAACATAATGAACAGATAATACCTTTAAACCCTCGCAAACTTGACTTTTTTTGCATTAAATTAAATGTGTTGTCTACTCTATCTAAGATCTATTGACAGTTCGTTGAGAATATCTAACACCCTAGTACAGTTAAAATGCTATAGAAACATAGAACTCGTTTAACCTCTTGGACTGTGCTCCTTAAATTTCAGTATTTTTTGGCAGCGACTCATTTTGTATTGTTTTCATTTCATGTTAAACATGTTTCGGATGTACTTGAAAATTTAGAACATGGCCATGCAAATGCAATACTCACGCATTATCCTGCGCCTGCTCGTCAGATTTGGAGATCTTCCTATAGCAGTAGATCATCTCCACCAGCAACCAGAACGTGAGGAACACCAGGAGAACATACATTATGATCTCTGAATACAGGGCTGTGGTGTTCTGGCTCGCTAAGATAAAGATTAAAATTGATGTTTGTGATCGATTCATTCAGAAAGTGAAGGTTTGAGTCTCAAGTGTGCTGGTGTGGTGCATGAGTGTTGAAAGTCAGAAAATGGCAACACTATGATGCAATATAACATAACTGTAATGCACAAAGATAGTTTTATCCACAGCTATATCAGGTCACAAGGAATTATAACTGATGGTAAAACAAGGAGTGCAAATGCTTTAAGTCACTTTACAGGTGCGCAGTCATGCTTTGCATCGAGGTGGTACATTTTTATTTGGTGCAGTGAGAAAGATGTATTTAAATTGTGTTAAACGACAACAATTTTAGCCTCTTTTGAAAGGTGTTGAGTAATTAGTGTTTATAAATCAAAAACAAACTATTAAAAAAAAAAATTGCAAGTTAATTATTATTATAATTTTTTTTTAGGCAAAAGTCAGTTGAGTTGATTAGGTAGAAGTAGGTGCTTTAAGATTTGGTAATTTTATATTTCTACCTGTTCCATGGAAGATATTGTGCAGCAAATAATTTGCATGCAAACACAAAACCACCCCAAAAAAACAAAAAACAATCATGCTCAGATATTTCACGCTAACTTTTCCATGGAGGACAATGAGACTCAAAGGTGATATGACATACTGTAAGTAAGATATGGAAAACTTGATGCAGAGTGATTGTGTGATCAGAGGTTCTCAGCTATACTTTCTTCAGTGCAGAAGCCCAGTATTGATATACAGTATGGCCAAGATTCATCCACATTAAAGACAAAATGCCAACAGTAAAAAAAAAAATTAACTGATCTTATTTCCATTTGTAATTTAGCCACAGACAGTTCTGCATTATGAAAATGGATTTTAAAGATGAGAACCACTGTATACATACATCAACATCAGTGCAGTGCATGTGACATTTCAGAAGAAAAACAAGTTTATCTCTCAAAAAAGATCATGTGATGGCATTATTAAAACTGGCTTTATGCCTCATGCACTACAGTGAATAGCTCTAAAATAGCATGGAATGTAAAAGCACAGTTGTACTGTAAGTCTGTGGTTGTAGAAGGCCAGTTGTAACTCAAAATATCTTCAATACCCACCAATTAAATACAATGTTTTCTATTTCTATCTGCGAATCAAGAAACTCATAGTAGACACGCAGATAGAGATAATGCATTGTGTTTGCATGATTAAATGAAGACAAATATACATTAGATAAAGTATATTCGAAGAGTGAGAGGAAGTACTCTGCATTCAGCAATCTTAGGCATCCAGAGAACAGCATACAAACCAGAATCTTTACATTACCCCTTACAACAGATAGAGAGGTAAGTGGTTGGTAAGATAAAACCCATCCCCTGAAAACAACTTCCTGACTTCCAATAAGTAAGCTTATAAAACAATAAAAACAGAACAAAACATAACATTACTAGAACAACACAAACAACACAAAGAAATGTCAGGACACAATAATAGAATTACTCTAAGCACAGTCATCTAAATCACACAGGAATAGCTAAATGATTATTGAAATTAATGCATTTGGGGCCATTCAGACAGAACACATTTTTGCGCCAACAAGGTTAGAGGCAGTGCAATGGATATATTAGAACGCAGGTGTCTTGAGATGTGCTTTTATACGTTTATGCTCTTTACTAACTTGACATGGTGTCTAAAAAAACATGGCGCTCCTAGATGCAACATAACCAATAGAGTAGAATGTAGGTGTCTTGAACTTGACAACGTCTTAAAAAAAAGGGCGCTCCTGCGCAAGACACTGTATAAACTGAGAGATGTAGCGCAATGGTCAGAAATGCCCCGCTAGACTACAGCATATTTGCATAGAAAAACAATGGAAAAACAGAAGCACACAGACACAAAAATGTGGGCCCCCTAATGGTCAATGGTCAAAGTGACCATTGTTTTTTCAGGGTCTTGAGACTGCATTCTGTTCCATTCGTTATGCAGCATCTAACATTTTTTAACACAAGAACATATTCTGTCTGAACAGCCCCTAGGGGGCCCACATTTTTCTGTCTATTCGTCCATCTATTGTTTGTTAACTTAAAAGAATAATAAAAAAAAACAACAATACTGCAGACGGATGCAAAAAAGCATTTTTGTGAATGGCCCCCTAGGAAGTTCTAGCAGTGAGGACACTCACTCACCTTTCTCTTTCACCTCCAGATCGATTTTGATTGTCTTTGTAGTAGAAGGCGTGAATGAATCAAACTCAAAGAGGCGGAACACCACGCATTCGTATTTGCCAGTGTCATTTAAAGTGACCTTTTGGATAACAATGGAGACATCCTGCAAGTCCTTACTGCCATTCCACACCAGACGACCTCTCCAGTGCTCTTCTATATCCTCTGGCTCCCGTGGGTCACCATCGTACTGATAGATCTGAGCAGTGGAGATGATTATGGTTCAGAGATACTACTTCTTTTAAGCACAACACAAACTAATGAGTCTTTTTTCAAAAATGAGCTAAGAGGTAAACTCACAAGCACTCTTCTGTCATCTGGACCGATGTAGAACCAATCCACTTTGGTTTTTGCAGCGATCTCCTCTCGTTTCATGCAGAAGATGCAGGTTAACTTCATATAATTGTCTACCACGGCCTCCGTGTCAGACGGCACGTCCACACACACTGGCCAGCCCTCCCGCACTGCAGAAAACACAGAGAGTATTACTACACTCACAAACAAACACACAACTACACACACTTTCCCTTTACACTTTACCCCACAATAGTGTAACTCAGTGACAGATACTGTATAAATGTGGGTTAAGTCAAAAAATACCACCGAAAGTGACAGAATACCCCACTTATTAAAAACACCGTGGCAAACCCCTCATTGTTATTTAACACTTGCTGCATTTCATAATATTCTGTTTATGGCCTTTTCAGACACCTCAGTGACCCGTACCTGTAGCTGTCATATATCCCAGAGGTGAGTGTTTTTGAATGTATAGCAAATATTAAGTGTTTGTTGATGAAACAAATTAAAATCAGCTCTTAAAACAATGACTGTGAAGAAAATCCAAGCCAAAACAGAAATCTAAATACATCAAAATCTACCATGACCATAAAGAGCAGAGCTGTGCAATCTCAGTGCCTGGTCAAAAATGACCAAATATTATTTGATAAAGAACTCACTGTAGTCCTCACTCAGTTACAATTTAGTCTAGCGGAGTGTTAATTGTGTCATGATACCCTGTGCACTATTTACAGCTACTTTTATATTTAGTATTGATTTGATCTTATAGGTAACATCCATAGATTTTCTGAAAAATGTATTTCAATTCATTGATTCAAGTTAAGTATGCTCTTTATGAGTTTTCATATACTTATATACCTTACATATAAAGTTGACCTGTACTTATTGGTGAAATATCGGTTAACCAGGCTAATAAAAAAAAGTTTCTTTTTGACACTGAAGTACGTAACTGATGACTCTGTTTTTTGAGTCAGTCAATCACATTTTACAATGCGTGAGATCACGTCTTGCTTGGCCCTTGGAGTGAAGGGTTCACACTTTCCCAAAAATGTAGCTTCAATCTACTGTACGTGTATTTTATGGAGGTCAGTTAAATCTGAGGCAGAGATTTATCAAGGGAGCACCAGAGAATAAGACAGAGAGAGACAGAGAGAGAGCGAGAGAGATCGAGATCATTATCCATTACAAGCTCCAATTCCAGAAAGAGGTCAGTTTGAGCTTGTCTCCCTATCCTCACATTCATAGCACACCTGACTCCATGTCAGACAAAAATACACTTTATACTGACTGCTGCAAACACATGCTCGGTATTGGCATCAGAGCACGCCTAAAGGGCCTGAGTTTAGGGCTCAGTGATGTGAAGATTTAAACATGCTCTGGAGTGTTCGCCTGACTGTTAACATAACATCTCTACCATTGTTGAAATAGAGGCCAACTTACATAACTTACAGCCTCTAGCACAGGCTGTCAACACTGATTGTGTCTTTGCTTTTTGAAAGGTCGTATGGGCCTATGTAATTTGGCACATAAGAGCCCAGAAGTGTAGCTGATGCATAATAATGACTAGTGACATATTTTGCCATTATTAAAGACTGTGAACATGTGTTCCCATGACACCACACTGCCACAGTCTGTGAAGAGAGGCATAGTGAGTCACTGACCACTACTATTTATAGCAGTATCAATATTATCTTTTAATGGAAGGATTGTTATTTTTGTGATCATTTGGACTCATAATGTGTATGAAGTCTTTATGTAGAAAAACTAAAATATGAAACCCAGTGCAAATTATTTTATTTGCACTGTTTTTATTTAATTAAATGCATGAGTACTTTACCAAACACTATTACAAACTCGGGTCTTTAGAGACCCGGCACCTATATCTATAACAAATGGATCTACAAAATTCCCAGATAGTTTAAAATTTTCCACATATTTTCAAGACAATTAGAAAATAAAATAAATTAATATATTCTGATACATTTAAGATGTTTGTATTTTTCATACAGTATTTTAAAGAGATGATGCAACAAATCAGGACAAATCTAGAACAGGATTCATTACTTTCACACTGAAATTTCATGAGACGCAACTGGCTGTCAAACACATATAGAGCTACAAATATAAGCTACTCATATGTATTTTCTCAAACACACAGCTTACATAATTTTAGTAGAACATCCAAATGACAACAACCAAATCATACTGTGCGTGTGTTGCAATTGCTATGGTTTACTTCCATGTTGCTTTATCAAATAGCAATGTTAAATGTAAATCAAGTCAATCACTGAAACACCAGTGCCACCTTGAGTAACAAATAGCATGTATAATATGTGTGTACATGCATATGGCATACTGATAATTCACCATTGTCACACAGAAAATCAATGTGATATTGAAGTCTATTGTATGAATGTAGTACTCGTGTCTTGTAATAAACAAAGAAATAGATATTCTGGAGGGGGCCTGGGTAGCTCAGCGTGTATTAATGCTGACTACCACCCCTGGAGTCACGAGTTCAAATCCAGGGTGTGCTGAGTGACTCCAGCCAGGTCTCCTAAGCAACCAAATTGGCTCGGTTGCTAGTGAGGGTAGAGTCACATGGGGTAACCTCCTCGTGGTCGCGATTAGTGGTTCTCGCTCTCAATGGGGTGCGTGGTAAATTGTGCGTGGTTCGCGGAGAGTAGCATGAGCCTCCACATGCTGGGAGTCTCCACGGTGTCATTCACAGCGAGTCACATGATAAGATGCGTGGATTGACTGTCTCAGAAGTGGAGGCAACTGGGACTTGTCCTCCGCCACCCGGATTGAGGTGAGTAACCGCGCCACCAAGAGGACCTACTAAGTAGTGGAAATTGGGCATTCCAAATTGGGGAGAAAAGGGGGATTAAAAAAAAAAAAAAAAAAAGAGATATCCTGGGAAAGTAAACTTACAGTGTGTGTATATATATATATATATATATATATATATATATATGAAATAATCATATAAATATGATTTATGGAAGAGCAAAAAAAATGACACTATTACATACCTAGTGTCTCTAATGAACCTATAAACTTTTGGTTCCTAAGCCATTATGAAAATTATTAATATTATTTTTTTTGCAATTTTGACATTGTGTGTGTGTGTGTGTGTGTGTGTGTGTGTGTGTGTGTGTGTGTGTGTGTGTGTGTGTGCTACACTATTTATAAGAGAAAGATTGAGGAATACTAAAGAGGTGTGGGTACAACTCCAAAAAATATATGAGGTACAGGGGTGAAATAAGGTCTAGGGTCATTAAAGACCCTAGGTATGCGTTTAAGGTTTAAATATATGTAATGCAAAAGTGCACATATGGTATTAGTCCTATGACGTTTTCATACACAAAACACTAGTATGCTTGCGAAAATTGTTGGTTTATTAAAAAAAAAAAAAAAAATTAAATTAAAAAAAAAATCATAAGTTATTGTTGAATAAAAAAACGCAAGATTTGCATAACACACTCCAAGTTTGTTAATTTCAAACAATTTTTTTTTTTTTTTTAAGAAAACAACGAACAGTACAAAAAGAGAGAAGTAGAGCTAATCATATCTTTAATCATTCACAATAGACATTAAAAAGTCGAAAACACTTACCAGCAAATGTGTACAGCAATAGCAAACGCAGCACAAGCCTCAGGCGAGTAGCCATGCTCGGAGTTCTAATAACAGGGCGGCGTCTCAGATTGAGCCTTCCTGTTCGCGAAGAGATAAAAGAAAGATGGGAAATCACTGTAAATTCGACAGTAACTCGCTTTTAAAGGGGCTATATGTCTATATGCTGTATTTTGAGTCTATATATGACTATAATTTATGCAAATGTCATCCGCGCGTAACTGATCTGATGAGTCGATCAGCACCATGGACAGCGCCCAGTCAAGCTCACGCTAGTCCAACACTAGTTACATGTACTTCAGCTGTTTACAAAAGTCACTGATAAAGATAGGTTTATAGGGATTAAATATTATGCATTTAACATGCAAACTGCAACTGATCGTGAAACAACCCGGTTGTTTAAATTTAACTCAACGCTATTTAACTCAGACTTCGGGACAAATGTTTTCATGTTTGTTTGTTTTTTCCAGAGAAAGTTTGACTGTTCTTACCGAGGCAGAAACATCCGGTCTATCTGTAAATAACACGAGCAGTAACTCAAACTAAACGCGCGCGCTCTTCTTCCATGGCGATTCTCGTGAATAAAACGTGCAAACAAAAGACCTGTGGATTCCTAACGATTCCTGTGGAAAATTCTCGCAGAATAAAGATATCCAACGCCTCCGAATCGAGCAGTTTCAGTAGATGTCAGCGACAGATTGCGAAGCGTCTTCTTTTCCATCCACATGAGTAGTACAGATACTCCATCGCCCTTTGTAGCAGGAGAATAACAGCCGCCTGTCTTTTTTTCTTCTTTTTCTTTTTTTTTTTTTTACTAAGTAGCCACCTACACATGACAGACAGACAGTGCGCGTGCGCCACTGTGTCAACTGTTAAACTGGCTAGTATGAAGGTTTAGTAGAGGGGTTACACTGAATTTATTAACTTAATAATTTAAGAATCCTTAAAAATAATGAATTTCAAGTGGTTTCACAGATTAAACCCTGTCAGCTGAAGGCTACTGGTTCTTTTACAGTCAGCTTTTAATGGGCTCGGCTGTGTATAATTTCTAAAAGTCTTAATCAAAACCTAGCAGATAGATATTTAATTTGTATCCCTCTGTTTCAGCACAAATTAGACATGCACTCTTTTAGTAAAATGCAATAAAGCAAATCAAAGTAACATAATTGGAAGGATTGTACTTTTACTTTGTGTACACACTTAGCATAAAAAAAAAGAAGAAAAAATTGTGTTCATTCAGTTTTTTACACCTGGGTTCTCTGAGACCCCAAACATAAAAGAATATTACACTTTATCAACTTGGAATTAACAGTACACTTTTAATCAGTTCTCATTAGATTAGGAGAAGTCATAAAGTATCATTAAACCTTAATGCTAATTATGTTTTTGACATGACAAATGGGCCTTAACAAAGGTTAAAGGAATAGTTCACCCACAAATGAAAACTCTCTCATTATTTATTCATCCTCATGCTATCCCAGATGTAATTGACTTTCTATCTTCTGGAGAACTCAAATGAAGATTTTTAGAAGAATATCTCAGCTCTGTAGGTGAACAGAACCTTGAAGTTCCAAAAAGTACATAAAGGAAGCATAACAGTAATCAATATGTCCCTAGTGGTTTAATCCATGTCTTCATGGTGTGGGTGTGAAACAGATCAATATTTAAGTTATTTTTTACTATAAATCTTTTCCTTTGACCAGCCATGTCTAGTAGGTGGCGATATGCACAAAGAATGTGAATCAGCAAAAAGAAAAAAGAAAAAAAAGAACAAGAATGTGGAAGTGAAATTGGAGATTTATAGTAGAAAATGACTTAAATATTGATCTGTTTCTCACCCACTCTTACTGTATATCACTACTGAAGACATTATTTTAACCACTGTAGTCTTTTTGATTACTTTTATGCTGCCTTTATGTGCTTTTTGGAGCTTCAAGGTTCTGTTCACCTACAAAGCTGAGATATTTTTCTGGTCACCATTCACTTGGATTGTATGGACCTACAGAGCTGAGGAATTCTTCTAAAATTCTTCTTTTGTGTTCTGCAGAAGAAAGAAAGTCATACACATCTGGGATGGCATGAGGGTGAGTAAATGATGAGAGAATTTTCATTTTTGGATGAACTATTCCTGTAAATGAGCACAAAATAATTATGTGAGCAAGAGCAATATAGATAATTTTTTTTCTTTTTTTCTTTTCTTTTTTTTTTTTTATTCATCCCTTTGCAGTCCTATCATATTTTTTGACTACTCAAATATGAAAAACACTGACAGTATATTGGATAATTCTATCCAGGGCACTGCCTAATGTTTGACTAGTTCATAGATGACAGTGGAGTCTGAGTGACCTATGTCAGTGATGTATGCAACAGAGAGAGACAGATGCGAGGATGAAGCTTAGACACAGCCCACACATTTAACACAGATCACTGAGTTGTACATTAGCATCCAGTCTCAGCTCCTGCATCCATCCCTCCGCTCATAAACAACATCCATCAGGCCTGGAGACAATAGCCCAGTGAGCTGTATGCATCTACATGCTACAATTGTCTCTGCTCAAGAACAGCAGTTCAGTGTTCAAACCCACACACTGGTCCTACTTAGCCTTTGCGTGGTCGTTGAAAGCAGCTTCATTGCAATTACTGCTATTATGTGAGTCACTCTGAATTTAACCTTTTCCAGTTTGCAGTTACAATATGGATGACTTTAGAAGGCACTGACAAATGGAAAATGCAATTTTGAAATGAGGCATATGTTCGACACTAAGACAAGCCCTCTAAAATGAAAACAAAAAAGAACTTGCGGTATAGTTTGCATGGTTATCAATTTCGGTCACAGCATAGATATATACAGTATATATATATATATAGCACACAGAAGGGCAAACATTTAATGGCAAGCATCTGAGAATTAGGATCAACACTTAGTCCCCTACATTAAAGTAATCCATACCATCTGAAATGCATTACAGTAAATGTATGCTTACTATGGCTTAGCCCTATGTATTATTGCATATTTTGGTTCATTCTGCTTTTCTATACAGATAAAATGGATTCCTCTTCTCTACTGTACTGTTGGCGCAAATAATTTGTTGGGATTAGACCTCCAACACAAATGTAGAATTTGTGTCTAATCTTACAATGAGAAAGTCCACGATTTAATCTATCGGAAACCAGTGAAGCTTTGAAGTTAAGGATTATGGATTTCATTATTGGGATTATGCCTTTAATTCTGAGGCTGCTTTATTGTGATGACCTCACAGGAAAAAGAAGACCGTATGGCTCACAGGCCTAGAATTCATTTTTTACATGATACACAGACCATTTGTGTGTACCAGTCCACTTGTGCCAGCTGCTTTTCAATCTATTCCAACACTCAAAAACAATTATTCAGATGTGGAAGAGAATGCAAATAATCTCACTGTGCTCAGTATTGTGTGTGTAAAGAGCACTTACAGCAATAGCAAGAGTGCTTCGAGAAGGAGATGTTGTCAGCAGGCATTTTTGTCTCAGCACAGACTAAAAATGGCAGGCCTAGTGGTTGCTTTACCAAAGTCTCTCTAGCAAGTCAGTCCACTATCGGCCATTTTTGGGACGCTCTCTGGAGGCTATTTCCAGTCATGCCAGTGAAGCTCCTATCTACTTGAATGGAGAAAGACCAAAATCTCAAAAACAGTTGGTCAAAATTACGATGAAAGAACATATTTCAAATCAACAATAAATTCTGATAATACTGGTATCATAAATTGTGATTATTTACCTCATATTATGGTAAAAAAAAAAAAAAAAAAAAAAAAATCCCGGCTTGTATAGCATGCACGTTCTACAGTTGATTGACAGTTGATGTGATTGGCTCTTTTATTTGTAAGGCGGGACTTCCTTTCTACATCCACTGACCGTTGGACGCTCAGAGCTTCTTGGTTGAGCGTTCCAATTTCGCGCATTAATTTTAATAGAAGTGGTCCATCTCTGCTAAAATGTCTCTGGCTATTGATGCAAGGAAACCATGGTAACAGCAACGCAAAAGGACAGCATAGAGAGTGCAGCCCAGTGTAATGCTTTCTTCCTACAGTGGAGGATGAAACCCTTTGAGTCTGTTTATTAGCTTCAGTGCACTATTACAATTTTACACTGTTCATTAATTTTTGTTTTTAATCTATTTTTAAGATTTCCACATTTCAATTTTAAAACATTTTTCATAATTTGTAAATAATTTTTAAAGTATTTTATTAATTTAATTTTTGTTAAAGATTACTCTATTCAATTTGAAAGATATTTTTTTATGAAACTGAAATGCATAAATCTTAAAAAAGAGGCAAAATTATTTTTTGAGTGTATGATTAAAAACAATCCATCTATTTTAATTGTTTATGTAATTATTATCATAAATGCAATACTATTATGAAGCAAAATTAAGGAATCACACACACACAAAAAATGTATGCTTAAAGGAATAGCTTGCCCGAAACTGAAAATTCGGTCATAATTTAAGTCACTGTAAATGAGATTCTATGTATCGATCATGAACGTGCAACTTACAACTTAAATTTCAGGTTGTTCTAGCCAAAACCTATCGTATGCCTTCAGAAGACTAGGAATATGATGCAGGAGTCACATGGACTACTTTTATTAAATTTGTGGGTTCTTTTTAAGCTTTAGAGTGAATTCCACTACCAGTATCAATTGCTGTTGTAGTGAAAAGATGGACATTTTGTCTTCTACACAATAAAGAAAGTCATACAGGTTTGGAATAAAGGTTAGATAGAACTTTATTTTTTGGGTGAACTATACCTTTTACAGTGTGTATTCATTGCACTTTTAAATCCCATTGAGATCTGATAATAAATGAGTGACATTGCAAATTAGACCAAAGATCTGAGAGGAAAGTGCTCTCAAAAGTGTGTTCATTAAGAATAAAATCATGTAAAATCATGTTTTGACATACTTTGCCATGTGGTGATACTTAGAAGGGATCCCTCAAGTGCACTACAGCAATACATTTGTACATGTTTCCTTTGTCTAGAATTCCCCTGAAGAGTTATTATAAAAGACCCATGACTACTTACTGTATGTGCTTGTTAACTATTTTTAAATATATTATGCATACAAGGCAGCAGAGTTCATACAAAGTTGATTCAAAGCAGAAATTCTTTTTTTTTTTTTTTTTTTTTACCTCACAGTGTGATCAGATCATCTCAGGACAAAAGCTCCTTGCTTCACAGTCATGCATAATTGAATCATGGGTGGGTCACCCCTTTATTTCAGTCTCTTAGTTTGAGAATAGGTTGCTAAAGTATCTACAAAAGAAAGGATTCACTTTCTAGCAAGTTCCTGCTTTATCCAGGTGACAAAAATGATGTTACATTTGATGGACATGTTGTCTTAAAATAACATTCAATCAATTATCATCTTCCTTTTTTGCTAAATATATTACATATTTGGTGGGTTTATGCTTTCAAGTTTGAATCCTTTCACAACCAATAACTCCAATATATACATCTTGAAAACCATTTCCATCCTGGAAACAGAAGACAGCCTAAGAAAATACCAACATTCAAACACTTGCCATATTCTACATTCACATCCTTTCACACCTCTGGTTGAACCCATTTCCAAATACTTCAGCTTTTTAACACCTAGTCCTCAATTAGTATAATTCTCTCAATCACTCAAATCTTCTCTAAAATATATCTTCTTCCATTCTCCCCTCTGCCCCATCAGACTGAATCTGATGGGGCAGAGGGGAGAATGGAAGGCAGAGCAAACTTTGAAAACTAAACAAGTCTTTTGTTACATGTCCAAGTACTCACTAAGTCCTAATGGAACTGCAGTCTCTTGTATTAGACATTATTGTATTTATAGCAAGTAAAAAGAAAAGACATTTCAGACCATTTAATCATTTCAATGGATCCGATTGAAAGGAGGGCACAGATTTCAAGTTATTTAGATTAATTTCAAGATTGCTGCATGATTATGTGCACACTGGTGGGACTTCTGTAAAAATGGGTGAAATGTGGCAGCCTTCATTCTATGACATTATTATCACCACTGTTGTTCCCTGAATTTGGCCAATGTCAAGTCAAGTAATTTTTATTTGTATAGCGCTTTTCACAACACACATTGTTTCAAAGCAGCTTTACAGAAAATCATGCTTTAACAGAAAATTTAACTGTAATATCTATAAAGTCTTAGAATCATCATTGTGTGGTTTGATTAAATATGATTGTAAATTGTGTATAATAATAAATAATGAATTGTATTTAGAACCCCAGTGAGCAAACTGAAGGTGACTGTGGCAAGGAACACAAAACTCCATAAGATGTTGTTTAATGGAGAAAACTAACCTTGGGAGAAACCAGGCTCACTGTGGGGGCCAGTTCCCCTCTGGCTAACATCATGAATATAATGAAAATATTACTTATTTATGTGCAGTGCAAGTCATGGTTTTAAATTAGTAAACTAAGTAAGTGGTAAGGGCCAGTGTTTAAACAAAGATTTTGTATGAACTGTAAGATTAATGACTAATGTCTTTGAAGTCCATCCTGGATTAACTGCAGAAGTTCACATAGATGCAATTGTCCTTTGTTAGTTGGCTGATGAAGGCTTTTGTTGGCAATTAAATGATAGTCTATGTATTCCATTTCAAGAGTGTAGTCCATCAATAGACAAAGGTGATGCAGGCAGAGATCAATGAGGTGCATCACAGTTCAAACAGCAGGTAATTTCGGTGAGGTTCGGTGGGGTCCATCCTAAGTACAAGGTTCAGGCAGTGGCATATGAAGTATCCAGTGTCTTACAGTTGGAGCTGGCATCAACTCATCCTCTGAAGTCCATCGTAAAAGACTAAAGTGATGTCTGGCTAGCACCAGCTGCATTTAGTCGTCATCACTCAGCGACACGTAGCAGTGGAGTCCGACACCAAGCAGGAACGGAGCTGGATCTGGCCAGCTCTGGTAATCTCGGGATATGAATCCTGAGGATAGCGAGGAGTTAATAATTTTAAGAAGAGGTTCTGAGATTACAGGGAATACCTTTTTTAAGAGCTTAGTTTGTATTGGATCTAACATACATGTTGTGGTTTTTGATTTTTTTTAAATAAGTTTTGTTAGCTCTTCATGATCTATGACAGTGAAGGATTGAAGTTGCTTGTCAGGAAAATTATGAGACACTGTTTTCTGAGGTGCTGTGACAGTTGATTGCATAATTCCAATTTTATTTCTGATGATTTTTATTTTATCAGTAAAGAAATTAATTGTGCTGCGACGGAATATCTGGTTCAGTCGATGATTTATTCATAACTCATTTAGTCACAGTACTGAATAAACACCTAGGATTGTTGTGGTATTTTCTGTGAGTTTGCTAAAACCTGGCAGCTTTTAGTGCCTGTCTGTAGCTATAGACACTATCCTTCCATGCACCACGAAATACCTCTAATTTTGTATTCTTCCACCTGCGCTCCATTTTCCGAGCTGCTCTCTTGAGAGCATGAGTGTGATCACTGTACCATGGTGTGGGGCTTTTTTCTTTAATTTTCTTTTATCGTAGGGGGGGCGACACCATCAAGAGTTTTTGACTTTTTGGCTTACTGAGTATGAGACAATTCTGGAAGATTATTAGTGAAGCTATCTTTAGTGGTGGAAAGAATGGTTCTACCTGAATGATAGCGTGGTGTAGATTTGAGCGACATTAGCTGATTGCAGCAAACAAGAGACGAGGTAATGATCTGAGGTGTCATCGCTCTGCGGTAGAATTTCTATAGTATCAACATAAACGCCATATAACAGAATCAAATCTGATTATGGTGATGAGTTGGTCCTGTCAAATTTTGTTTGACTCCAAGAGAGTTTAGAATATTGATAAATGCTAATCCCAATGTGTCATTTTCATTGTGTATGTGAATGTTGAATTCACCAACAATTAAAGCTCTATCTACTGTAACTACTAGATCTGATAGAAAATTAGCTAATTCACCAAGGAAATCAGAATATGGCCTGGGTGATCTATATACTGTAGCAAGGGCAAAAGGCAACAGAGATTTTTTATTTATATCTGACGGTGCCACATTAAGCATTATTAGTTCAAAAGACTTAAACTTATATCTTGTCTTATGAGTAACACCAAAAATGTAACATCATGTTTATTACAATAACCTGGGGGAGTAGATTCATTTAAACTAATATATGCAGCTGGTTTTAACCAGGTTTCAGTCAAACAGAGCACATCCAAACTATGATCTGTAATACTATCTAATGTTTAGTAGCCCTACCTTTATATGATATTTTTCTTCAGTTTTTTTCTAAATGATTTAGTGAAGGGTTTGTGTTTGGTAATTCGGGGAACAGACACATTCTCTATATCATATCTAGGTGATACAGTCTCTATGTGTTGAAGTAGTTTGCTTCCTGACCTGGCCCCCAGTTAGTCAAATACTGTCACTATTAAGACTGTGAGCCAAATTACTGGAGAGGAGAGTGGCACCTTTCCTGGAGGAATGGAGTTTGTCTCTCTTTAGCAGGTCAGGTGTACCCCAAAAACTCTTCCAATTGTCTATAAATCCTATTCTATTCTCCAGGCACCACTCAGACATCCAGTCATTCAGTGACACGAATCTACTTTAAACCTCGTCACCACGACGAGCAGGGAGGGGGCCAGAGAATATTACAGTGTCTGACATCGTTTTTGCAAGTTCTTACACTTCTTTAACATTATCTTTAGTGATCTCCGACTTGCGAAACCGGATATTGTTAGTGCCGACATGAATAACAATTTTAGAAAATCTACGTTTAGCATTAGCTAGCATTTGTAAATTTGATCTGATGTCAGACGCCCAAGCCCCCAAAATGCATTTAACAATAGTGGCTAGAGTCTCTATTTCCATATTCCTTACAATAGAATCACCTATTACTAGGGCTCGCTGTACTACCCGCAACACTATCTACCGGCTTATCTTTCAACTGACCTCCACTAGCGTTCGGATGCGTGTCTCTAACTCATTAAACTTCTCCATCAGCCTAATTCCTTTCATTTATCAAATGTAAATCCCTCACTGCTGACGGAGGAAGCTATAATAAACATGTGGCATGCAATGCAGGAAGAAATAACATGAGCGGATGTCATGACTTACCGCAATTGTTTGTTGTTGTTGTTGTTGTTGTTATGGTTGTTTTTGAGTGGCGAGGGTTTGAGATCGATGTGGTTAGATGTGGTTCCTGATCAGCAGAGGTTTGAGATTGATGCAATAATCCGTGTAAAACACAGAGGAGAAAACAAATGCACGCAGTCGAGACGTGAGATGTAGACAAGCGGAAAAAAAGTAAAGAAAAAAGAGAGAAAACAGGTGCGTGCGGTAAAATACACGCAGTTGAAACAGTAGAAAAGCAGCAACTGGCACGCAATGTATTTGATGTATTTTAGTAGTAAATAAGTGTAGTTATCCACAGGTAATTCTGAGAAATTAATCTTGTTTGAAGTTACTGCCTTGTACAGTACATGTAATGCTGAAATATAATAAGACTGTTGTTTACTAAACTGTTTGAGTGATGTACCTTAATAATGTATAAATACTGTTGTCTGAAAATCACTTATAAGAGAAGGTCATACTGTTTTTAATAACATTTCATATTTGTTGTTTACCATGAATTATGAACCAATGGATATCATAATTTCCATTTAAATATTGTACATTCAACAGTATGAATAATAAATGACAACACTTACAGGAGGACAATATGTATCTTCTGGCTAACCCTTTAATTGACCATGAGCACATTATTTCTACATATAAATCTGTGCTGCCTGTAATAAACGACACTGCACAGTAGACTAGAGAACTGAATATGTGTTCATTACACAAGCAATGTCCTCTCAGGTATTGCAGTTGTCCATTTACAATGAAGAGAGCCAAGACAGAAATAGGCATGATCACAGCTACCTCCTCTAGAAAAACAGCATGGCAAGCTGTGAATAAAAGTGTGTATGGCTTTATTCATCTTAGACTTGTGATTTATTGATCAAACCATCAGAGCATGAACAAAAGCAACAAATTTGCATTTCCTGAAGGAAATATAGTGCTTGCAGAGGTCTGTAGCAAATGAATAGTAATTAATTTTAGGTAAAATGGTAGTTAAATAAGTTAAGCAAGATATAGATAGGAGAATGGAAGCCTGATCCCACTTCAGAGATTCTGACTTTTTATCTCATATTTGTGACTTAATTTCTCATAAATGCAAATTTAGATCTCGCAACCGTGTGAAATTAAGTCACATTTGTGAGATGTTAAATTTGTATTGTGTGAAACAAAGTTGCAATTGTGAGATATAAGCTCGTAATTGCGAGATGTACAGTCACAATTCTGAGATATAAAGTCGCAACTTTATTTTATTAGTATTGCCTGTTTATATCTTGCAATAGCTGGGAATAAAGTAACAATTGCAAGATAAAAAGTCTTAATTGCGAGATATAAACGTGCAATTGCAAGATATAGTGACAATTCTGATATATTAAGTCACAACAGCGAGAAATAAAATCGCAACTGCAAACACTCTATGAAGAAATCTCTCACTTGTGAGATTTAAAAACAACCTCACCACTGTGATTTTATTTATCATAATTGTGAGTTTATATCTCACAACTGTGAGAAATAAAGTCACAATTGTGAGAAACAGAGTCGCAATCGTGAGACTGAGAGAAATAAACTCTCTCAATGGCATGATTAAAAAACACACAATTGTGATCTTGCAATTGCAAGAAATAGTCGCAGCTGCGAGATACAAAGAAATCTCTAACTTTGAGTTTGTGAATTTATATCTAGGAATTTCAAATTTATATTTCACAATTACAGTAAATTAAGTCTTTAGAACTTTAATGTTAAATTATAAAGTTATACTTTAAATAAAAACCCCAAAAAACAATACATATCACATCTAAGGCTGAAATCTGAACATTTACATACTAAACATCTATGACTAAAATGAACATATTAAACAAAGTCATAATGGGGTCTCGAAATTAAGTGTTTGGTGCTGAATTAATTGCAGGAAAGTGTAAATGATGAGGATAAGAACTGAGGGGTTTCAGTGCAGCCTTGCAAGCACTGTACCAACTTGAGTGGCTGACGGGTATGTTAAGTGGACAGACTGTCTTAGATTCGGTGCGCGTACACACTGTTTGTTTAATCTAAACGATAGAGGCAGACGGCACACAGCCAATGGAACTTTCTTGAGCGTATCAGCTCACTCAAATACTGGCTTGGACAGAGAGTTGTAACACTGATAGAGGGTGATGATAGCTGCAGCTCACTCTCCCTCCTAATCGGTTCAAAGTCTGTTCTCCTAGAACAATAGAGTTTAGCTCTGCTCTGAGCATGAGCGTACATTAACTGTGTAGAATACTGACTGAAAAAGCACAGCAAAGTTAAAGCATGCCAAATTTAGTGTTGATAAGAAAAGCACAGTAAGTTTAATTTCAGCAAAAGCAATATTGCCTCATAGTAAATGAGAGACTTCTTAGTGAAAGAAATATAGATATTGTAAAACAAACTAAATAAAATAAGCATAGTGGGCCTTTTCTGTTAACTAAACATTCTGACATTTTATTTCAGGCTATAAAATCAACTTTACAAAAGAAGCTCGAGAGAGAGAGAGAGAGAGAGAGAGAGAGAGAGAGAGAGAGAGAGAGAGAGAGAGAGTTCAAAAAGATAGAAACTTTGAAATGAGTCATTATTTTAGCAATTCCTTTTGATGACATAGCCTCACAGATTTAACACACTTTTTTTATGTTTGTGATGATGTTTAGCATAAGGGCAAGGACAGTGTGTTACATATTATTGTTAAATACATTTTTTTTTTTATAATAATTGAAAGTTTTACACATTTGCTAAGCAGTCACACGCTTTTCCTCATCTTTGTCCATATGTTTGCTCTTCTGTTTCTTATTTCTAGACTGTTCTGTGGCAGGTGTCTGCTTCTCTGCTCCACTGCTGTCTGGTTTGTGTTTGCTGGGTGATTGCTTATCATCTTGTGCTAGTACAGTGCTGTGAGCTGGTCTGTCCTCATTAGGGCTCACTCTCTGGCTTGTTCTGAGTTTAGACAGTCTCTCTTTCATCTCCTTCAGTCTCTGCTCCACTGTATACTTCTTATGTTCCAGCACCATTTCATGCTCCTGCATGAGCAAAAATTACAGAGTGGAAAAAAGAAAGATTTGTACAATTTCATAAGAAAAAATGTGTGGTGCTTGCCCATGCAAAACTCACTGCTACAATGCTAGGGTGTCTTAAAGGGAGCTCACAAAAAATTGTAATGATCTAATTTACTCACCCTCATGCCATCCCAGATGTGTGACTTTCTATCTTCTGCAGAAATTAAGATTTTTAGAAGAATATTTCAGCTCTGTAGGTCCTTACAATGCAAGTGAATGGGTGCCAAAATCCACATAAGGGCAACATAAAAGTACTCCAGATGACTGGTGGTTATCCATATCTTCTAAAGCAATTTGACAGGTGTGAGTGAGAAACAGATCAATACTTAAGTCCTTACTTTTTTACTATAAATTCTCCTGCCTACCTAGTAGGTGGCGATATGCACGAAGAATGTGAGTTGACAAAAACAAAAGAAGAATTTGAAAGTGAAAGTGGAGATTTATAGTAAAAAAAAAAAAAAAAAACTAAAATATTGATCTGTTTCTCACCCACACTTATATCACTTCTGAAAATATAGATTTAACCACTGGATTACTTTTATGCTGCATTTATCTGCTTTTTGGAGCTTCAAAGGTCTGGCACCCATTCACTTGCATTCTAAAGACCTACAGAGCTGAAATCTTCTTCTAAAATCTTCTTTTGTGTTCTGCATAAGAAAAAGGTCATACACATCTGGGATGACATGAGGTGAGTGAATGATGAGAGATTTTTCATTTTTGGGTGAACTATCCCTTTAAGTGTTTGCCAGGGCAGTACCATGCAGTTTTCTAAGGTGTTCTGATTGGTTTTAGTGTGCAGCTATGCAGTTGTTAGGGTGGTCGTCATGTCTGGATGGTTTTCTAGGTGGATTCTTACTGGCTCAAGTAAAAGAACCCAACCCATGATAGTCTCATCTTTAGATATGGTTCTTGAACCAACTTCAATTTAAGTGAATGCGAACAGTGATACTTTTCTTAGCAAGCACCAGGACCGTAACCACCATAGACACTGAAGGAGTGTGAAGAGTTTGAGAAGGACAGAAGTGTCCATGTCTGGTAGACTGTACAGCCCAAAATGGTGCATCAACTATAGCTAAACAGTTGCCAGAGGCTAAAAGTACAATTTAGAGGCACTGCTCTGAATATTGAACTGAGTCAGACTGGTTGTTACCTGTAGCGGTTTGTCATGGTTGGACTGTTTTTTCTCTGGTGGGCTGCGTATGTGTGTTTTCTTGTGGAGCTCAGAAGAGAGCTGCTGGTAAACCTCATCAAGTCTGTTTATTTCTCGCTCCACAAACAGCACCTAAAGCAAATTGAGCAAAACCTCAGTTAGATGAAAAAGAGGAGCATACACTCTTTAGAATAAATAAAACATAAGATGCAAAAGGTGAATTTGGCAGAGGTTGGAAGAAACTCACTGGGGTTTCAGTTTTTAGGCTGGTCTGCCCACGTCCCACAACTATATATACAAAAACACAAACAATTTTACCAATACCCAACCACCCAACAACATTAACTATGCTGAAACACTTTTCTCATAAAGACTTGTGTAATTGTGTGTGTGTGTGTGTTTTTAAATTCTCACCTTCTGCATATTTGTTTGTTAGAGTTGGTTTTAGTTCCTGGAGGAGCTGTTCCAACTTGAAGTATTTATACACTTGAAGTCTATAATCAGTTGAAAAGATGAGTCTATTGATATTTTTGGTTTTAAATGACAAAGAGAAATCAAGTTGGACCCTTTATACTTTCTTAAAGGTTCACTCAGTAATTTTTTACGTATGCCATCTTGAACTTACAGTGACACCTAGTGGCATGGATATAACATAATTCAAATGCAGTAGTTTTCAGTTATCAATGAAATTGTTGAAATTTACTATTCAAAAGTAAGCCAAGATTAATTTATTCCATGAGTGAAAATGTCCAATAACAGGGCGGTTACTGAGATTAAGCAAGTCATGTGGTCATGTGATTCTAAAACAGCAGCCCACATGAGTGGACCCTCACCATGTAGAATAAAACAGCATTTAAAAGGTTACTGATATGACTGGAGTCTTCATTTCATGTGAGTGCTCATGATTTTATACTTAGATTTCTAAATTACAATTAATTTCTGAAGGAGTAAAACTTTTTCATGAGGAAAATATTACTGAGTGCACCTTTAATAAATGACCCTCGTCTCGATTTATCAGTGTTAAAGAAAAATAAAACATGCTTATTTTCATAATTTTTATTAAAATGTAATAACTTTGCCAATTTCTGAAACTTTAATTTTCTTCTTATGTAACAAAGGCCGCAATGGGCAGGGAAATAGCCATAACCATATGGTCACAATAACATGTTTTCACCCAGTCTAATTCTGCTCAATTCTCTAAGTCAAGTCCTGCTTTACAGTATGTGTTGCTGAATATCCTGTTTTACTCAGAAATATGTAACATTATACAATTTAAAAGAATAGTTCAAACAAAAATGAAAATTCTCTCATCATTTACTTGGCGTCATGCCATGCCAGATGTGTATGACTTTCTTTCTTCTGCAGAAATTAAGATTTTTTAAAGAATATTTCAGCTCTGTAGGTCCTTACAATGCAAGTGAATGGGTGCCAAGACTTCGAATCTTCCAAAAAGCACATAAAGGTAATAAAAGTAATCCATATGACTCCAGTGGTTTAATCCATGTCTTCTAAAGTCATCCAATCAGTTTTGGGTGAGAACAAACCAAATTGTAACTCCTTTTTCACTGTAAATCTTGCCATTGCAGTCTCTAGGAACGATCATGATTTCAGGCTTGATTACATTTCCTAGTGCTTAACGCATGCACAGAGCACTAGATGGCGATAGGAAGAGTAATCAAGCTAGAAATCATGATCACCAAGGAGACTGCTGATGTCAAGATTCATAGTGAAAAAGAGGTAATGTTTTAGTCTGTTCTCTCCCAAAATTGATTAGATCGCTTCAGGAGCTGGTTGCATAAAACATTTTTGAACTAGTCTTACTAGTTAGTCATCTAAAATTTGGTCTTATTTTTTCAGTCAGTTGCATAAAACAATTTCGTTTTAATTTAAGACTAAAATGTAAGACAGAATACCTCTAGGCTAACTTTTATTTACATTCTATGTTGCTATGGAAAATAACTGTCAACTGGATCAGTGGGGGCTTCAGTTGAGCACTAAAGGGGCTTGAATTGAGACTTTGTAGAAGACTTTGACTTCTATGATGGTAACAAAATTTCTTGTTTGGTTTTTTTTTTATTATTTGGGTTCAAATCACTAAATTTGTTCATTAGAATCAATTATGAAGCATTGTATTCCTCTAATAAGAAAATATTGAAAGCGAATGAAAACTGTATTGAGTGTCCACAGTCGGCCATTTTTTAAGCTATTCAGTGTCTTACTTTTACCACAATCCAACAGAAATTAGACTGTCTTACAACTGTGAGTTTGTTTCATGCAACCGGCTTTCTATGGCATATTTAGCTAGTCAGACTAATTCATAGATGAAGTCTTAATTTAATGGCTATGTTTATGCAACCGGCCCCAGAAGACATGGATTAAACCACTGGAGTTCTGGCCACCATTCACTTGCATTGTATGGACCTACAGAGCTGAGATATCCTTACAAAAATCTTTGTTTGTGTTCTGCAGAAGAAAGCCATACACATCTGTGATGGCATGAGGGTGAGTAAATGAAAAGAGAGAATTTTCACTTTTGGGTGAACTAGTTCTTTAAGTGCATTGCGAATGCCGTTTCATGTTTTCTTAAATATGGTACATTTAGGGTTGGATACTAACCTCTCTGCAAGTAGGTGTTGAGTGAAATGAGTTTCTGTAGGTATTTTAACACTAAAGAAATCCTCTACTACTGCTCCAAAGGCCTCTTCTTTGTTTTTCTCATCCATCTTAACCAAGAAGAAAAGCCAGTTAGAGCATTTCCATGATTTCATATACATTTTAAACTCAAGAACTGCCTTACCTGTCCATTCCTCTGTTCCTCAGTGAAAGAGTGATGGAACAAATGCATGCTTAATGCCGATATGGCCAAGTGGAAGGCTTTCATGAAATCAAGAGTCTTTGAGCCTGAAAAATATAAATAAGCTTTACTGCAATAAAAGATGTTCAATGTACACCATCATTACAGAAAGTAACATACTGTTACATGGAAGCACAAATTTTACAAAAGGCTAAGGAAGTCTTACCTGAGGTAATATAGGCCATAGAGTGTAACAGAATAGTGATAAACTGGCCAGCATTTTGTAGTTTATTTTCTAGGATGTACAGAATTTGGTTGGCTGTGTCATAATAAAAGTCTTTGTTGCAGTAGGCCAGCAGGTTATCACAGTGAGAGACTGGCACTGTCTTGGCCAACAGCAGCATGACAGGGGGGAAGGCACAAGCTCTGCTCAGCAGACGCACAATGTGGCAGCCGAACAGGAAGACTGCAAAATGCTGTGGTGAAAGGTTGTCAAGGGCAACGGGGATCAGGTGCCTCAGCTCGCTCTCCACTGGGCTGTTGATAATTACTGGAGAAGGAAGTAGTACATGCAGACATGCAGACCATTACTCAACACTTGTGAGACAGACAGACAATTGTGGAAAAACTATTTTGTATTACTTTGTAATACTGAATGTTAGTATTATTTTAGAAAATGTAAGTGATCTAAATAAAAATTATTTGCATTGACTCTAAAATCTATTCAAAAAATGTTTTTCTACCTTAGCCCATAAGGCATTTACACAGCTGTTAAAGGAATATTCAGGGTTCAATTCAAGTTAAGTTCAATTGACAAATTTGTGGCATAATGTTGATTCCCACAAAAATTAATTTTGACTCGTTCCTCCTTTTCTTTAAGAAAAAAAGCAAAAATTAGGGGGGCCTGGGTAGCTCAGTGGTAAAATACGCTGGCTACCACCCCTGGAGTTCGCTAGTTCGAATCCCAGGGCGTGCTGAGTGACTCCAGCCAGGTCTCCTAAGCAACCAAATTGGCCCGGTTGCTAGGGAGGGTAGAGTCACATGGGGTAACTTCCTCGTGGTCGCTATCATGTGGTTTGTTCTCGGTGGGACAAACTGTGTCATAATACATTTTACGATCAAAGAACATATTTCAAATCAGCAGTAAAATCTGTGAATTGGTGAATTGAGCATGGTTGCCGCGGTGGATGGCGTGAAGCCTCCACACACGCTATGTCTCCGTGGCAACGCGCTCAACAAGCCACGTGATAAGATGCGCGGGTTGATGGTCTCAGACGCAGAGGCAACTGGGATTCGTCCTCCGCCACCCGGACTGAGGCGAATCACTATGCGACCACGAGGACTTGGAGCGCATCGGGAATTGGGCATTCCAAATTGGGAAAAAAAGGGGAAAAATCCCCCCCAAAAAAAAAGAAAAAAAAGAAAAAAGAAATAATTAAGGTTACAGTGATGCACTTACAATGGAAGTGAATGGGGCCACTTTTTTGAGGGTTTAAAGCCAGAAATTTGAAACTTATAATTTTAAAAATCACTTATAATAATACTTCTGTTTAAACTCTAGTATTATTTGAGCTGTTAAGTTGTTTAAATGGTCATTTTTACAGTCATTTTATGGTTTTAGGGTTTGTTGACATCACATCATCATGGCAACAAAGTTGTAAAATTGGCTATAAATTTACACAGAAAAGGAAGTTTTTTTAATCACACTAAAATCATGTTTGCACACATATTGTTTATGTCAAAGAATTTTTAGCAAGTCAGTTCACTTGGCGGCCATCTTTGAACGCTCATGGGGAGCTATATTTCTATGTTAACAAGCAGCATGCCAATGCAGACCGAAATCTCAAAACGGTTGGTCAAGATTACGATCAAAGAACATATTTCAAATCAGCAGTAAAATCTGACAACACTGGTATCATTAATTGTGCTTCTTTACCTCAGATTACAGAAAATTTTCCCAGCTTGTATAGCTAATGCGCATGTGCATTCTAGAGTTTATTGACAGGTGATGTCTTTATCTAAAAGGTGATTGGCTCTTTTACCTGTAAGGCGGGTCTTCCTTTCAACATCCGTTGACTGTTGGTGACCATTGGGCATTCCAATTTCTCGCATTCATTTTATTAGAAGTGACCCGTCTCTGCTAAATAGTCTCTGTTTATGTCTTGTGGCATACTTTTGAAACAGTGAGTATTTTAACATTCAAAAATAAAGTAGATTAAAAGACAGAAAATAATAAGCCTTTTTGTTATGGAATTTTGAATGTGTTTTAAAAATAGCGGTTTTCTAATTATGAGTAAAATAAGGTCTGTGGTTAACATTACTTGAAGAGACTCTTGTTCTACTAAATAAATTGCACAAAGTCATACCTCAAATGTTAATTTAGAGGTTTTAGGTACTCTAAATTTAACTTTGAAAAAAAAGTAAAAAGTTGCTACATATGGACTACAACTACCATAATGATGTGTTTATACAGTATTTGCTTAAGGGATCAGACCACTGTTGTAGTCTTTATGTAGCAACTTGTTAAAGGGATAGTTCACACAAAAATGAAAATTCTCTCATTATTTACTCACCCTCATGATATCCCAGGTGTGTATGACTTTCTTTCTTCACCAGAACAAATTTGAAGAAAAATAAAATAATGTCTTAGCTCAGTTAGTCCTTAAAATGCAAGTGAAAAAATATCTCTTTTGAAGCTCCAGAAATCACAGACAGTTAGCATAAATGTCATCGATACGACTCTTAATCAACACGATCACTTTTGGTGCGAAAAAGATCAATATTTAAGTACTTTTTTTGATCTCTAAATCATGCGAGCAGTGCGCGGGTGTGATGTAATCGCATTGGCATTTGAAACATGCGAGAACTGACGCACAAGCGTCACAGCCGGAAGAGCGGCGCTGTTTACAAGTGAGGAGGAGGAACACTGTACAGTAGCTTGGTTGGTTTTGGTTTAGATTTGTATTTATCTGTTTCTTTACTCATAATGGTGTGTTTGTGTGCTTATCCTGGATGTCTCAACCGTGAAGAGAACGTGAGATTACATCTGTATCATGGCAACCCGAATCCATCACACAAGAGACCGCTTGGACACCACCCTCTTGTGAAACTTACCCGAAGCATTAGATTACAGTTAAAAAGTACTTAAATATTGATCTTTTTTTGCACCAAAAGTGATCTTATAATTTAAAAAGACATTAATTTAACTGCTGGAGTTATATTGATTACGTTTATGCTGACTGTCTGTGATTTTTGGAGCTTCAAAAGGGAAATCGCCATTCATTGGCATTTTAAAGACCTACTAAGCTAAGATATTCTTCTATTTTTCTTCAAATGTGGTGAAGAAAGAAAGTAATACACCCCTGGGATATCATGAGGGTGAGTAAATAATTAGAGAATTTTAATTTGTGGGTGAACTATCCCTTTAATAACCACAGACTTTACTCATAAATAGAAAACTGCTACTCTAAAAACACATTAGAAATTCCAGAGGGAACCCATGGTGAATTAGCCTTCCCGGTTGGCTGAACAGTTCTGTTCTAGTGAATGGGATTAAGAACTGAACTGAGTCCAAATGCACAAATGTATACTGACCTTTCCCTGTCCTGGTCGTGTGAGCAAGAGTCTGGAGAGACTCCTTTATCTCCTGCAGTGTTCTGGAGAGAGGTGTCAGAGACACAAATTTGGCTAGTTCCTCTTCACTCACACAGGGAACGGTGCTCTGCTGTTGACCTGAGAGATGAGAGTGTGTACTGTTAGCACTCAAAGACAGAGCAGCAGCTGTAGGTGTAAGATGATAAACTGATCTTTAACAAGGTTCAACCTGGATCTGAGGAAGCTGCCTCTGTTTCAGGCCTCATTTTGAGCTCTGTCATGTCTGCTGGAGAAAACTGTTAAAATGAAAAAGAAACATTTAAATCACACACCAAAAAAAAAAAAATCATTACAGTTATTTAAATTCATTTAAATGTGGTTCTGTCCTGCTTTACTGGATTAAATGGATATTACTATAATGGATAACTAACATGAGTGTATCCAGTGTGCAGTTCGCTCTCTCTGGTGTCTCTGTGGCTGTTTGTAGCTGTGCTGTCTTGCTGCTGCCAGACCCCTCCATTAATCCTGCACAGCACTCCCTCCAAAGACTTCAACACAGCTTCCATCAGCCCCATACACGGCTCTGGTGCAGTCAGACACCAGTTACACTAATACTTTCACAGACATGTCAATTCTGAGAATTCATATTCTTTACACATTTAACCCTCATGTTCTGTTTGGGGTCTGAGAGACACCAAGGCCCTTTAAATATCTAAAAACATACTTAACATTGAAATATTAAGTTTATACATAATGGCTTTTCATAAATGTATGAGATCTGATCAGAACAAATATGTATTAATAACATACTGCAAACGTATTCCATGAAATATTTTTCTTATATCTGTTTGGGGTCTCATAGAGCTTAGAAATAAAACACATAATTAAATGCAATGAACAGATTCCGAGCAATTTTATATGGAATTTGTTTTATTGTACTTTTCTACAATGTGCTTTTGTCGAGTGGGAAGTTGGCATGCCCCCAAGTATTCCTTTCATTGAATTAAAATCCTCAGCACGATAAATGCTTTAGATCTTCAACTTCTTTTGTTTAATTACTATTATTGATCGATTAAATCAATAATGGCAAATAATTGATGACTGATTAATCAGTAACAACCCTAAAATACACATCTATCTCCCTTGCAACCTCTTTGCGCTCAATAGTGGAAAATGTATTGAAGAATTCGTCATGGTTTCTTGTGTAACCTCCATTCCCTGATGGAAGGAACAAGATGTTGTGTCGATGTAGTGACACTAGGGGTAACTCTTGGGAGCCCGAGACACCTCTGGTCTTGATAAAAGGCCAATGAAAATTGGCGAGTGGTGTTTGCATGCCACTCCCCTGGACATACGGATATAAAAGGAGCTGGTATGCAACCACTCATTCAGGTTTTATGCTGAGGAGCCGATATAAGGTCCGGCCATTTCAGCGGGTAGTTCAGCGTTGTGGCAGGAGGGACACAACGTCTCGTTCCCTCAATCAGGGAACAGAGGTTACACAAGTAACCATGACGTTCCCTATCTGTCACTCACTCGATGTTGCGTCGATGTAGTGACACTAGGGGTCCCTATACAAAACGCCACAATTGGCTGAACTGTGTTACGTGAACTGGCGGTGTGTGGTGGGCAGACTACTGTGTGCCTCATAGCCAGCACACCAGGTCGACACGTAACCTCCCCCAACATAGTTATGAGTGTCGAACGGCCCTTTTTGGGGACAAGTCGACTACCCAAAAGATAGAGACAGGCTTAACCCAGTCGTGGCCTGTTTTCCCCTTCTTTTTTTCCACCCCTAAAAAAGAAGGGGGATTATCTGACTGGGCCGCCAGGTCTAGTTGGGGGGGTGTCCCTCCCAAGGGGAAGACACAGCAGAGACCACACCTCGCCCAAAGAGAGGAGGGGATATTTAAGTGGGAAAATACGTCACATGGTCTTTCCAACCATGTGGAGAGTCTTCAAGATAGATCCTGCCCAATGGGGGAGGAGTTACTACAAATATGGAGACTGGGGCAGAGGGGCTCTGCCCAAGGAAAACGCAGTTTGCCAACAGGGAAACGAATTAGCAGAAGATATATATCGTATGGGGTTAGCCTTACAGGGAACCACCACATGCGGAGCACCTACCCCAGAACAGGGCTCTTAGTTAGCATGTGTACTGGGCCAGCAGCGAATCTCTCCGAAAACTCGACTGCCACAGGGCTCGGAGGAAGTCAACCAGGGAACAAACTTGAAAACACTACTGGGAATTAATGGCGCACATCTTCAGCTCAAAAGGAGGTGGAAGGCGCTATGTGCATGCGATACACCCGGCCGGCTATCCTAGGCTTATCCGCTTGTGTTGCGTGCCACTACCTGGGACGAAACCGGTTCCACCCGGAGGTTGTAGAACCTTGCACAGGTGTTGGGTGTTTACCAGCCCGCTGCTCTGCAAATGTCTGTTAGAGAGACACCCCTGGCCAGGGCCCAGGGAGCTGCTACACCCCTGGTAGAATGGGCTCATAGCCCTACCGGGGGCGGCATGTCCTGGGCGAGATATGCCATAGTTATGGTGTCAATGAGCCAGTGGGTGATCCTCTGCTTGGAGACAGCACTTCCTTTCCGCTGTGCACTAAAGCAGACAAAGAGCTGCTCAGAGATTCTAAAGCTCTGCATGCGATCGAAATAGATGCTTAAAGCGCGCACCGGACACAGCAACGACAGGGCTGGGTCTGCCTCCTCCTGGGGCAGCGCTTGCTGGTTCACCACCTGGTCCCTAAAAGGGGTGGTGGGAACCTTGGGCACATAGCCCAGTCGGGGTCTCAGGATCACGTGAGAGTAACCCGGACTGAACTCTGACAGAGAACATTTGCAGGTCACCTACCCTCTTGATGGAAGTGAGCGCAGTCAGGAGGACAGTCTACAAGGAGAGTGCCTTAAGCTCGGCTGACTGCAAAGGCTCAAAGGGGGCTCTCTGTAGACACTGAAGAACTACAGGGAGCTCACATGAGGGAACGAGGCACGGTCTGGAGTGATTCAGCCTCCTGGCACCTCTTAGGAACCTGATGATCAGGTCGTGCTTCCCTAAGGACTTACCGTCGACTGCGTCATGGTGTGCTGCTATGGTGGCAACGTACACCTTCAAGGTGGAAGGGGACAGCCTCCCTTCCAACCTCTCCTGCAGCAAGGAAAGCACTGGTCCGACTGCGCATCTCTGGGGGTCTTCGTGTCAGGAAGAACACCACTTAGCGAACAGACTCGTAGAGGGGGCCCTAGCCTGAGTGATCGTGTCTACCACCGTCCAAGGGCCAGACATGGAGATTCCAGAGTTCTGGTCTTGGGTGCCAGAGGGTACCCCGTCCCTGAGAAAGAAGGTCCTTCCTCAGGGGAATTCGCCAGGGGGGAGCCGTCGCGAGGAGCATGAGGTCCGAGCACCATGTCTGGGTGGGCCAGTAGGGTGCTACCAGGACGACCTGCTCCTCATCCTCCCTGACCTTGCACGGGGTCTGTGCAAGTAGGCTCACTGGGGGAAATGCATATTTGCACAGGCCAGGGGGCCAGCTGTGTGCCAAGGGGGGCCTCGATCAGGGCTTACCAGAGCGGGAAGTGGTGAGGATTCTTTGGAGGTGAACAGGTGCACCTGTGCCTGCGAATCGACTCCAAAGCTGGACCACCTGAGGGTGGAGTCTCCACTCTCCCCTGAGGGTAACCTGTCATGACAGCACGTCCGATGTAGTGTTGAGGTTGCCCAGGATGTGAGTGGCTTGCAGTGACTTGAAGTGCTGCTGACTCCAGAGGAGGAGACGGCAGGCGAGTTGTGACATACAACGAGAGTGCAGGCCACCTTGGTGGTTGACATATGCTACCGTAAGGGAGGACTTTGTACTGATACGCCTGACTTTCGAACGCAAACTGCAGGAAGGGTCTGTGTTGAGGAAGGATCGAGACATGGAAGTACGCATCCTTCAGGTCTACCGCCATGAACCAATCTTGATGCCGGACGCTCGCCAGAATGCATTTTTGCATCAGCATCTTGAACGGGAGTCTGTGTAAAGCCTAGTTCAGTACTCACAGGTCCAAGATTGGCCGCAACCCACTGCCTTTTTTTGGTATGATGAAGTAGGGGCTGTAAAACCCCTTCTTCATCTCGGCTGGAGGGACAGGTTCTATCGCGCCCTTCCGTAGGAGGGTAGTGATCTCCGCGCAAGGTAGCAGCATTTTTGTCCTTCACCAAGGTGAAGTGGACCTCGCTGAACCTAGGACGGACGCCCGGCGAAGTGAATCACGTAGCCGAGTCGGACAGTCCGCACCAGCCATCGCAATGGATTGGAAAGCGCAAGCCACGCGTCCAAGTTCCGCGCAAGGGGGACCAAAGGACAACGTCATCAGACGTGCCGGCAGGTGGGGCCTCGCGGCGGGGCGAAGCTCGAGGTGCCACACCATGTCATGGCCGTGCTGAGTCTAAGGACATCGAAGCACTTACCTGGCTCCTTGTGACCACCCCCGGAACAGCCTGGGATGGGGGAGGAAGAGGCCTGTCCTCGTGACCCATGGAGACTGTCACATCGGGGGTGGATTTGTGCCACATCTGGGCGCTCAGGGGCGCCAAACCTGCCAAATAGAGTGGTGGACAGTGGTCGTGATGATGGCCGTGCACACCGGATACGTGAACCAGGGAACAAGGAAACTGCTCTTTCTGAACTCTTGAGTACTGCAGCCACTTGGGCATGCAGCGCAATTAAATGCAAAAGGTAACAAAAAGATGGAGAGACCTGCTTACCAGCTCCAGAGCAGCGGGTTTCGTCGTCCCTGGGTCGCTCGTCTCAAGGTTGCTTTGAAGCCTTTCACGGGTTCTGGGCGGCCGTGAGATGGATGGCATCTGCTTCCTGTGGTGGGCACACCGGGGCCGGGCCAAAGGGGCGGGCTGCGTTGGAGCCGGTGCAGTTACCACAGGGGGACGCCCTTGGCAATGAGTAGATGGGGTGCGGGATCTTGAGCCGCACCAGGGCAGGATATGCTGGCTAGCATCCGTCTACTGCTCCACCGTCGAGAACTGCTGGGCAAAGTCCTTGACGGTGTCGCCGAATAGGCCAGCCTGGGAGATTAGGGCAGCAAGGAATCGTGTCCTGTCGGCCTCACCCATCTCGACCAGGTTGAGCCAAAGGTGCCGCTCCTGGACCACTAATGTGGACATTGTCCGCCCGAGAGACTGCACCGTGACCTCCGTCGCTCAGAGAGCGAGGTTGGTTGCTGAGCGCAGTCCCTGCATCAATCCCGGGGCGGAACTACCCTCGTGCAGTTCTTTTAGCTGCCTTGGCAGACTTGCAGGAGAGCCATGGCATGCAGGGCGGAGGCGGCTTGTCCAGCGGCACCGTAGGCCTTGGCCATCAGAGACGACGTAAACCTACAGGCCTTGGACGGGGGCTTTGGGCACCCGTGCCAGGTGGAGGCGCTCTGCGGGCATAGGTGCACCACGAGCGCCTTTATCCACCGGGGGATTGCCGAATAGCCCTTGGCCGCCCCACCATCGAGGGTAGTGAGGGCGGGAAAGCTGAAAAGATTGCCACCGGGCAGTAAAAAGTGCCTCCCACGATCTTGTCAGCTCTTCATGCACTTCCGGGAAGAAAGGAACGGGGGTGGGGTGTGGCTTTGAGCGGCGCCGCGAGCCCAGGAACCAATCATCGAGCCACGAGGGTTCAGGGAAGAGCAGAGGGTTCCACTCTAGCCGACGCTCGCGGCTGCCCAGGAAAGCATGTCATCATCTCCGCATCAGCCTGTGACTGGGCAATCGTCCCCAAAGGGAGGAGCCCAGCTGAGGCTTCCGACTGGACGAGCCCGCTCTCCGATGCTGCGCTTGAGAGCTCATCACTTTCGCGGGCTCCGAATAAGAGGTCGAACTCGCCATGAGATGAGCCGGCGGACTCATCCGGAAGCCCGATTGGGGCAGACGAACGTGCTGGGGAATGGGAGGTCCGCGGGGGGATACCCGGCGGAGGCGGTCCCATTGGGGTCCCCAAATTGCCCCCAGTGCTAGCCGCGCTGGCCTCATACCCGTGGGTAAAAGGACCGAGGCGGGGAGCCTCTGGGGTGGCTTGCTTTCTTACGAAGGCGAGCCGCGACCGCATCGTTGCCATGGACATGTCCTCGCAATGAGAACATGACCGCCCACGAACGCTGTCTCCGCGTGAGCAGTGCCCAGACACGAAAGACAGTGATCATGACCGTCAGAAGGTGAGAGATAATGAGCGCAACCAGGAGTAACACACAATCGGGAAAGCATCTTTAGAAAGACGCGTCTTTAAAAAGACGTTCCGTGTGTGCCGCTCTTTTAGAGAAATATACTCTTTTAGAGAAATATACTCTTTTATTTCTGCCGAAGCATTGCACCAGTGCAGAGGGGGAGAAGCCGCTGAAATGCGCCATCAGATCCAGCAGAGGTGAATGAACAGTCATGGGAATTCAGCTCAATGAGCATGACCGTTCGGCTCCGAAGAGAAAATCTGAATGAGTGGTTGCATACCAGCTCCTTTTATACCCGTATGTCCGGGGGAGTGACATGCAAATACCACTCGCCAATTTTCATTGGCCTTTTATCAAAGACCAGAGGTGTCTCGGGCTCCCAAGAGTGACTCCTAGTGTCACTACATCGACACAACGTCGAGTGAGTGACAGATAGGGAACTCTGTAATTCAGGTGTATTAAAGAATCCTCTCTTGAGCAACACCCACTCATTAACATAGAATATACATATTGGCTTTGAAAATTAACATTGAAAAATAAAAATATAAAATAATTTTTTTTATTAAAACTGAACTTTGCTTTTCTATGACTATGATTAAAGGTGCGCTCTGTACGTTTATTGATGACTCTTAATTGTCACATCGGTCCCAGTAGTACTTGTGGTTTTGTACTCTATACTGACAACCCATCGTCCTGGATACTGGAAGTTTGTTTACAAAGTGCTGCTGCTTTACACAAAAGATGTTTGTTTGTCTTTTTTTGTTCCATGAAGTCTGTGTTTTTCTCAATCTCATACTACACATGCCTATTATGGACATTCTTGGATTTAATCCAAATGAATTTTCATGCGTTGTTGCATGCTGGACTGTGACCAGGCAGCCGTGACTCGCAAGCTCTCTGCCGGCTAAACACCAACTTGTGCTCACGCTTGATGTTTGTTTCATCACTCTAGCAGGGATCTCATGCTTGGACATTTTATCTTTACACTTACACTCATTGTGTTCGGACTTCCTTGTGGATCAGTCCTTCTAAACAATACCATGCCATTACTCTGATCTATACTGTTGACTTGGGCTCCATTGTTGTTTGTAGTATGTACTGTTTTTTGTGTTTGTTGATTTATTGTTTGGTGGGCTTGTTTTGTTTATATGTACTTTTATGTTTATGAATTGGCTGAAAGCGCTATATAAAGTAAACATGTTTTTATTATTGTCATTATTAGTAGTAGTAACTCAGTCAACTGCATGACATATTGTCATGTGCTGTCAACATCGCGGCGCCCATTAGGAGGCAAACCCCTCCTTGTAAAATTAAACTGCTTTTATTGGGTTACTGATAAGACTGGAGTCTTCATCTCATGTAAGGGTGTACTCACTAGGCAATCTGTACCGTGCCCGAGCAAGTTTGACCCCCATAGTCCAGTTCGTTTAATTAGTGTGATTGCTTTGTGATCTGTGCCTTGGCCCCAGGGCCCTTTCTAGGCATAGGCGAACTAGGCAGTCGCTCCTATTGAGCCTATTGAGCCTAAAGAGGAGGCCGCCGCAACGCACCCCAAACCACCACCCCCCAACGGGGGCAGCAATAGGGATCTTGCCTAGGGCGCCAGAATAGTCTGAAATGACCCTGCTTGGCCCACTTGAAGATCTACGGCATAGGTGCAGTGTTTTCTGGAAATTTGGGCAGACGAGAGTATACAGGAACAACTGGATACAACACAAGAACACACAAGAACTACGAGATATTTGGTCAAATTTGCGACTATCTTCGTGTTTGTGGATACCAAAGAACCACTGAGCAATGACATGACAAGCTGAAAAATCTGCGGGTTCAATATCTGAAGGTACAGGATGCACTCCGTAAATCTGGCAGCTCGTCGGAAGAAAAGGATAAATTCCAGTGGTACGATGCTGTCGACAATTAGGTATGTGAGAGGGTCGTGTGTCACCGCACCCCAAACGACTCAAAATAAGCCACAAAGTAAGTAACGTTACAAGGATGGACTCCATTGTGGTCTGCGAGAGCACTTTTCTTCTTGTTTTCTTCAAAACAAAAAGTCACATTGTAATGACGTAATGCTCAGGCCCGGAACGTTAAGTGCTATGTGAGTGCAGGTCAGCGGGGGAGTGGGGAGGGGGGACAATTGTGCTTGGGCACGGTACAAGGCAACCGGGCCTAGTGTGAGTACGCCCTAAGTGTACATCATTTTCAACATATTTTCAAAAAATGCTATTCATGTCTTTGTGTAAAACTTTTTTTGATTTTTCAATTTAATATTGGCAGTCTTGCCTCAAGATTGCAGTGAAAATAAAATGTAAAATAATCAATTACATTTTAGTTTATAATTTGACAGGCACAATGCATTGTCAATGTGAACATTTTTATTTGTAATTTTGGCACATACTTTGCAGACACTTTGTGAAAATTAAGTGGTTAATGAGTTTTCATTTTTATCATTGTGCTTATTTATTTAAAATTGGCAGAAAATAAGCTCCATATCTTTGGGATCCCATATAAAAAGTCTATAACAACAGAACATGAGGGTTGAGGTTCTAATTAAAGAACACTGCTGTCTTACCATGAGCAGATTCTCTTTTAACCAATACTTCATTGTCTAGTATTTTTTTCAGCTGGTTCAGCTTTGAGGGTTCCATATTTTCCAGTGTGTCCTAAAAAACAAGACATGCTGATTAGAAGAGCATCAACAATGTTTTTAAAATATTTCCTACCTTTCTTATATGTCTTTTCTATTTTACCCTCAGAGCATCAATTAGCTGGCACGTGTTCTTGTAGAACTCCTGTGTGTCTTTGCGGTGCTTTGCTAGCTGGGATGCCAGGTGTAGATTCTGATCCTCTAACTTGTCATACAGCGTTTTCACATTGAACTCCTCCAGTTCCATTAGTGAATTTCTGAAACCTTTCAAATGTTGATTCAATACATTATTTGACAGAAATCCGCAGAAAAGTGTTTGTATTTTTTTCAGCTGTCAGATATTTCCATTGGTGGTTGTGGAAAGATTTAAACAGTGCATGATTGTTAGTTACCTCCTTTGCACACAGCAGGTTCCTCTGATTCTGCTCCCTCACCCACCCCTCTCAGACCTAATGGCTCAGAGCTGTCCACATTACAACAAACATAAACAACACTCAAAACAACTCAAAAATGTATCCTTGCTTTAGACTGCGTGCTGTGCTCTATGCTTACTAAAAAGCACTGTACTATGGTATAGCGATGCTATCATGAGGTAATATCAAGGTACTTTATGATACTTATAAAAGCACCATGATACTGTTTGATTACTCTGGTATTAACATGGTACTCTAAGGTACTACAAAGAACACCATGGTATACCACGATGGCAGTGTCCAAAACAATGGCATTACCATGGTACCATGTCCAAAAACAATTGTATTACCATGGTACCAAAAACATGGCAATACTATGGTACTTTTTTGTATGTGAACTTGCTTCTTTAAAGAATGAGTTGGATATTTAACTTTAACAAACCGTATGAAACACTGAGCTATCAGTTCACTTACCAGTCCGTATTATAAAGATATTCATTAAGAACAGTGGGTTCACCCAAGCTGCGCCACTTGGGCTTTGGCTGACCTTGAGCAATGAGTTTGGACCGATTAGGCTGCAGGACTAGAGCAGTGATTGTCAACACTATTATCAGCAACACCAGCAAAGATAAGATCCCTGTTGAGTAATATCAAGTACAATATGTTAAGCATTCCTTTAAGTAAGATTTTTTTTGACATCAGTTATGTTTTCTACTCTAATTATTATATTGTGAACTTAACATCACATGTTGACTGTGTCATCCTATTGGCCTATTACCCTTTTTACACTTAAAAAACTGAAAGTTATAGCAAGTATTTGGGTTACCTGTGATGAGACCCCAGTCTGGAAGCAGATTTAAGCTGTGCTGTTTTACAATCCCATGTCGCACTAGTTGTGCAGGGGTTGTGGGCTGGAATACGGCAGCTGTAGGGTTGCACTCCGATCCCTGCTCACTCACCACCACTATCAGGCTCCAGTCCGACACTGCATTATCCAGGAACACATACTTTCCTGACTCCATGAACACATGTGCAAATCTGATAAGATCAAAAGAATCAGCTGCAGATCTTTGATGAAATCTAGAGGTGTGTTCCAATTGACTGTTAGCGTCCTCCAAAATTGACTTCACATGGTATTCAGCCACCTTAAATGAATATTCCAGGTTCAGTGTTTATTACCACAAAAATTAATTTTGACTTGCCCCTCCGTTTCTTAAAAAAAAAGCAAAAATCGTGGTTACAGTGAGGCACTTACAATTTTTGAACCTTAAAATACTCACTTTTTCAAAAGTATAGCCACAAGACTATAATATATATATATAATAATAATTATCTTTATTTATCACACATTATACATTTGCACATATACAGTGAAATTCTTCTTTTTCACATAACAGTGGCATCTTGTCAGTGGTGGGGCTTGAACCCCCGACCTTCTGATCAGTAACCCAGAGCCTTAACTGCTGAGCTACCACTGCCCCTATATATATATATATATATATATATATATATATATATATATATATATATATATATATATATATATATATATATATATATATATATATATATATATATATATATATATATATATATATATATATATATATATATATATATATATATATATATATATATATATATATATATATATATATATATATATATATATATATATATATATATATAGGGGCAGTGGTAGCTCAGCGCTACCACTAAAATCATATATATATGATTTTAGTGTGATAAAATCACTTTCTAACCTTTCCTGTGAAAATTAATAGCCAATTTTACAACTTGTAATGTCAACAATACCTAAAATTCTAAATTTAAACTACTTTTCAGCTCAAATGATACATGAGTTTTAACAGAAGAATTAATGCAAGTGCTTTTATAAAATTATTAGCTTCACATTTGTGCATTTAAATCCCCTTACAAAAATCAAGAATTCACAGCAAATTTGCCGCAAATTCGCCACTTATAATTTTCACATGCAAATGAGCTTTGCGGCAAACTTGCTGCAAATTGTCCATTGTTGACAAAGGTTTGCCGGAGGTTCACCACTACCGGTGAAGAGCTGCAAACTTCTGGCAAACATCTGTGGCGAATCACAAGCTCAATTGCATGTGAAAATATTGAGCAGCAAATTTGTGGCAAGTTTGCGGCTAGTTTAGATGTTTTGTAAGGGGCCCTCCAAAAATTGTCCCCATTCACTTCCATTGTAAGTGCCTCAATGTAACCTTGATTTTTGCTTTTTTTTAAGAAAAGGAGAGATGAGTCAAAATTAAGTTTTGTGGTAATCAACATCATACTACAAATGCTGTTGATTGATCTTAACCCGGAATATTCCTTTAAGTGAGATTCCAATCTGAAAGGGGTCGTACATATTCAGTTGGAAAGGCAGTCCAAATGGCATTGGAATAAGTGTACATCGATACATCACTTCACAGGAAGTGCAGAGGGAAATTTACCCACCAGTAATTGCGAACCAGCAAAGTACTGATGTAGACTGGCTAAAATAAAAACTAAAATGAAATAAATGGGTTTTGGGACGCTTGTATTTTAATTAAGCCTAAGTCACCTCAGGTGTGCTTTCTGCTGTTGTGCACGTGTGTAAAGTGCACAAGATGCTACCGTTACGTCCATTATCATGACAATTGGTTAATTAACATTTAAAGGAATATTCCAGGTTCAATACAAGTTAAGCTCAAACAACAGCATTTGTGGCATAATATTGATTACCACAAAAATTTATTTCGACTCATCTCTGCTTTTCTTTAAAAAAATCAAAAATCAAGGTAACATTGAGGCACTTACAATGGAAGTGAATGGGGCCAATTTTTGGAGGCTTTAAAGGCAGAAATGTGAAGCTTATAATTTATAAAAGCACTCACATTAATTCTTCTGTTAAAACGTGTGTATTATTTGAGCTATAAAATTGTTTAGATCTTAATTTTTACAGTAATTTTATGGTTTTAGGGTTTGTTGATATATCATCGTCATGGCAATGAAGTTGTAAAATTGGCTATAAATTTACACAGAAAAAGTTAGTACAAGATTTTATCACACTAAAATCATGTCTGCATGCATATTGTTCATGTCTTGTGCTTCTGCTTTTGAAACAGTGAGTATTTTAAGGTTCAAAAATTGGCCCCCATTCACTTCCATTGCAAGTGCCTCACTGTAACCAAGATTTTTGCTTTTTTTTTTTAAGAAAAGGAGGGGAAAGTCAATATGTATTTATGAACCTGGAATATTCCGTTAAGACACACATATTATAAAATAACCAAATAACATGTATTATTTATATTAAGCAGCAAAAGTCAATTAACTTACATTACAAGTCTGTAGAAATAAATTAATTTAAATATATAACAATATATATTTATAAGAATACATGTAGATGTATTATATTAATTTATATACTGTATATGGAAGGTTATTTATAGTACATTTAAATGCACTTACACAAGTAAATTGTGTCATCTTAACCCATAATCAGCGCAACTCAAGCGTTATCTGTGTTTGGTAATGTTGCAGGGTATTCCAAATGAACAAATTTTGTTAAGTGAAGTGAACTTCAACAGATGTCCAGTGCTCAGTGAGTAGGGAGCAGTGAACACTGCGAAGGGACCCTGCTGATTGGAACGCACCTTAGATGTGATGTAACCTAAATATGGCTACCCTGATGAAAACCAGCTAGGCCAGGCCAGGGGACCAGCTAGGCCAGCTTAAACCAGATAAGACCAGCAAACTAGCTTGTACTGGTTTAAGGTGTTATTTTTCCAGGCCATTGTACCTGCTGGAATTCAGCTGTGTGTGTTTGATAAGATGCTCCAGACGTCTGAAAGCACCAAAGTCCCAGCTAGGGTTACTGCTGAATAGATGGTCCTTCTGGTACACTGGGAAGTGACTGAGGTGGCGGTCTAAATTGACAAACAGATTGACATAACACATACATACAACTATGTATAAATCCTATTTCATAGCACTGTTTTACTATTACAATTCCATACCTGTGTGGATGATAGTGAGCTGAAAGATGAGCATGTCATTTGGGGACAAGCATGCTATGGGATTTGGAATGCGTGGGAGAGTCCTGGAAAGCTCATTCTGATCAGTGTGCCTTTTCCTCCTGAAATCCTTCTCCAAAATCTCAGCTGGTTCTAAAAGGAAATTTTGCAAGCATTAAATTTTTATGTTCTAGGCAATGCCAATGGAAGATGCATGAGTAAAAGCCCTAGTATCTCTGTACTTAATGACCCTGTTTACACCTGTGTGAAGTTCTATTGATCAGTCGTGGCATACTATTGATTACCACAAAAATAAATTTTGACTTGCCCCTCCGCTTTAAAAAAAAAAAAAGCAATAATCAAGGTTACAGTGAGGCACTTACAATGGAAGTGAATGGGGGCCAATTTTTGAACATTAAAATAATCACTTTTTCAAAAGTATAGCCTCAATACATAAACAATATATGTATAAACATGATTTTAGTGTGATAAAATCGCTTACTAACCTTTTCTGTGTAAAGTTATATCCAATTTTACAAATTCGTTGCCATGATGATGTGATGTCAATACACCCTACAACCCTAAAATGACTGTAAAAATGACAATTTAAACAACTTCACAGCTCAAATAATACATGAGTTTTAACAGAAGAATTAATGTAAGTGCTTTTATAAAATTATAAGCTTCTCATTTCTGCCTTTAAACCCTCCAAAAATTGGCCCCATTTACTTCCATTGTTAGTGCCTCACTGTAACCTCGATTTGTGCTTTTTTGAAAAGAACCACTTGTCTTTGGATTTCAAGGGGCGGGTCTCCGTGTCATGATGACATACATCAATCACTTGTCTTCATGACGATTGACAGGTGAGGGGTGGTGCTTCAATGCTGTCCAGCACATATTTAGGATGGATAAGCGTTTACATCTCATATGCAATGTGGTCACATGCATTTTTTACAACCTTCCTATGTGCTTTTTGTAATCCTATCACAAAATATTTTACACCCCATTTACACTTGTATTTAATGCTGACCACATCTGATCGGAACACCAAGAACGCTCCTTAATACCAGGTGTAAATGAGGTCAGAGGCTTGGGCAAAATGTTTGCATCTGGAGCTGAGATAAACTGTGTAGTGAAGCTGACCTAGGCCTGCTGGCTAATAGCCTACCTGTCAGTAAGGAGTCAATGAGAATGGGGTCTTTTAATATCCAACCAAACACTCCATCTGGAGCAAACTGGACAAAGTGGATCTTCCCGATGTTCTTAACATGGACATCAGGTCCTAGTACATTTACCATGTTCTGCACAAGGAATGATACAAGAATCTTGTATGAGTTCATGTCAATACGCCCAGCCACTTCTATCAATGTTCATGGTGCACCAGTATTTTAGGGGCACGATTATATACTGTACATTCTCTTTCAAACAAACAAACACAGCTGATAAAGAGACCCTGGTCCAGAGCTCACCCTGCTCCAGTTCTTGCTTTCATCTGTGGCTTTTATTCTTAGCAGCAGCTGTCCATCTGTAACCAACCTGGCAGAAAGCACCGGCAGTGTGGATAGACACGAGGAGTTACACAGCTCCTCCACCGACACATACCTCTTACAGTGACAGCTGCAGGGAAGCAAACATCACCTAATATTCACACTCAAAACAAATAAAATAGCCAAATGGGTAATTGCCATGAAATACTTTTCGGAAAGTTGACATGTCATGCGGTATGATGTGCTATACTCCATCTTAAACTATTTTAAACAGCTGATAATTATTCTAGATTTTACGGCCTTGTGTTAATTGAGAGACATTGGATATTTATACTTTTAAAATTAATTTGACTATTTAAAATGAGCTAGTGAAGGCAAAAAGATGATTAAAAATTGTGGAAAAACTGAGAAATTGAATACTTGTTCCTTATACATTCATATAAACTGAAGTTCTTGAAGTTGAAATCTTGACGTGAATAAAAAAGACACATTATGCAACAACCCATATACAACACCATAGTGTTAATGTTCTAATTCAGTGCAGATTAATAACAGGGGAGATATACTCCTAATAGGAATATGCCCTGCATAAACTTACATTCCCATCCCTACATCCAGACTTCCACCCTGAGGTCCACATGTGATGTTACAGGAGTAAGTGGATGGGACAACGCACTCCAGTGTAGAGGCCAGTCTCACTTGACCTGCCCCACAGCGTTTTTTTACCTACACAGAGTAAAGAAGGCCACTTCTGTCTTAACATTGTTAAATTACAAATAAATGGGGCTGAGTGTGACTCTTATTAAGTGCACATCTCACTTCAGGCTGACAGTCTAGCTCACTGTCTCCAGCTGAGCTCTTGAAATCCAATTCATTGTAGAAGACAAAACCTGTTTTACACAAACACGACCCATCCGAGTGCTGAAATGCACGGTTCTTGCCTATGCAGGTACAAGAGGATGCCCCTGTGCAAAGATAAAAATGAAATAAACAAACAAATGATTTGATCTGGCTGATTGATGTTTTTTAAAGAGATAGTATACCTAAAAATTTAAAATCTGCATAACTTTCTATCTACTGTGGAACATGGGAAAATGAAAGTCCCATGTTCCACTAGTCATGAAAGAAAAAAAAGTCATCTTTGTTTGGAACAACATGAGGGTGAATAAATGATAATCCCTTACACTTAAATACAGTGTCCACTCGATCAGTGGTTGTCAACCAGGGCCCAGGGCCCACTAGGGGGCCTCAGAAATCTTTCAAGGGGTCCGCAAGATGACTCAAAATTATTTCAAGTAAGTTATATTAAAATAAACTTAATTAAATGCTAAAAAACTGCTATAAAATCAAGTTCCTAAAACATCTGGAATCACACATTAATTATGTTTAATTATTTTGTTCTATTGACACTCCGAGTTTCTAGGGGATAAGGCCTCTGAAAAGTACCACTTGGACAATTGGCAGCATTGAGTTAAAAAGGTTGAGAACCACTTCATTGTGTTGTTCCAATGTGATCTGACCTGCAGCTGAGGTGGATGAACTCCCACAAGGGAAACAGGCTCTCTGAGCATGTAAGTGATTGAAGGTTCCCGGTGGGCATTTGTGACATTCCTCATGTGACTCTGCTCCACTGCGGTTTCCATATGAGCCAGGTGGACAGGGAAAAGGATCAGATGTGCCTTGAGGACAAACATACCCCACTGGACAGGGCTGACCACTGTAATGGTGTGAGCCTAGTAGACAGGTCATTACACTAGTTAACAATAATCAAGACAGTTTATGCTGCTATCATGAGCAAAACTAATTTCTGTGTAAATTGTACGCAAGACTGCTCGAATGTGAAATTGTCCCTTTTAATTGAACGTGACAACTTACATTCAAATTGATTTATGAATGATTTACACAGAAAGTCCTTCTGCTCATTTTTCATGAATACAAACATTGTTTGTAAATTGCTGCTATGCTATTACTGCTATTCTATCTATATCTATATAGATGAATTGCTTAAATACTAAAACGTGATTAGAAATTAAAAGAAAGGTGACCAGTTACATCACCTATAATATACACTTTCTCTTTAACATTCAAATATACAGTATACTGTGTATATATATGAATGTTTTAGAGAAAGTGTATATTATAGGTGATGTAACTGGTCACGATTTCTTTTCTTTTCACATTTGACCATTTAAGCAATTCACTTAAAGGTGCACTTGTTAACTTTTATTAATTTGTGTCATTTTGGACTTACAGTGACACCTAGTGGCATGGATGCAACATCATTCAAAATCAATAGTTTTCAGTTACAGATGCCATTGTTAATTCACTATTCACAGTCAGCCATGATGAATTTTATCCAAGAGTGAATGTATCCAATAACAGGGTGGTTACTAAGATTAAGCGAGTGGTATTCAGCTGGTCCTATGATTCTAACATGGCTGCCCCCATGAGGGAACCCTCTTCATGCTGAATAAAACAGCTTTTAAAGGTTACTGATATGACTGGTGTCTTCATCTCATGTACGTGCTCATAATTTATACATATATTCCAAAATTACAATTCATTTCTTTAGAAGTAAAACTTTTTTACAGAGGAAAAAACAAATACTGAGTGCACCTTTAAATAGTCCTGCAGTGTAACAAATGAATTTTTAAAAGTACAAATATTCCATGAAGTCTTTTAATAAATAAGAAGTCATAAACCTCTATGTATAATAATTACAAAACATTTTTGTTTAAAATAGGTTTAAAATAAATATACTGTAGCATGTCACACCACAAGACACTGCTGGCACAGCTTGGAAAGTTATTAACATAGTACTTCAAAAAACACCATAGTAGTGCCGTGGTATATATCCCAAAATGCAAATAATAAATAGATACAAGGATGACTGTATTCTCAGAGTCATATAGGAGTCAATCAGTGTATACTGACCTGGAGGGCAGTGATATCCCGCTGGACATAGGAGGCACTGGAGGTGAGGGGACAGACTGGACCGATATGTGCCGGCTCCACATTGCACACAGCTGCTCTCCTGGGACTTCCTCAGTCCACTGCTGTTCAGCGGCATCCAGCCACCAGCACAGGACAGCATGACAGAGCTGTTGGCTGGGCAGTAATGAGGAAAAGTACATCTGCCAACAAAGATCAGTCACATTATAAATCTGTAAATCAGTGTTGACACCTTATTTGGATCATTGCTTAACTGAAGTATATTTGTTAATGTAGGTTGGTAAGGAACATGTGTGACTTACACTTGCTGTGGTGAGCTGTAGGTGTGAGATCCTTCAGGACAGAAGTAGCCTGCAGGGCACGGGGTGGGCACACCTGTCTGAGATCCGCAGTATGAACCAGTTCTGCAAGGGACCTCTGTCACTGAACCTGTATTGTGCATCACAATGCACTCTGTTACAATTATGCTAAACAAAATCCTTTATTTAAACTCTTGGAGCCCTTTTAACAAAAAAGTAGGAGTATTAATCAGATTCCATATTAATTAGTGGTTGACCAATAAGGGTTTTTCAATGGCTATTACAGATGCTAATATCTAGAGAGCAGGGTTATAGGTGTCCAATATAATGCAAATGTGTATATGTATAATATTACTTAATGTAAGTGTTAATCAAGCAATAACAAAGTGTTAATTGGCCAAGCAGGCACGGTTATCGTCCGATTCAGATAATCTGATGATGGACAAATATTTGCAGTTTAATCTGCCTGGCCAATATTTTGGTCTATCATTAATATTAACTGTTTTGTACCATACTCATTCTGAACCATGGAGAAATTGCACCCACCTGTTGGGCATTCGTAAGAAGCTCGGCAAGGGATGGCTGCTATATTAGCAAGGCCCGTGGTGCGAGGGTCTGGGCAGTAGCTACCGGAAGGGCAAGGCTCACACTCACTGGCAGCAGCAGCCCCTGGCTGTACCCTCATGGTGCCTGCAGGACAGGGCACAGGGATACCTGTCCCACTGCACCAATGACCCGGGGGGCAAAGGAAGCTTGAGATGTCAGTGAGCCCTGAAGAGGCAATGAGGGATAATTTCTTGATCACAGAAAAACAAGAATGGAAATCATCATTGTCAATATTGGTCAGAGATTCCTTGGCAGTCTTGCTATGTGAACTTACATAAAAATAAAGAATCTATATACTGTATGGTTATGGAATTACAGTGGCCTCAAAAAGGATTTAGACAGTTAAAGAAATATTTCACTCAAAATGAAAATTCTGTCATCAGTTACTCACCTTCATGTTGTTACAAGCCTGTATGGCTTTCTTTGTTCTGTGGATCACAAAAAGAGATGTTGGGCAGAATGTTAGAGTCTGACAGCCTCAGACACCATTCACTTTCATTGCATCTTTTTTCATAGAATGAAATTGAATGGTGATGGAGGCTGTCATTCTGCCTATCACCTCCTTGTGTGTCCCACAGAACAAAGTCATATGAAGGTAAATATTTTTGGGTGAACTATTCCTTTAAGAATGCCTTTGCATTATATAACAAAATTAACAAGTGGCATTTATTTTAAAGAATGGTAGCACAAACACAAAAATAAGTTTGTTAGGTTTTAAATGATAAAACAATAGAACATTGTTCAAAAGCAAATACTTTTTGGGGCTACTGTATATGTGTATGTAACATTATTTCAGAGACCTGTGGAGTTACAGAAAGTGCCAGGTGGGCAAGTGAGACAGTCTCCCTTGCTTCCTGCTCCAGGTGAGGGTCTGTAGGTGAACATGGGACATTCTCTTGGCCCAGGCCTCCCCTTAGATTCGTGATCAACAATGCCATCACAGTAAAAGCCAGGCGGACACATGTGTGGTGTAGGATTACCTACAGTATATAGAGAAAGATACTGTAAAGCTAGATTTTACCATATGGACATCTGTCATGTATTAACTGTATCTGGCATATTGATATACAGCATATAATGAACAGCCATAGCCACTGACGTACCCTCTTTGCACCAGTGTCTTGGAGGGCAGGGCAGGCAGTCATGTACAGTACTTGCTCCCGGGCTTTTCCTTATAGTGTTGGCAGGGCATGCTAGAGGTTCCTCTGTACCTTCAGGGCAATAAAACCCTGCCCGAACAAACAGAACTACGTTGTAGAAGTAAGCACACAAGCTAACCCTAGACTGTGTTAATATGTCTGATGTGGATTATATAAAATTATTCATATATCATCAATTCATTATGTGGCTTTATGGAAAGGCTTAGGTGACGAACCAGCAGGACATGGACCAGCACACAGCACTCCCCACTCACACTGGTCTCTGTTGATCAGGACAGAACTTTGAGGCATGAACTCTGAACTGCCAGAGATACACACAAATCCAGCAGCACACAGGCCTTTGACCTGGCCAGCCCTGTGCAATAATGAGACAGAATCATCTGAGTCTTCTATCATTATACATGGCTTTAATATTATATTTACAGTATATAGAGCATAAATAAATGGGTAACACTTTAAAATAAGGTTCTATTTGCTAAAATTAGTTAACAACATTAGTTAACATGAACTAACAATTAACAATACCTTTAAAGCATTATTAATCTTGGTTAATGATAATTTCAACATATACTAATACATTGTATTTGTTAACATTAGTTAATTCACTATGAACTAACATTAACTAACAATGAACAATTGTATTTTTCTTAACAAACATTAACAAAGATTTGTTTGAAAAATAATTTTTTTTGTTCCTAACGCCATTGTTTTCCAAAGTATGTGGTAATACAGAGTGTTTTTGAAAGTCCCTGTTTCCGGGGAAGGAAAACACCATTCTAGTGTGGATGAGAGGCATCTAAATCAATGTGTTTTTAAACAGAAAAATTAATTAAAGAATGTGTGGTTACAGATGTGCGTTAACAGTTATTTTACAATCGATGATCCTGTAAGAATTTACAGTAGATTCATAACAATAATTTTATAATAAACATTTGGTATACTGGTTTTCAGTACAATTTGTAGGCCCCTATTTTTAGAGTGCAAAATGCTAAGCACAGCACTATACGACAAGTTATACATGCAAAGTCAGTGGGCATGGTCATAAGTAGCATGTGCTAAGTCTAAGCAAAAATGGGTTTGGCGAAATTGTGCAAAGCGCTAATGGGCTGGTTCAAGTGCAATTTAATTCTGAGGTTCTTCTCCGGTTATTGCACTGTCTGCGTCCTATAATATTGTCCATTTCCTCACCAGCAATATAAACAAAGACATACTACATAAGATGTTGGTGGTATAAATGGGCTGTATGCAGTGAATTAGAAGAATAGAAATATGGACTTACGTTCCTTTGCGCATTCACTACATCCTTTTCGAATGTCAGCCATATTTCTATGAAAGTGACACGCTCCTTTTATACATATAGAAAATTTGGTTCTCGTCAGGATTTGAATATAGGCTCAGTTGAATTATAGAGAATGTTAGTTTTATTAATAATTTTGATCTACTAGGGTGAGTGGCGATGGCGTGGTCGGCTAAAATCCCCACAGCCACCACCATTGTGTCCTTGAGCAAGGCACTTAACTCCAGGTTGCTCCAGGGGAATTGTCCCTGTAATAAGTGCACTGTAATTTGCTTTGGATAAAAGCGTCTGCCAAATGCATATATGTAAATGTACTAGGGGGCCTGGGTAGCTCAGCGAGTACTGACGCTGACTACCACCCCTGGAGTCGCGAGTTCGAATCCAGGGCGTGCTGAGTGACTGCAGCCAGATCTCCTAAGCAACCAAATTGGCCCGGTTGCTAGGGAGGGTAGAGTCACATGGGGTAACCTCCTTGTGGTTACCATAATGTGTGGTTCTCATTCTCAGTGGGGCGTGTGGTGAGTTGTGCGTGGATGCCGTTGAGAATAGCTTGGGCCTACACACGCGCTACGTCTTATGCGCTCAACAAGCCACATGATAAAATGCACGGATTGACGGTCTCAAACTCGGAAGCAACTGAGATTCATCCTCCGCCACCCGGATTGAGGCGAGTCACTACGCCACCACGAGGACTTAGAGCGCATTGGGAATTGGGCATTCCAAATTGGGGAAAAAATGGGAGAAAATCCAAAATAAATAAATAAATAATTTTGATCTACTTACACACAAATCATGGCTAGTAGTAACAGTGATTGTATCGGCCTTCCGGGTTGGGCTGTGGATTTTGCACGCACTTCACTTCTACTGGTCGATTTTGTTTTAAAAATGAAATTAATTCATTGAAACACTAAAAAATTAAATCAAACACAAGTCTTAATTCAAATTACACTTCAAACTAAATGAAAATATAATTAAAATGACGAAGTGGTCAAGAAATCATATATAACCACCTTCCCAAATCCAGACATTTGACCCTCCCAAAATTCTTTCACCGGCCTCATTTGCAGTGACTTAAAAATCACTCAGTGGCAACAGGTGGAAAAATACTAATACAAATTAGATCATAAATAGAATTGTAAATATAGCCTAAATATAATAATAATAATAATAATAATAATAATAATAACAATAACAATAATAACAATAATAATAAAAAACATCACCTCTATAAAGTTTGACACAAATCCCTTAAAGTTTTGTTTCATAAAACGGCTACAACAGGGACATTATTTGATGTTCCACTATATTTTCAGAGTTTGGACATTAACTTTATTACCACCTTCTGGTGGAATCTCCAAACTGCAAATGCAGAAACTGATTTTAGACTTTGCACTGAAATATGATGTGCTTTTCTAACATCTTAGCGCAATCTCTTAGGATAGCAAATTGTGCTTTGTGGCACTTCATTAACATACAGTACACCCACAGTTTGCATGCATACACCCACAGACAGTGCAAACACTCCCACCCACGCCCACTTGCGCTTTGCACTGGCACAAAAATTGCTGTCAGAATTAACGCTCTCACGACAATTAGAAAACAGAACGTGTATAATCTGTAGGTGTACCTGCAGAACTTTCCTGGTGGGCATGGCAAGCACTCTCTCTCCTCCTGTAGACCACCTACATCAGGAGGTGTAAACGTGCCATTTGGACAGGGTTGAGGAACCATGGTGGCTGCAATTAAACCACATTAAAAAAAGATAGGGATAATATGCATAGCAAGTTAATGTCAAAGACAGTTGAGTTAAGGACTGTTCAGGCCGAATGCATTCATGCACACAAAAAAAGCTAAACATACTGTAACAAATATAACAGAATGCAGGTGTCCCGAGACGTGCTTTTAAAAGTTGCCACTCTTTTAACAAAAACAGTGAGACACTGCAAAATGGTCAAGGATGTCCAGTTAGCATGTTTAAGTAGAAAAACAATGGAAAAGCAGCGCAGATGGATGCAAAAAACATGTTTATTGTGAACGGCCCTTTACAATACCTGCAGGGCAGTAGGAGTGTGGTGGGCAAGGATGAGGGTCTCCGATAATTGCTTCCTCACAGTAATAGCCTGGACGGCAGGGGATGCAGGCATCAGAGCCTGGATTAGGCTGGTACTGTCCTGTGGGGCAGGGCAAGGCCAGGGGAGAGCCCAAGGGACAGTAATGACCCTGAGAAAGCATAACCTGTCAGTCGGGTCACCGGAATTATATTGAAAAGAAACAGAAGGAGTGTAGGAGGCAAAAGTGACCTTGGGACAGTGGAAGGCATGGGGGGTGGTTGAGGAGAAGTCTACGGGACAGTAGAAGCCTGCGGCACAGGGCCCAGTTGGCGCATCCAGGCCCTCGCTGGCACAATAGTGTCCTGCTGGGCAGGGAAGGCAGCTTTCTATGGAGTAACCACCTATTGGGCAGGTCAATAAAGAGTTTCATTATAAAATAAAATAATGCATATTAGAAAATAAAGAAAAACATATTGGCAAATCTTTAAATATTAATGTTCGTAAGGTTCCAGGGAATATTAGAAGGCCATTTAGATGCATATGAATAATTTAAAAGTATATTGCTTGAGTGAGTTTATAAAACCTCACACCAACTAAAGAGGAATCTGTGCATTATTGCTTTTTTGTGTGTGTGCTAGTGCTTGAAGCCACATGGTCTATTGTATTTGAAAGCTCATTCATTTTTATGATGTATTGTGCCTAGACTGCCCACACTGATAAATTATTCATAGCTAAATCACCTAAATGATGCTCCTGCAGTGTTTTTAGATATATAAAATAAGTGCCCTTTTGAACTACTTTAAAATATGTCCTCTGAGGCTATATTTATGTTTAAAAGATAAATATAAATTTGTCTGTCCATACACACCAGTGAGGTTACGAATGCTGCCCACTGGGCAGGGCAGAGGTGTGAGGGTCCCAGAGGGGCAAAAGTGACCCTGTGGGCAGGGGCCATTCCTGAGGTAGCCAGTCGTATTCAAAGGTGCAGGATATGCCGACCCTCCTTGGCAGAAATATCCTTGCTGGCATTGGCCTAAAAGTGAAATGAAGAACAGAAATTAGTCCATATTCTTGCTGAAACTAACATCTTAAACCAGTCCAATCTAGTTTGCTGGTCCTAGCTGGTCTCACAAACTGGTTAGGCTAGACTGTTTGCTGGTTTTAGAGGGGGTTTGGGCATTTGACAGCTGGTCAGGCTGGGAAACCTTAAACCAGCTGAACACCAGCTTTGCCAGGCTGGGAGGTAAGCTAGACCAGCTAAGACCCAGAAACCAGTTTATGCTGGGAAGAGATAATCATTCAGTTCCTCTTCTGTCATTTTTTCCTCACCCTCATGTCGCCCAAAACCTGTATGCATTTCTTTCTTCTGTGGAACAAAAAAGAAGATATTTTGAAAAATGCCTTTCTATTTCTAGGGTCCAGTGTTGTTTTGGGCCCAAGTGACTTTCATTGAATAGACAAAAACAGTTCAAACATTTTCAGAATATCTTCTTTTGTGTTCCACAGATGAAAGAAAGTCATACAGGTTTGAAGCGAAATGAGGGTGGCATTACAGTTATAATAGTATTGGATGATATCAGACCCTGTGGTTGTGACAAGCCAGGTGAACTACAGTAGAGGCCGGTAGGACAGAGCACACAGGCAGCATCAGAATGAGCCTTGGTAACCTGTCCCAGTGTGCCAGCAGGGCAGGGCACAGCTTCTGCAGTGCCAATAGGGCAAAAATGACCTGATGCAACACAGAAATGGAAGTATACAATGAGAGCCATGTAAACCAGTGCCAACTCTTTCATGCAGTGACACGTTACAGCAAACATAAGTCATATATTATGGTGTCCGTGAAGTGCAAAACAAAACAACAAATCAAAAAAATACAGCTGCTAATCCAAAGACAAAATAACAATTCAGAAACACATCAACAAATCATAAAACACAACAGCAAATCCGAAAACACAACAGCAATTCAGTCGAAACGGAAAGGGTTGGTACCATAGCTTCTCACCTGATTGTCTATGTGAATGAGACCTAGTCCTTTCTTCAGGACTGGTTCACTGATTATATCAAAATCCATGCCAAAAGGTCACTGACTGAAAAACGAAATAGTTTGGAGTGTTTCCTCTCTTGGGAAAACAGTAACAGGAAACTTTATAATTCAGAGAGTAAAAACAGTGAGCAGGAAAAGTTAGTTTTAGGTATGATGTTCATCTATGGTCTCATGGTTCATCTAGTGCATAAGGGACTGTCTTAAAGTCCACAAACTGCGCTAAAATGTTGGTGGCGTCCAAGTGTTCATTCAATTTGCATGTTCTAAAAAAACACTGTTGTTTAAAAAATAAAATATAATAATACTAATTATAATAATTATAAAGGTTCCGGTTGCTGCCAATGGATAGATTTTCCAAGTATATCTAATTATATGGATACAGTATTCAATTATTTTAGAAAAAAACACTACTAAAATTCATCAATATGTCATTTTTACATTACAGAGGTTGTAGGAGGGGGCCAGTATTATTTAAAAAAATTATTGAATACTGTATATGCATAATTCCACATCCTTGGAAAATATCATCTAGAGTAAATCAGCATATCTAATAGCAGCCTTCTACAACCTTTACAATATGAAAATAATATCTTGGTAAAATTTCAGCAATTTTTTTTTTTTTCTAAAATAATTGAACACTGTACTTATAATTGGACATGCTGGCTTCAAATGTAGAAGGTGAGCCATCACGCCAGCAGTCTACTGCAACCTTTAGAATGAGAAAATGCTTTTTTTATAACAGTGTTTGTTTTTGTTAGAATATGCAAGTCAACTGAATGAACGCGTGGACACCGCCGTTTTAGAGCAGTTTGTGGAATTTTTAGACAGTCCCTTACACACAGTAGATGAACATCGTACCTAAAACGTTTTCTGCTTGCTGTTTTTGCTCTCTCTGTTATAAAGTGTCCCATTACTGTTTTACTGTGTGACAAACCACTCACAATTTTCAGTAATTGAGCATTTGGAATTCATTTTGAAATAATCGTGCAAGCGGGCAGAGAACCAGTCCTGAGGAAAGGACTAGGTATTCTCCACACACCCAATAAGGTGAGAAGCCTTACCCTACCCTTTCTGTTTCGACTGAATTGCTGTTGTGTTTTCTGTCTTACCGTTGTTTTTTCTGAATTGCTGTTGTGTTTTCTAACTTGTTGTTTTGTTTCTGGATTTGGTGTTGTGTTTTATGATTTGTTGATGTGTTTCTGAATTGTTATTTTGTCTTTGGATTTGTCATTGTGTTTTTAGATTTGTTGTTTTGTTTTGCACTTCACGGCCACCGTAAAATATAGTTAAAAAGTGTGGAAACACAATTAATTACTCATGATCCATCACAATAATCTCAGCACAGGGTTAGACTCACCCACAGGACATGGTAAGGGCTCCTGAGTGCCAGAAGAAGGACATATAGTGCCAGCTGGGCATGTGAGACAGTGGACGGCCCCAGGAGCAATGCTGTATGTGCCAGGCTCACATGGCACTTCCAGTGGAGCACCAATGGGGCAACTGTGTCCGCTTGGACAAATATAACCCTGCAGTCCATCTACTGGCCGAGCACTCCGACTGCCGTTGATACACACATATCTGCATGGAGAAATAGGGCTGTCACACATCAAACTAGTTTTCAAGACCACACTATTATCTTATACTGTAATTATACGCTACGTTTTAGATGTCTGATGGATAACCCTACCCCACTGATCAGCAATTTGATAAAAGAGACCATTACATTTATTGCTAATAATAATAAAAAACACAATTCTTCTGCCAAGTAAATAGTTTATTATTCTAGTTGTAGGTTGTGTGCATTTGTCAAGCAATATATAAACTTGGTTTATAGTCATTTTACAAAGTGGCTTATCCAATTAGAATTTAGAGTCTGAACTATCCATTTTATCATTTCACTTTGGCCATATCGCAGTTGCCAATGTTCATACACTAAAAGAGCAAATGGCAAAGAATAGAGCTTTTTGCTAAACCACTTCACTGCCACTTCACTGTATCTGTTTTCATACTCCGCCACAATTGGATAGAAACTGGATACACAAAGTCATTTTAAAATCCGAGCTATCATTTGAGGCCATTTCCCTCCTCATTTGCACTTTACATAACATTTCTGTCACAGAGAATATCAATAATAGTTTTAATGTACTTCTCAGTAATGTACATGAAATCAATAACATCTGAGATCCATTAGCACCACATGAGTGCACCTAGCTGGCTGAACAGAAGTGGGTGTGTGTATATGGTTGTCAGATGATAGTGTATGGCTCCAGAAACAAACAGATAATTACCCAGCATCACAGAGAGCTGCCTCTGAGGCATGGATCATTGCAGGCTGCTCACAGAAGTACCCGGGAAGGCACGGCTGGCACTGCTCCACCCCACTCAACCCTGGGGAGCTGGAGAATGTTCCCGCAGGGCATGGGAGAGGGGAGCCAATACCAGTCGGGCAATAATGACCAGGCGGGCACATGCCGTTGCCTGTAGATTCAATCTGCAAATCACACATTGTAAATGAGTTTAACACTTAATGAACAAACAACATGTCTATTAACAGAAAGAACAAACAATATACTACGTTTCCAGTGCCGTTAGGGCTTGTGGCTCTTGAAGGGCAGTGGTATCCATCCTGGCAACGCCCTGTAGGCTCTGAAAGACCATGGTGAGCGCAGAACATGCCTAGAAAGAAGAGAACATTTCATGCTGTGTCTGGTTGGCATAGTTTTGATCCCTCAAAATATTAGGATGGTTTTTTTTTTTTTTTATTACCTAGAATTTGATCCTAATTCACTATAAAAAATTATTGGTTGTTCCTTGTGTTGTTCCAAGCAAAATGCTGTTCCCATCTGACTTTCTTTCTGTGTGAAACACAAAAGGAGATACTAGGCAGAATGTTAGCATCAGTCACCATTCACTTTCATAGCATCTTTTTTTCATACAATTAAAGTGAATGGTGACTGAGGCTGTCACTCCCCTACATTCTGTCTACCATCTCTTTTTATGTTCCACGGAAGAAAGTCAAATGGTGGGTGAGTAAATAATAACAGAATTTTTCATTTTTTGGTGAACTATCCCTTTTTCATGACAAATATGGGTGCAGTGGTAAGATTTTTACCTGCAGGGCATGGTAGACATTCCTCTATACTGGTTGTCCCAGACTGCGGTTGCACTGTTCCTGGAGGGCAGGGGAACTGTGTACCCTGCGCTGTACCCATGGAGCAAAAATGCCCTGATGGACACGGAAGAGGCTCTACAACTCCTTCTCCTGCATTGTAATGAAATAAAATCTTATAATAGAATTGGGAGCAAGCACACATTTTTGGTTAACTTCACTCATAGTTTTGAAAGAAAAATAAGTGGCTGATAGAAAGATTGAAATATGAACCCACCTTGACAGTAGTAGCCTAACGGACATGGTTCACAGTTTTCTCTGTGGTTGTTGCCCATGACGGAGCTGAAAGTGCCTGCAGTGCAGGCCAGGGGCTTGTGTGTGCCTGCAGGGCAATAGAAACCGGCAGGACAGAGGCTTTGCTCTGGGCTGCTGGAGCCCCAGTCACAGAAGTAGCCTGCAGAACATTCACCTACACACCAGAGTTAGACAATAACAGAATGTGACTCATGTGCTGTGTCATACAACTCCAAACTCTGGCATGTATCAAGTGCTTCTTGTCATTAATGTTGTGCTATTCCATAAAAGCTTTGTAAAAATGGATTCAAAAGAGCTAACGAGCTCCTTTTGCAGATCACCTGCTTTGATTCCCAGAAAACAGTATGCCCCTGGTGGACACAAATTTCCAGTGATGTTGTCAGTGGGATTGGGAACTGTGGCCAGCACAAAGCAGAGAAATCCAGGGGCACAAGGCCCAGAAGGCTGAGCGAGTCCATCTGAACCACAAAAATAGCCTGTGGGACACACGAGGCACTGCTCTGAAATTATACAAAAAGAGATACAAAAAGCATGAAAGAAATGGAAAAATCCCAGCAGAATAAAGACCCTGTGAAATGGCTTGAATGCAAAGGTTTTGTCCTATTTTGACATACGTCCTATTGAAACAGGAGGTTCATCCCCTCTTGTCCCTTTTTTAAAACAGCCAAAAGGCTTTAGTTGCATCTGAAACCATGATTTGCTACTTGCTAGTCGGTTGCTGGAGGAGGATAATTCTCATCCTAGAAAGCATTTGATTGCACATCAGTCTGAGTAGTGCAAGATTTTTTTCTCAGAAGAGAAAGACTGACCCTGTTTAAATGCACTTAAGAAAATGGCTTATTTCATTGTTATTGCAGAGAGCGGCGTTCTCTTTTCTCTCTTTTCTCATTTCTCTGTGCATGAATTCAGCAAGTGATATTGGATGATATTATCTGCAACCACTGATCTAGAATCAGTTTTCATGTTTCACTAATAGTGAAAGGGATAGTTCACCCAAAAATGAAAATTCTCTTATCATTTACCCTCATGCCATCCCAGATATGTATGACTTTCTTTTTTCTGCAGAACAAAAATGAAGAATTTTAGAAGAATATTTAACTCTGAAGGTCCAAATATCACATAAAGGCATCATTAAAGTAATCCATATGACATTTTGGGTGAGAGAACAGACCAAAATGTAACTCCTTTATCACTGTACATCTTGCCATTTCATTCTCTAGGAACGGTCATGATTTCAAGCTCGAATACACTTCCTAGTTCTTGACGCATGCACAGAGTGCTAGATGGCACTATATGAAGTGTAATTGTGGCAGGGTAGTTTGAACCCTCCCTGGATTAGCGGCTTGTTTACTGTACATTGTCATGACAATGACATTAGTTGTAGCCTATCAGCTTGTGTTTGTGGGGTACATTAGTGTGGATATGTACCACCTAGACACGCGTCATGGTCAAATGACCACCCCTTTCTGGTATCGGACACTTCCACTCCGAAGCGGTTTGTGCAAGGATCGTATCGAGCTTCGCTGTTCGACTGCTGCCTTCCTCCAGTCTGCTTGTGCCATTGGCGTCCGTGTATTCACAGCCGTGTTTATGGCTGTAGCTCCAACATTTCCGGTGAAAGAATCTGTTCACCACACTGTGTCTGTCTGCACTGAAGCAGCAGGGCTGAACTTCCAACGCTGCTGTTTTTATTTGTTTTACTTTTTCTCTGTTTTGTTTCTATTTTGTTTCTGTTTGTATTGTTTTCTTCTGTTTTGATTCTCTATGGGTTTTCATTCAAAACCCTGTCACTCGCTCTAAAAAAATACAGTTCTGGGACTCACAGAGGGAAGTGTGATCATTCTCTCTGAATGTGTATGTCTGGAGCCATTGATCATCTTGGGTTTGTAAACCGCGTTATTTGTTCCTATTTGGGACTTTTGTTTATTATTTCTGTGAAGTTGATTGTGGCAGGGTGATTTGTCATCAGCCTCCCTCTCCCCTGCTCTTCACATTTTTATATTTTGTTTTGTGTGGGTTAAGACCCTGGTTTGAGTTTATATTAGTTCTGTGTCCTCTTAATGGTGGCCAGAGTTTTGTCTTTTTGTTTTGTGGTTTATTATATGATATTCATTTATTGTTATTGTTTGTATTAATCTCCTTCTCTGTGGATCTCTTAGGAGCTGAGGACTAGTGTAGGGGCTGTTCCTTGCTTACAGTGGTGTTATCCCTATCACATATTCAGTGTGGTGTATTCACAACAGATTTCACCTGTGTTGTATTGTACACCTGTGGGTGAAGTGTGTTTTATAGGGGGATCTAAGATTTATATAGATCTATATATAGATAATATATAATATAATGCACTTTTAAAAGATGGATTATATACATATCAGATATGTATCTCTTGCCTCTTGCCCTTTTTGGAACTAAGAACCAGTGTCCACTTTCTGTTTCTGATTGGGTAAGTATGTCCCTGTTAATAACAGGGTGGTGTAGTCAGCTTTCCTATTTCCTATAGTTATTCCTCCCCACCCACTAGTGCTTTTATCTTTCCCCTTTCCGCTCCGCACTTCGCCACAATCTGGCATAGTTGGCAGGATCCAAACTCATTTAATTTATCCTATCTTCTTCTCTCGCACTCCATCACATAATTAAGCTTGATGCTGACTACCACCCCTGGAGTCATGAGTTTGAATCCAGGGTGTGCTGAGTGACTCCAGCCAGGTCTCCTAAGCAACCAAATTAGCCCGGTTGCTAGGGAGGGTAGAGTCACATGGGGTAACCTCCTTGTGGTCATGATTAGTGGTTCTCGCTCTCAATGGGGCGCGTGGTAAGTTGTGCGTGGATCTCGGAGAGTATGCGGAGTCTCTGCGGTATCATGCACAATGAGCCACGTGATAAGATGTACGGATTGACGGTCTCAGAAGCAGAGGCAACTGAGACTTGTCCTTCGTCACCTGGATTGAGGTGAGTAACCGCGCCACCATGACGACCTACTAAGTAGTGGGAATTGAGCATTCCAAATTGGGAGAAAAAGGGGATTTAAAAAAAATAAAAAATATTTATAGTGCAAAAGAAATTACATTTTGGTCTGTTCTCACCCAAGACCTATTGGATCACTTCAGAAGACATTGATTAAACCACTGGAGTCTTGTGGATTACTTTTATGATGCCTTTATGTGATATTTGGATTTTCAGAGTACTGGCCACCATTCACTTGCATTGTATGGACCTACAGAGCTGAAATGTTCTTCTAAAAATCTTCATTTGTGTTCTACAGAAGAAAGAAAGTCATGCACATCTGGGATGGCATGAAGTGAGTGAATGATGAGAGAAGTTTCATTTTTGGGTGAACTATCCCTTTAAGGTTTGGATTTGGCTTTAAATAACTGATCCTAGACCTAGTAATACCAGGCCTGGTAAAGAGTCACCACTTATACAATGCATGCTTTCTTGCAATTAATGGCTTAACTGCATGTAAATTTTAAATCTGCTTAATAACAAGTTCCTTAGTTATTTTAATACCGTAGACAAAAAAAAAATATTTATATATATATATATATATATATATATATATATATATATATATATATATATATTTAAATCACCTAATGATATAAGGCCTAGAGAATCACTGTATGTGCCTTTAGGACACGGAACTGGGTTTCCAGGCTGAGTCTCATTGGGGCAGTAATAGCCTTTGGGACATATGAGAGGAGTGCTGACCCCAGTAGAGCCCCTTGTGAGGCTGATGCAGTGGAACCCAGGAGGACAGGGTTTACATTCCTTCTGCCCCCTCTGATTCTGGAACTGCCCTGTGGACAAACAATAGCACATAAAAAAGAACCAACTTCCTATAAGAAGAACCTGAACTGTTTAACAAGTGTAGAGGCAATTTTGTAATTGACCTCTTCTGAAAGAAGTTGTACTAAACCTCTATGAGCTTCACTGCAATAAACGGCACACTGTTAATGGAGCATTTATGTCCAGTATAGAGCATTACCTCCAGGGCAAGGCATGCAGTCCTCTGGGCCCTTTCCCCCACTATTAGAGCGATGGCTGCCCACTGGACAAGGAGTTGGCACAGCGCTTCCAATCTCACAGTAGTGACCTGGTGGACAAACATCACCATACACGGCTGACACAGGAGCTGCAGTTGGAGATCCTTCACTGCAGAAAAACCCTAGGAATAAATGAAGTCATTAAACATCTTCAGGAACCCATGCAAAGGCTTAGAAAAATGTCTGGCATAAATGCTGTTATTCTGACCTGGCAAGCAAGGTCCACTGACTGCAGTCAGGCCTGGTTCTGAGCAGTAAAACCCTGGTGTGCAGTTTTGGCACTGACTAAGCTCTGATAGTTGATGCTGATTGCTGTAAATCAATTTTGAACACATTTTAAATATCAATTATAACAGTATTTCCCAACCATTTATGTTTAAACACACAGCTCCTTCAGAAAAGGCTCCAGAATCTTTTAATCAACAAAAATAATAAGTTGTGTTGTATTGTTCTGGAGAAGTGTGTGTGAGATGAGTAAAGAGCACTATTGCATAAATGCATTTATTATTAATTGCATGCATTTTTTTAAGTGTAATTTTTATATAGTTAATCACACTGAATTAATTCCATGCAAATTGACAATGCATAGACATAGTATTCTGGTTTCTATCCCAAAAAATAAAAATAAATAAATAAATAATAATAAAAATAATATATATATATATATATATATATATATATATATATATATATATATATATATATATATATATTAATGTGTTATAACAAATAAAAGCTGTTGTAATAAATAATTAAAAAATGATAATAATTTTTTTGAATCTTTTGAAGCCCTAATATTTTATAATTTAAAGTCAATGTTTCATAGTTTTATAAAAGAATTTTAAAAATCTTTCCAAGTACCCCCTAGAATTTGCTTAAGTTAACAAACTCCCAGATTGGTAATTACTGATTTATAAAATGAGCTACAGGTAATTCTTCAGTCTGTTGTGTGTCAAGCTGTTACCTAAATGTGCCCTTAGGACAAGGTATTGCTACAAAATATCCAGAAGGACAGTAAGAGCCAATGGGGCATGTTATTCCAGTCTCATTATCATTTGGGAAAGGAAAAAAAGCTCCTCCAAAACACAAGAATCCTGCATTGCAAGGGCCGGTTGGTGACACATTTCCTGGACAGACAAATAAATATCAGTGGCAAAATCTTAAAGCCCAGGCAGGATTAACATGCTTTCTCTGGGGACAATAATCACTGTTCCTGCATCATACCTGACCCCATACAATAGGTCCCAGGCTCACATAATGAGCATTCAGAAGACTCTGCCAATCCAGACTGGTTTCCATAACGCCCTGGAGGACATGGCTGTTGATTGGCTGTCCCAACTGGACAATAAAACCCAGGTTGACATGGAAATGGTTGTGTCATACCTAAACTAAGAAAAAACATCCTTAAGCAAAGGTATAAAGTACAGGTATCCAGTGTCTGTTAATTCATTGAAATATTACACTCACCGTTCTCAGGGCAGAAAAAGCGGGCAGGGCACACCTCACATCTGTATTGGCCTAGACTGGGTTGGAAACTTCCTGGGAAACACGGTCTCTCCATGATGCTTCCCTGTATGGGCAGCAATGACATGCAGCCAGTGTTTTATGAAGGCCATGCTGTTAATCTTATATTCTTGTATGCTTGTTTGACAGATTGAAATGTTGTAAAAGAGACTTCAATTGATTAAGGATAAGGAATTACTTAAGGCATTACATTTCATTTGAGAACAATTCATTTCTCTTAATTCCTGCCATTTCACTTTTTACCAAACATTTTTATCCTTTTAACCCTTTTATGCATGAATTATTAGTCACTAAGGGGAAAAAAAGGACTCTGCAACAGAAGATAAGTTTGTAGGCTAATTCCAGAGGTAGGCCTAATTGGTACATCACTACTTCCCAGATATTTTGAATGCATTTTGTCATAAATAAAACCAAGAAATTTACAGGTAAATCACATATAAAGAGGAGAATATAAGATGAGGGTTCAAATTAAATCATCCCTGTTGGAGCTTTGTATGTAACATCACATCCTAAAATGTTAAATATTTCTAATAAATATTGGTCTACTGTGGATGACGTAATGCATCAAATAGTTAATGTAATTTTTCATGTGTAAATATGCTGTTATCTGGTTTGTATAAATATTTCAGGTGGTTTAATTTTTTACATTTACATTATTATTATTGTTTTTTTATTTTTTTTATTTGTGATTTTCAATCTGTTAATCGAGTTCAAAGATGCTGTAACTGATAACTTTTGCCTAAACTATCCACTTCAGGGGGAGTTTTCGCTTTTTTTTTTTTTTTTTTTTTTTAATTTTAAAGGTGCACTCAGTAATTTTTTCCTCATTAGAAACGTTTTAGGGTACAACAGGGCTAAAGGCTCCATGGGGTAAAAGTCTCCATTGATTTAATTTTCTCCCAAAACACTAAATAGCAACAAAACCTACCACAGCATATTCCTTAACACTATGCACTGTTTGTCACTATGCACTGGAAAATTGTCCTGTTCCATGAGATCTTTGTGTTTGGTGTCTAAGGTTGATTTTGAGGCAAATTTTTTTTTTTTTTACAATTTTGAAAATGTATGTTGCTAATGGAAATCCCTGAAATTAACACATTTCTTTTGAGACAAAATACTTATTTATCATTTTCATTAAACCAAACATGTTTCAATAACTGTCCAATAAGTGAAAGGACAGTATTTGGAGTAAAAAGCCCCTGACTAAAGGCCCCTATTAAACACATTGTTTGTTTGTTTGTTTGTTTTGTAAAGTGGGGTGAATAGATTTGTTCTGAAAAATGTGGGCTCACATTGACTCATCCATTCATAATAGAGATTACTTTGTTTATACAATACTTGATATGTAATAAAATGCCAAATGTGTTTGAAATTAACAGGAAATGGTTGACTTCTTCTGAAGTAGTTATTTTTGAGTTAGCATCATCTTAATTTGTTACTCAAAAAAGCATCTTGCTGTCTTAAAATAATTTGCATTAGCTGACAAATTGTGCCCTATAACTATTGCTCCTATATCTGCACGATATCACTTTAAACCCCCTAGGGGCCTTTTACCCCAAGTTAATTAAAATTCGTTTTTTTTTTTAAAAGCTGGTGAGGGAGCCACTTTTTTTTTTCTTTTTTTTTTTTTTTAAATAACCTTCCGTTAGCATTTCTTTTCACACAAATTATGTTGCTCCATCAATATATAAAAAAAAGATACATTTTGTGACCAGAAAAAAGCTACATTTCCTTAAGGGTGTGTAACAAAGCTTCACACAGGGAGGGAAGGAGGACACAGGGAACCGGGTTTCTTCAGTCTCAGGTAAGGCTTTTTAATTGTCAACTTTCTGAGCTTACAGCCTCACAATAACTCAATAGCTTCACAATATCTCATTAGCTTTACATTAACTCTTTAGCTTCACATTAACACAACAACTACTCAGCGGGACTCTAGATCTCTGGCACTCTCTCCCCTTCTTGTCGGTGGCGTGGTCCTTTTATACTGCTCTCAACCACACCCCCGCTGCTACAGGGTGCCTTTAGCCCTGTTGTACCCTACTCTAAAAAAAAAAATTTATTGTAATTTTAAACCATATATAAATTAATGAGTGCTATATTATATTTCTACATGGACAGGGTCTCCTTATGGGGGCTGCCATGTTATGACCACATAATCTCAGTATCCGCCCCGTTATTGGACACTTTCACTCATGGATTAAATGAATCATGGCTGACTGTGATAGAGTGAATTTCTTCAATGGTGTAATGATGAGTCAACGGAGTTGAGATCCATGAGCTTTAATAATAATAAAAGTAGAAATACAGACAGGCATGGGTTCAATCACCAGCAACAGTAATATCCAAGGTCATCCAGAGAGGTGGTCCATAAACAGGCAAGAGGTCAGGGCAGGCGGCAGACAATCACAGGTTATATCCAGGAAATCAAGGCAGTATATATAGTAGGCAGGCAGCAACGGGTCAAAACAGGGTAAACAGTCCAGGATCAAACACAGGAAATGCAATAAACTCAGGGAACGCTCAGAAATGTCAGCCAGGGCAAAACAAGACTTCACAATGAAAGAGAGTGAGTGCCAGTCTCAAATAGCTGAGTAGATTGGAAACAGGTGAACAGGTAATCAGTGCCAGGTGCGGGGATTATGGGAAATGGAGTCCAGATAGTTAAAGTCAATACCCAGGTGATGGAGACCTCAAGTGGTGAGCGGGAGGAACTACCGAGGCAGGATGCGTGACAGGCTAAGAGTCCAGGATGACTGGGAAATGACTTCAGTGGTCGTGAACATGAGCAGAGTCTTGGGAGCGACCTCTGTAGTCTTGGGCATAGGCAGAGACTCGGAGACGACCTCTATGGTCGTGAACATGGACAGAGTCTCGGGAGCGACCTCTGTGGTTGTGGGCATGGACAGAGTCTTGGGAACGACCTCTGTGGTCGTGGGTGTAGACAGAGACTCGGGAACGACCTCTGTGGTTGTGGACATGAGCAGAGACATGTAAACGACCTCTGTGGTCATGAACACTGGCAGAGACTTGGAAACGATCTCTGTGGTCGTGAACACTGGCAGAGACTTGGAAACAACCTCTGTGGTCATGAACACTGGCAGAGACTTGGAAACAACCTTTGTGGTCGTGGACTTGAGCAGAGACTTGGAAACGACCTTTGTGGTCGTGAACACTGGCAGAGACTTGAAAACATAAGCCTTTCCTCTCCTCCTCCTCCGGACGGCCAAAGTAGGTAACGCAGGCTCTGGGACAGATGACACTGGCAACGCTGGCTCTGGGATGGACGAGACTGGCAACGCTGGCCCTGGGAAGGACGAGACTGGCAATGCTTGCTCTGAGACAGATGAGACTGGCAATGCTGGCTCTGGGACGAACAAGACTGGCAGGCATGGGCGTTGGATCATTGGCCGTGGCAGGCATGGCATTGGCTCATTGGTCGTGGCAGGCGTGGGCATTAGCTGTGGCAGGCGTGGGTGTCAGCTCGTTGGCTGTGGTAGGCGTGGGCATTGGCTCATTGGCCGTGGCAGGCGTGGGTACTGACAATTTGTGGGGAAGGGTCTTCGTGGCCCTATGCACCAATGTCAGTGGTGGATAATTCAACTTGGAGACAAGGGCAGTGAAGAGCTTCGAGCAATGAGTCGCAGGAGGCTGGACTGTGGCATGGTGTGGAGCTGACTCAGACGTGGATGTGACATGGCGTGGAGTGGATTAAGATTTGACTGTGACATGACATGAAGCAGGCTGAGGCATTGCAGTGACATGGCATGGAGCAAGCTGAGGTGTTGCTGTGACATGGCATGGAGCAAGCTGAGGTGTTGCTGTGACATGGCATGGAGCAAGCTGAGGTGTTGCTGTGACATGGCATGGAGCAAGCTGAGGTGTTGCTGTGACATGGCATGGAGCAAGCTGAGGTGTTGCTGTGACATGGCATGGAGCAAGCTGAGGTGTTGCTGTGACATGGCATGGAGCAAGCTGAGGTGTTGCTGTGACATGGCATGGAGCAAGCTGAGGTGTTGCTGTGACATGGCATGGAGCAAGCTGAGGTGTTGCTGTGACATGGCATGGAGCAAGCTGAGGTGTTGCTGTGACATGGCATGGAGCAAGCTGAGGTGTTGCTGTGACATGGCATGGAGCAAGCTGAGGTGTTGCTGTGACATGGCATGGAGCAAGCTGAGGTGTTGCTGTGACATGGCATGGAGCAAGCTGAGGTGTTGCTGTGACATGGCATGGAGCAAGCTGAGGTGTTGCTGTGACATGGCATGGAGCAGACTCAGGCGTGGCTGTGACATGGCGTGGAGCTGACTGTGGTGTGGCTGTGATATGGCATGGAAAGGCTTCAGACGTAGAAGACTTGGAATCCAGGATCGGGATTGAGAGAGGTGGTTCCCCTGAAGCGAGTGTTTCTAATATCAGCCTCACACATTCCTCCCATGTGTAATCACCGGTCTCCGGCAATTCCCTCCACTGGCGTGTTGTGAGTCCGATTCTGTATATGGATTTCAGAGCGGCATCATCAAAACCAGTGTGGGCAGCAATGGTGGAAAAGAAATGGGAGTACTCCCTTATTGATAAGTCCGCCTGGCTTAGATGAACAAAGAATGCTGCTAGATCCATGGTGCGGTGAATTGTTCTAGAAGAGACCGGGTGTGCCGCTGGGTTTGATGAAGGAGCTGAAACCTCGGTGGTTAGTTGAAAAAAGCCACTGGATCGGTTTGTGGCGAAGTCTTCTGTAATGATGAATCAACGGAGTTGAGATCCATGTGACTTTAATAATAATAAATGTAGTAATACAGACAGGCTTGGGTTCAATTACCAGCAACAGTAATATCCAGAGAGGTGGTCAATAAACAGGCAAGAGGTCAGGGCAGGCGGCAGACAATCATAGGTTATATCCAGGAAATCAAGGCAGTAATAGTAAGCAGGCAGCAACGGGTCAAAACAGGGTAAACAGTCCAGGATCAAACACAGGAAATGCAATAAACTCAGGGAACGCTCAGAAATGTCAGCCAGGGCAAAACAAGACTTCACAATGAGAGAGAGTGAGTGTGAGTCTCAAATAGCTGAGTAGATTGGAAACAGGTGAACAGGTAATCAGTGCCAGGTACGGGAATTATGGGAAATGGAGTCCAGAAAGTTAAAGTCAATACCCAGGTGATGGAGACCTCTAGTGGTGAGCGGAGGAACTACAAAGGCAGGATTAGTGACAAATGGCATCAGCAACTGAAAACGTAGCGTTTGAATGAGTCTGCACCCACATCCCTAGGTGTCAGTGTAAGTCCATGACAACATAAACACAAAAATTACTGAGTGCACCTTTAAAGTTTTCATTGAGGAAAATCCCCTGGTCTCAACATTTATCTAGAATATTCTCTTTTCAGGTATTTATGGTTTACATTCTAGTCAACATAGTTAAGTAACAAAATGTATATAGTGTTTATGATACTGTATGTCTTGTTTTTTTTTTATTTTTTTTTTTATTAGAGTGACCACATATCTCATGCTAATTTGCTTTTATGGTAAAAAAAAATGTATTTTCAAGGATAAATTCTATAATTTTATTTATTTATTTATTTATTTCATCACCTTTACTCCCAGTTTGGAATGCCCAATTCCCACTACTTAGTAGGTCCTCGTGGTGGCGTGGTTACTCACCTCAATCCGGGTGGCGTAGGACAAGTCTCAGTTGCCTCCGCTTCTAAGACCGTCAGTCCGCGCATCTTATCACGTGGCTCGTTGTGCATGACACTGCGAAGACTCACAGCATGTGGAGACTCTTGCTACTCACCGCGATCCACGCACAACTTACCACGTGCCCCATTGAGAGCGAGAACCACTAATCACGACCACGAGGAGGTTACCCCATGTGACTCTACCCTCCCTAGCAACCGGCCAATTTTGGTTGCTTAGGAGACCTGGCTGGAGTCACTCAGTATATAATTTTATTTGTTTAATTACATTTTGAAGGAAAGTATATTTTAACAAATTTAATTGTGAAAGGGTAATTGGGAAAGAAATTGTTTCACTCGGAAATGGCAATAAATATAATTTGTCATATTATAATATGTTACATAATATAAATAAAAGTAACTGATGTATATACAGTATATAAGGATTGTTAATAGAATGTGCTACATTTAAAAAAAGTGTAATTAATAAAAATATTGTTTATTGCGATACCTTTTATACTGTATATTAAATTTTCAGTGAGCTTGACATTAATTAGATTCCCTTTTGAGGGGTGCAACACTTACACTTTCACAGAAATGACCTGCATTACACACATACTCAGGTGGTCTTGATGTGTTCTGTCCTCCGGGGCAGTAATAACCCTCAGAACACAGACCAGAGGGCTCTGTTAGGCCTCTTTGCTCACAGAAATATGCAGGTGGACATGCGAGGCAATCTTCTGCACTGGATCCCCCAGTAGAGCCTGTTGAGTATTAAACAGTGGAACTACAAAGCTTCCAGAACAATTCAAACCATAAATGACTTGTGATATTACAAAGTGATTGATAAGCATGCAGCCACAATAGAGGCAGAGCTGTAAAAGCTTTTTAATTGGTTAATGACAATAAAATGTTAACAGGCAAAACACAGAGACTGGAGGACACCAAGTCATTTTAATGAGACTGATTTATGATTAAAAGAAGATTTGTAGAATGTAACTATGATGCAATGCAGATATTTGAGTTTAATTGAAAGTTTACTGTATAATTACCAGGATTCACAAATATCATAAAATAATGGAATGGATAGTGATCCTCCAAGCTCTATGGGTATATGTACTTACTCCTCATGGTGCCTTGTGGGCAGGGCAGGGGTAATGGTGTGCCTCTAGGACAGTAGTGTCCATGGGGACAAAACACAGCATTTGGATTTGAAGAGCCTATGGGGCAGTAGAATCCAGCAAAACAGAGGCCCACGGGAGTGTGCAGCCCAGTCTGGTTACAATACGAGCCTGCATCACAGGGCTGGGGAAGGGATGAGCCCACTGGACAATAAGACCCTGAAGAAAAGATTCATTAAACATTAGTGAGAAGTGCTGATGATGTTGGCTAATCATTATATATACACTGCATGCCCAATTATTAGGCAAGTGAATATTCTGATCTTATCATTATTTCCATACACATTTTCCAACTCCAAACCATATAAACTTGAATGCTTAATGGATTCAATCATTTTCAGGTGGTATGTATTTGTGTAATGAGGGAGGGTGTGGCAAAAGTGACAAACAGCTTATATCAAGGTGTGCATAATCATTAGGCAGCTTCATTACCTCAGGTAAAATGGGCCAAAAAAGAGATTTAACTGACACTGAAAATTCATATATTGTAAAATGCCTTTCAGATGGATGCAACACTCTTGAAATAGCTAAACTATTGAGGCGTGGCCACCGGACAATCAAATGTTTTGTTGCGAATAGTCAACTGGGGGCGCAAAAAACGCATGGAGAAGAAAAGGCGCAAATTAACTGCAAAATCCTTGAGAAGAATTAAACGTGAAGCTACCAGGAACCCATTATCCTCCAATGCTACCATATTCCAGAACTGCAACCTACCTGGAGTGTCCAGAAGTACAAGGTGCCAAGTGCTCAGAGACATGGCCAAGGTCAAGAAGGCTGAAACACCACCACCACTGAATATATTCACAAGTTGAAGCATCAAGATTGGGCAAAGAAATACATGAAGACAGATTTTTCAAAGGTTTAATGGACAGATGAAATGAGAGTGACTCTTGATGGACCAGATGGATGGGCCTGTGGCTGGATCACTAATGGACACAGGGCACCACTTCGAGTCAGGTGCTAGCAAGGTGGAGAAGGGGTACTGGTATGGGCTGCTATCATATAGGATGAGATAGTTGGAGCTTTTCGAGTTGAAGATGGACTGAAACTCAACTCTCAAACCTACTGCCAGTTTCTGGAAAGTACTTTCTTCAAGCAGTGGTACAGGAAGAAGTCCTCAGCATTCAAGAAGGCCATGATCTTTATGCAGGACAATGCTCCATCACATGCATCCAAGTACTCCACTGCTTGGCTAGCCAGCAAGGGCCTCAAAGATGCCCAAATAATGACTTGGCCCCTTTCCTCACCTGACTTAAATCCTACTGAGAACTTGTGGGCCCTTCTCAAACATGAGATTTACAGTGAGGGAAGACAATACACCTCTTTGAACAGCATTTGGGAGGCTGTGGTTGTTGCTTCAGTGAAAGTTGATCGTGAACCGATCAAGAAACTGACAGATTCCATGGATGGAAGGCTCATGGCAGTTGTTGAAAAGAAGGGTGGCTATATTGGTCACTGAATATTTTTGAAAGGCCAAAAATGTTATTTAATTGTCATTTTGTGTTACTTATTTGTTGCACCTACTCTAAAAATTGAGAATAAACAATTGAGTTGGGAGAAATTCTTTTTGTAAGTTAGTTGCCTAATAATTGTGCACACTTATATATTCCCCTGAGAAAGACAAAACTCATTTTTTCTTTGTTAAACATTCAGATTTGAGGTTCAATAACATTTTGGATTGACTGAGAGAATTGTGTTTGTTCAACAATAAAATTAATCCTGAGGAATACAATTTGCCTAATAATTGGGCACGCAGTGTAATCATCAATCTGTACGGCAGATATCCCTTAATGGAATGTTGAAAAAATATTTCAATAACAAAAAGTACTGTTCCAGTAGTGTGCATTGTGTACCTGTAGGACACATGTCTCCTTTGAAGCCAACACACGCATCTGTAATTTGCGGAGACGATTCCATATAAAGCTCAGATTGGACTACATCTAACACAGGCCTGGGATCCAAATCAGTCCAGACTTCGGCAAAATCTCCTTGAAAGGGGGGTTTAACAGTGTTTATTTTGTTTTAATAGTGTAACAGGCTCATCCATCATCTTTTTTAGTATTTGAAGTCATGCCTGGCATCCAACCTGAAGTGTGAACTGAGCAGGTTAAGTTGTGCTTCTGGAGGCAAACATCGTACTTTTGGAGGTGGGATGCTGGTATGAGGTCACAGAAGCAGTTTTGCTGAGAGGGCATTGTCTGAGGTGCTGCAGTATCTGCACCTCCAATGCAATAGTGACCAGGAGCACAAAACCCTAAAGCAGGCCAGAGATAACAGATACTTCATCCCCTTCTTATCATCTTTGACATCAAGTTAGATTGTAATTTACAGGACTTTAAAAGTAAAAGTAAACTCTTTACAAAATCAGGGAAAACTCATGGAAATGTCTATAGTGTAAAAATAAATATTTTTGTTCTACAATATTTGTTCTACAATATTTCATTGGCTAGATATTGCTCTTCTGAATGTTTGTGTAGAGCAACCAGGGCCCACTAGGGGGCATCAGCTAACTTTAAAGTAAGTTTAAAATAAACATTAAAATAAATATTCAAATGTTAAAACTGCGAAAGAAATCAAGATAGAGGCCTACAACTTATGACCTGACAGTTCATGAAACTAGAATCGCAAAATTATTTCTAATTCATTATTTTAATCTATTGACACTCCTAGTTTCTGTGTGAGAGGGCCTTAAAGGGATAGTTCATACAAAAATAAAAATTCCCTCATCATATACTCACCCTCATGCCATCCCAGATGTGTATGATTTTCTTTCTTCTGCAGAACACATACAAAGATTGAATGGTGACCAAAACTTTGAAGCTCCAAAAAGCACATAAAGGCATCATAAAAGTAATCCATATGACCACAGTGGTTAAATCCATGCCTTCAGAAGCAATTTAATAGGTGTGGTTGAGAAACAGATCAACATTTAAGTCCTTATATATATAAATCTCAACTTTCACTTTCACTTCCAAATTCCACTTCTTTTGTTTTTGGTGATTTACATTCTTCATGCATATCGCCACCTACTGGGCAGGGAGGAGAATTTATAGTAAAAAAGGACATAAATATTGATCTGTTTCTCACCCACACCTATCATGTCGCTTCTGAAGACATTGATTTAACCTCTGGAGTTGTATGGATTACTTTTATGCTGCCTTTATGTGCTTTTGGAGCTTCAACATTTTAGTCATGATTCACTTGCATTTAATGGACCTACAGAGCTGGGATATTCTTCTAAAAATCTTTTGTGTTCAGCAGAAGACAGCAATCATACACATCTGTGATGGCACGTGGGTGAGTAAATGATGAGAGAATGTAATTTTTTTTGGTGAACTATTGCTCAAAAACATTATCTTGGACAATGGGGGAACTTGAAATCAAAAAGGTTGAGAACTAGTGGTGTAAAGTAAAACTTGGTGTTGTTGGATACATCCTGTACACTAAAAACTGTTATTATATATATTTATTAATTCCAAAGATTGGTACCAGACATACTGTACAAATGGAAATCAACCCAAGCAATATCTATAAAATTATATTAATGCAATATCTAAAAAAAACAGTAACCCTGTTTACAGCATAATTTTTAAGATCTGCTAACCTGAGGGCTGAGAGGACCCTGGTGAATTACAAAATCTACTTGGAGGACAAGGGGAGCAGTCTGTAGAGAAGGTAGCCCCCTTGTCTTTGAGAATGAACCCAACAGGACAGGGCAGAGGAGCACTACTCTGCTCAGGGCAGTAATATCCTGCTGGACAGATATCTCCATACATCTGAGAGATTGGGACTGGCTCTGTGGCTCCAGATGAACAGAAATGACCTTTTAAGAGGAAGAACCAGATGTAAAATTAAGATACACACCAGCAGAACAGACTCTAATGTGGATCTCAGTGGAACTGACCTGCAGAGCAGGGTCCTGAGGGGCTGGTTAATGCGCTGGTGTTACAGTAGAATCCAGGAGGGCAAGGAGTACAGTCCAGCTGAGAGTGCAATCCCTCAACGGTACTCACAGTGCCTGTAGGGCAATGAAGGGGGGCAGAACTACCCTCCAAACAGTAAAAACCTAGTAGAAGAGAAAACTCAGTGTAGCAAACAAAACAAATACTATGTTTAATTTGTTTTAATGTTTGTATTTTCTATAACTGTATAGAATTATATTTACCTGGTGGGCATGATATGCAAGAAGACTGAGATGGCTGAGGCTGATAAGTACCAGGTGGACAGATGACAGGCTTGAAACTGCCATACGGACATGCATAACCAGACGGACACTGAAGGTCTAAGCAGACAGGACATAAAGGTCCATGAATGGCAGTATATAAATAGGCTATGTCTAGACATCTCATGGCAGCAGTGCTTAATAATTCAGACAGCATTAGGGTACCCCTATTGAGATGCTGTGGCTAGTCACATAAATTGCTGAAGGAAGTGGACAGTGTCTCTGTCTGTTTATGTAACCTACCTAACCTTGTAGTCCATGAGCTCTTTAAATCCAGCACCCCAGTTATGGATATGAATTTCTGCCCTATCAGTTTTGGATCTTACCAGGTTGATGTCCTGTTTCAGAACCTGCTGGACAGAACCAGCCCTCAGGACAGCTGTGCTGTGCAGAGCTCTGGCCCCAGTCTGGGCAGTAGAATCCAGGGGTACATGGAAGACAGTCTATTTGTGATATAGCACCACACTGGCCCAGGAAGAAACCTGTTATAGAGCACAATCAGAATTAATTTGGTTATCCACTGACTGAAACTGTCATGAATTAAACTTAAAGGTGCACTCAGTAATTTTTTCCTCATTAAAAAAGTTTAACTTCTAAAGACATGAATTGTAATTTTGCAATATATGTAGGAAATCATGACCACTCACATTAAAATGAAGACACCAGTCATATTAGTAACCTTATTAAAGCTTTTTTATTCTACACGGAGAGGGTCCACACATGAGGGCTGCCATGTTGGAATCACATGGTCATGTGATTGGAGGGGCACATGGGGGCTGCCATGTTAGAATACTACTTGCTTAATCTTAGTAACCTTCCTGTTATTTGACACCTTCACTCATTGATTAAAGTAATCATGGCTGACTATGAATAATACATTTCTACAATGGCATCTGCAGCACTGGGTGGATTACTTGTGAATTGTAATCAGGTTCTGATTACAAATTACATGACAAAAAATGCAATCAGTAATGTAATCTTGTAGATTACATTTTTGGATAATCTAATCCGACTGATCATGCAGTTTTGCCATTTTACAAACGTCATCCACGTGTGGTAAGAGATCAGACCAGTTATATTTGTGAATCAGCGTCACAAAAATATCTTAAAGTTATCACTACACCAAAAGTGCATTCATATACATTTTTGAAGCCGACTACAAAAGCAATTTAAGAAGCTAGAAGTAACTTTACTGTGCTGTGGCGAGGAGGAGGGCGTGGCCGGGCCGTGAGGATGCTCCACAAAAACACGCTTGAGGGGTGACATGATGTTCTGGATACACGCGCAAATACACTGTTGTCAGCGGTTCACGTTAGAAGCCGCCGGGGTCGAGACAGGTGAGTTTTTTAAGTAGGGTTCGGGTTTGTAATTTATGAAAAAAATTATAAAATAAATATACAGGCCATCCGAACTTGTTTCGCGCTCTCACTCACAGATACACGTGAACGGATGAGTTAGGGGCCGTTCACACGAACGTGTTTTTGCCTGCGTCTGTTCTGTTTTTCCATTGTTTTTCTATGTAAACACGCGCTGGACGAACGTCCGTACATGCTGCACCGCGTCTCGCTGTTTCTTCAGTGTTTCACTGAGGACTGGCACATTTTTAGACACTGTCAAGTTAATAAGAGCTTCAGGTTTCAAAAATGCATGCCGAGTCTGCGTTCTGTGTCAGTCGTTGAACTGTGTCTAGATTGTTTTAGCGCAGGTGACACAAAGATTTAACGTTCTGAACAAGTTCAGGTTGCAAAGAGGTGACTGTTACAATGTTTAACATTATTCCAGATTGTTCTGCAACAAGCAAAGTTTCAGCGCTTGATAAACGGCAATGTTGTTTTTTCCTTCTGCTCTAGTGTGCTGAGGGGCCGGCTGTGCCGTATGTCTACTGTTACAATACTGTTACAAATGTTGCTTACGATGCTTGCATAAAATACAGCCAAAGCATCAGAATATAAAGTATATAAACAGGAATATATTACTATTGTATACAACAAATCCTCAAAGTAATAATAATACTGTATCATATTATAATGACAAACTGGACAACAATAAATAATTGTTGTTATAATATTAATAAATAACAACTGAATTCCAAAATGTTACTGGGTGTAGTAGGTTTTGCACACACACAAAAAAATAAAATAAAAAATAAATAAATTGTTTTGTAAAAATATACGTAGGTAAATAATTTTTTTATTTTATTTATTTATTTATTTTAATCACTGTATTGTGGCAAAACTGGAAAACATGCATTAAATATATTTTTTATTATCTTTATCTAAAAATATCTTTTAATATGTTTTTATTTCATTAAACATTTTGAATGTACTTGGCTACAATGGTTGAAAGGATGGATTTAAAATACATTTTATGTCATTTTTTAAGCAAACATTTTCGAAATGGGGCCCCGGCTTGGTCGGATGCTTGGGGCCTCAGAAATCGTAAACCCGCCCCTGCTCCTGGGTTTCGGCACACTGTGTGACGAGGAGGAGGGCGTTGCCAGGCCGTGATGATGCATGGCCAGCGCTGAATCAGCTGATCAGTGGGAGAGCGAGATAAAGGGGAGCCGGAGGCGCCAGTTCGAGAGGGAGAGAGACGCATGCGGCCGCATTGCATGTGTGCCTGTGTTTATGTTGTTAAACATAAGAGTTTCCTATTAAACTTTATTTTTACTGTTCAGCCAGTTCCCGCCTCCTCCTTGCCTGTCCTTATACTGTTTCAGGGCCTCCCCCGGTGGACGGCAGCGAGTCCTCCGGCCCCTGGCGGACGGAACCACTCCTCCCCTTCTTTACTTGCATTATAAAGACCTGACAGAACTCTATCTTCTTCTAAAAATCTTTAATTGTGTTCTGCTGATGAAAGACAGTCATACACATCTGGGATGGCATCAGGGTAAGAGAATAATGAGAGAATTTTCATTTTTGGGTGAACTATTCCTTTAAATGATGCTGCATCCAAGCCGCTAGCTGTCAATATAAGTCCAAGATGACACAAACAAATCGTGTGCATCTTTAAAACATACATTTTGAAAAATACTGCTCAGTTTAGTGTTAAGTATATTTCTGTAAATTGCAGGTGAGAGTAATGTCTCTTAATACATTTAATACAAATATTGTAACATATCCAGAAATCAAAATTCTGTCATCCTTATGTCATGTATAACATGTATAACTTTCTTTCTTCCGTGTAACACAAAACGAGAAATTTAGCAGATTGCTGATGCTGCTCTTTCCATATGACAAAAGCTTAGTGACCCTGGGCTGTCACTAAGTATTTATTATATATAAACTTGCAACAACCTTTTTGGAGTTTGACAGACCCTGTATGCCTTCATTGCATGGAAAAAAAACAACAACATGAATATTCTGCAATTGTTTCCTTTTGAGTTCCATAGAATAGAGAATATCATCCTGTATGGGTTTAAAACAACACGAGAGTGAGAAAAAGACAGAAGTTTTATTTTTGGATGATCTATTGCTGCCATACTAAGATGATAGTTTTACTCAACCTGCTAAGAGCTGATAGTTTGTGGTTCAAACTTTACCTGGTGGGCAGGGTTCTGGTCGTGCGCTCCCAATTGGGCAGTAGTGCCCTGCAGGACAGATATCCCCAATGAACTTAATCAAAGAATAGACCCCCCTCACTGAACGAACCCCATGCTCTTCACATTCTAGAACATATAATAAATACTGTTATGATGCTTGAACTCATAACATTATGACTGATCAATCTGTGTCCTGAGTGGCGTAAGTACCAGAATTGTTATAGTACTGAGGTGTCGGTATGTGTGATCCTTCAGTACAGTAGTATCCTGGACTACAGGGACCAGAGGGTGAACTCAGCCCAGGTTGTGCACAGTACTGCCCTGGTGTACATGGCTGACACATCTCTACAGATGCTGCTCCTATCGAAAAACCTGTGATGTTAGTTTCACTTATCCATATTTAACAATGTGAGTAAGCTACATATGCTACATTGGTTGGAATAAGACCTTCTAATGAACCAAATGTGCCCAGTGGACAAGGCTCCATATGACTGGCACCTGCCGGGCAATAGAAGCCAGCTATGCATCTGCCTCCAGTGGAGTCTCCAACTGGCTCTGTTAGAGTGGCACCCTGGTTACACACAAAACTGCAAAAAAATTATTGGCTTAAACCATGCATGAGAAAACTGTCTTATATTATTCGACAAGATGGGATAGTTGACATTGTGGCACTGAGGTAGCTAATTAGCTCACCCACCCTGGAGAACAGTTACCCGTAGGGGCATCCAAACCAGAGGAGCTGCAGTATTTACCAGGGGGGCAGGGGACACACTGATCCACACTGGACAGGCCTAACTGACCATTATAAGTGCCCACAGGGCAGGGAAAGCTCTCCCCTGAGTCTGCGCCTGTTGAAAATACATAAAGTATTGAGTAAAAAGGCATCAGATGTCCTAATCATGATTTCATAGCAATTTTGCCAGTACCTGCGGGGCAGTAATATCCCTTAGGGCAGGGCACAGGTGTGAAGGTTCCACGCATCACTGTGTCTGAACCAGCACAAAAATATCCAGCCGGACAAACAGAACATTCTGCCTATGGAAACAGAGCAGACGTGCATCCACAAGCAGAGACATTGCTATTTACATTTTCCATGAATGTGCAACCAGCACCATATGTAAAACAAAACAATATTTATTCTAAGAACGATATGACTAGAGTCTTTTCTTAGTCTTTTCCAAAAAATACTATTGTGCTATTACTATTTATTTCTTTTTAGAAGTTCTTGGTAAATGTTAATTCCTACACAAATACTTCTTTACTTAAAAAGGTACATATATACATTAACATAAGTAAATTGATTATGAACTAACACAAACCAACAACATTAAAAATGTACATTAAAAAAGAAAAATAAATACTGTTAAAAAAAAATAATTGTTAGTTCATGATAGGTAATATATTAACCAATGTTAAGGAACAGAACCTTAATGTAAAGTGTTACCAAAATTTCAGAAGGGTCTGAAAAGTTTATATCTCCCTCTCAACTGACCTGTCCGTGAAGGTTCTGATATGTCCCAAGGAGACAGGGGATCTCGGCAGAGCTGCCAGGTGGACACATATGCCCAGGTGAGCAGATGTACTGGGCAGGCTGGCTGGAGTTTTGACCCTGTGGGCAGTAGAAGCCTGCCTGACACATATGAGAAGGGGAGGAGAGCCCCCTACTGGAACAAGCAAATCCTGCAAGAGCGTAAATGTCCCTAATTTAGTGAAAAGGTTTGAATTGAAAATCTAAAAGGAGGTCTGAAGTCTCCAAAAAAGGAGCACTGACCTGAAGGGCAGGGCAGACAGTCAGACAGCTTAGTGTTCCTGCTGCTGTTGCTGTAGTAGCCCAGTGGACAAGGCTCAGGGGATGAGGACCCTGTGGGACAGTAATGTCCAGGAGGACATCTGCCTCCCGTTTCTTCATCCACAGGTGCAGGGGACACGGCCCTTGAGAAACAAAAGTGTCCAGGTGCACATGGTCCAGACACAGCACTCTGCCCAGGAGTCTCGCAGAAAAACCCTGCCAGACAGAACGTTTGTGGGACATTCGTCAGCTGAGTTTTGACAGATGCTGAAAGCACTAGGGGCTGCAACTGAAAATGGTGTGACTAAACAACTGTGAAAAAATAGGCCAGAATCATCCTCTGAGAATAAAAAATGTGTAACATGAGAAATGGCATGATAGGAGATCAGTTGCTCTTAGAAATTGTACCTGGAGGGCAGGGTAAACAGTCTTCATGGCTGGTCATCCTTGTATGAGGATTAATTGTCCCTGCTGGACAGGGGTGCTGATTTTGTAGATAGGTGCCTGTAGGGCAATAATGGCCCACTGGGCACTCAATGCCCTCAGTAGAGGATCCATTGGCAGGACAGTAGTAACTGCCCAGGAAAAAAATAAATATTACTACATTAGAATTTTAGTACTGTGAGGCTTATATTATTATTATTATTAATACAACATATCATATTGTATCTCATTATATTATATTATTTAATATTATATTATATATACACTGTATATATATAATGGTTTTAAATGTACTAGACATGGACAAAAAGCCAAAAAACTCCGGTTTTGATTTCATGGGCTCTTTTAAATTAAACTTGAATTAAATGTTTGTGAGTATTTACATAATGAGTAAAATACAATCCGATCATATGAGCTAATGATAATGTGTATATAAGTGCATCTACCCCTGAGTACACAGGCTGCAACTGGCCTGTCTCTCTCTGCTGCTGATGGATCCTTCTGGACAGGCTTGAGGAGCAGCTGAGCCTCTGGAGCAAAAATAACCTGCGTGTGGAGCGGAAAACGGGATGAGGTGGGCCGCTTTGAGGGGAAGGTGGGTGTTTTTAATCTACAGTGAATCGGGGGATCTGTCAGTTACCTGTTGGACACAGTCCTCCTCTATGATCTGTGAATGGGCTGTTGGGGAGGATGGCTCCCTGTTTGCAGTAAAACCCTTCCCAGCATTCTCCACTGGGTGCAGTCAGCCCAGATTTGTCACAATAATGACCGGCGAGGCATGGCAAACACTCCTCCTGCAGGAAAACAGTGGGCTTAACAAACGGAACTGGCTGTGGGAGATTTGTGGGTTTCAAATTGTTACACTTACAGTGTAAATGAAGGAATGAGTAAGCATGAATTTCTCTTACCACTTTGACCAGTTTAGTTTTGTTACTGAAAGTGCCTTCTGGACACGGCTGAGGTTCAGAGGTGCCTCGTGGACAAAAGTGGCCTGCAGGGCAAGGTCCTCCTTCCTCAGGGAAAAGACCAACCATTTATTCCTTATTGCAGAATGCTACTGAAAAAAATCAAGTATCTATATCCAACTATGATGCAATTTTCATCATTTAAAGGTGCAGTGTTTAATCTCTCCACCACTAACGCTCCCAAAACAGAATAAAAAGTTAAACAGAATGCTAGTTTTATCACAATAATCCCCTGTAGTAGGACACTTTCACTTGCGGATTAAATGAATTATGGCTGATTGTGAATAGTGCATTTCTCCTATAATATTTGTAACTGAGAACTTAAGTTTTTGCGTGATGCTGCATCTAGATTAAATATAGAATATTTATAAGAATATTAATGAGCATACTTTTAATATTATACTAATTTATGGCATTAGAAAATGCGGTTCCCTCATATGAAAAGAAAACAGTCTGGTGTTGTGGTTTCACATCACTTTACCTGCCGACTGTGTGAGAGGATGAGGTGTGATGTTCCCATGCGAGCAGTAATATCCCTCAGAGCACTCTCCTGAGACAGAGGTGGAGTTCTGAAGAGAACAGTAGTGTCCTCCGTCACATACCCTACACTGGGAGAGGGTGTTCAAGCCAGAATCAGGACTGTATGTCCCTGCTGGACAAGGCTTCCAGTCATAACCTGTGCCCTCAGGACAATAGAAACCTATGGGCAAATAGATAAAAGCTTAAAGGTGCACTCAGTAACTTTTTGTTCGTGTCATCTTGGACTTACAGTGACACCTAGTGGTGTGGACGCGGCATCATTCAAAATCAATAGTTTTCAGTTACAGATGGCATTCTAAAAATTCACTATACACAATCAACCGTGATTAATTTAATCCAAGAGTGAAAGTGTCCAATAACAAGACAGTTACTGAGATTAAGCGAGTAGTATTCAACTGGTGATGTGATTCTAATATGGCAGCCCCCATGAGGGCCCCCTGCCCCATGTAGAATAAAACAGCTTTTAAAAGGTTACTGATATGACTAGAGTCCTCATCTCATGTGAGTGCTCATCATTTTATATATATATGTTTCAAAATTTAAATTCATTTCTTTAGGAGTAAACCTTTTTTAATGAGGAAAAAATTACTGAGTGCACATTTAAATATGATTGCCAAAGATTCTGAATTTAATGAAATCTATGGGTGTGTTTATGTGATGTGTCTCCCCACTGTGCGGTGCTGTTTGCAATTTATTCGAGTTTCTTAAAGGGATAGTTCACAATCCCTTTTCAAAAATTCAGTCATCATGTACTGACCCTCATGTTGTTCCAAATCTGTATGACTTTATTCCATGGAACACAAAAGAAAATATCAGGCAACTGTTAGCCTAAGTCACCATTTACTTTCAGTGTATGGTGAAAAAAATACAATGAAAGTGAATGGGATGTGACAGTGACTGAGGCTGTTAGCCCCTATGGATTGAAACAACATGAGGGAGAGTATGATTACAGAATTTTAATTTTTGGGTGAATTACAGGTGTGTCCCAAACCGCACACCCAGATGATGCACTTCTTCAACCATCTAAACGGAGTGTGGAATGTTGAACACTTAATGCACTCAGTGCTCACGGCTTGCCGTACATAGCGGAAGGGGCGGAGTTACCTAGCTGCACTGCTGGTCTGACAAAATTGAATAATGGAGAATGTAGCAACTAGCGAAACTACAGTGAAGACAGTGCCTTACAAATGTAAGTTAAATGCTTCATACCATCACAACAATGTGTGAATACGGACGTTATCTGAGATACAAGTGTTGAACTGAGAATGGCTAATGCACTAAAGCTAGCGGCAACACATTGCATGCATTTGAAACGTCATTTCCGTCAGTTGTTAAACAGTCAATGCTTCTATGTAATAATAAACCATTAAGTGTTTCATTTGGGACGATACTAAACTTTGAAAATTCATACACTACATGGTTGAGTGCATAGTGTGTAATGTACGTGCATAGTTTATAGTGTGTAATTTGGGAGACAGCTAATCGCTTTACACCTTTCATATTACTCAGAAAGTTACTTTTAGAATAGCTGAAATTAGTGCAGTATCTTAGCACTGGCTTTGTTCGGAATAGCAAACTACCATACTACCCTTACTGTTTCTGTGGTATATGGTAAAAATGCAAAATATTTGTTTTAATTCCACTTGTTGAATTAAGATGAGTTTCAGTAACCATGTAGCATGATGAGGTCATGTGATAACAATGTAGCATACAGCTGTTTTAAACGCTAATTGCTGTATCCAATAAGCACTACATGCTAAAATTAAATTTTCGAACATAGCCAACAAGAGACCAAAGCACCAACCAGCTGGGCACAGCATCCGGGCTCCATCCACGCAGTACCAGCCAGACGTGCAGGGCCAGCACTGAGAGGCTTGAGTGATAGTCATGAAAGTCCCTGGATCACATGTCACAGGGTAAGTGGTTCCAGGAGGACAGTAATGACCCTCTGTGCAGACATGACCTGAGATCCCATCAGTGGGAGTGGGTGTCACTGCTTTCTCAGTGCAAAAATACCTTTGGGGGAAAATGATGCGATACGAGCTAGTTAACCTGTGCATCTGTTGCAGTTACGTGTGTATACAGGGTTGGGGAGTAACGGAATACATGTAACAGGAATACGTATTTAAAATACAAAATATAAGTAACTGTATTCCACTACAGTTACAATTCTGAGCACAACTGTATGTATGTGTGTGTCTGTATGTATGTGTATAATTATTTTTTATTTTTATCTATGTCTTGCTGCTGTTTTTGTATTGTTTTTGTATTGTTGTACACTGGAAGCTCCTGTCACCAAGACAAATTCCTTGTATGTGTAAGCTTACTTGGCAATAAAGCTCATTCTGATTCTGATTGAAATCATTGGTAATTAGAATACAGTTACATTCAAAAAGTATTTTGATTACTGAAGAGATTACTTTGCATTTTATTGTCATTTGTTTCATTTAATACTTAGTCCTTTCAGATGGAAAACATTTATACATATAAATTATGCGATCCAAAATGCATTTGAACAGCGGTGAAACACTTTCTTATGTTACATTCATACGAGCAGACAGAGAAGTAACTTTGAAGTAAGTTTGGAGCAGAAGAAATAGAAATAAACCTTGTGTAAACTGTCAGTTTTACGCTAAGATAAAACGCTATTTCTAGCCATTTTACATGCACATGTTACCAGGCACGATCATATTTTTTTAATCAAGAAAATTCACGTTGGATCATAATTTCCTTTTATTTCTAGTAAGACCTTTGATATTAGGGCAAAAATCATATTCTTGATAATATTTTTTGTATTGTTTTCCTGTAAAAATAAAAAAATCCTTAAAACAAGATCAGTTTGATTTATTTTGTTTTAGAAACAACACTGCATAAGATATTTAGGTTTTTCAGAGAATGTCTTTAACATGTACAGTGCATCCGGAAAGTATTCACAGCGCTTCACTTTTTCCACATTTTGTTATGTTACAGCCTTATTCCAAAATGGATTAAATTCATTATTTTCCCCAATTCTACAAACAATACCCCATAATGACAACGTGAAAGAAGTTTTTGAAATCTTTGCAAATTTATAAAAAATTAAAAAAAAATTATATATTATATATCACATGTACATAAGTATTCACAGCCTTTGCTCAATACTTTGTTGAAGCACCTTTGGCACCAATTAAAGCCTCAAGTCTTTAGTATGATGCTGCAAGTTTGGCACACATATTTTTGGGCAGTTTCTCCCATTCTTCTTTGCAGGACCTCTCAAGCTCCATCAGGTTGGATGGGGAGTGTCGGTGCACAGCCATTTTCAGATCTCTCCAGAGATGTTCTATCGGGTTCAAGCCTGGGCTCTGGCTGGGCCACTCAAGGACATTCACAGAGTTGTCCTGTGGCCACTCCTTTGTTTTCTTGGCTGTGTGCTTAGGGTTGTTGTCCTGTTGGAAGATGAACCTTTGCCCCAGTCTGAGGTCCAGAGCACTCTGGAGCAGGTTTTCATCAAGGATGTCTCTGTACATTGCTGCATTCATCTTTCCCTCAATCCTGACTAGTCTCCCAGTTCCTGCCGCTGAAAAACATCCCCACAGCATGATGCTACCACCACCATGCTTCACTGTAGGGATGGTATTGGCCAGGTGATGAGCAGTGCCTGGTTTCCTCCAGACATGATGCTTGCCATTCAGGCCAAAGAGACCAGAGAATTTTGTTTCTCATGGTCTGAGAGTCCTTCAGGTGCCTTTTGGCAAACTCCAGGCGGGCTGTTATGTGCCTTTTACTGAGGAGTGGCTTCCGTCTGGCCACTCTACCATACAGGCCTGATTGGTGGAGTGCTGCAGAGATGGTTGTTCTTCTGGAAGGTTCTCCTCTCTCCACAGAGAAATGCTGGAGCTCTGTCAGAGTGACCATCGGGTTCTTGGTCACCTCCCTGACTAAGGCCCTTCTCCCCCGACCGCTCAGTTTGGCCAGGCGGCCAGCTCTAGGAAGAGTCCTGGTGGTTCCAAACTTCTTCCATTTACAGATGATGGAGGCCACTGTGCTCATTGGGACATTCAATTCTGCAGACATTTTTCTGTACCCTTCCCCAGATCTGTGCTTCGATACAATCCTGTCTCGGAGGTCTACAGACAATTCCTTGGACTTCATGGCTTGGTTTGTGCTCTGACATGCATTGTTAACAGTGGGACCTTATATAAACAGGTGTGTGCCTTTCCAAATCATGTCCAATCAACTGAATTTACCACAGGTGGACTCCAATCAAGTTGTAGAAACATCTCAAAGATGATCAGTGGAAACAGGATGCACCTGAGCTCAATTTTGAGTGTCATGGCAAAGGTTGTGAATACTTATGTACATGTGATTGTTTTTTCATTTTTTATTTTTAATACATTTGCAAAGTTTTCAAACAAACTTCTTTCACGTTGTCATTATGGGGTATTGTTTGTAGAATTGGGGAAAATAATGAATTTAATCCATTTTGGAATAAGGCTGTAACATAACAAAATGTGGAAAAAGTGAAGCGCTGTGAATACTTTCCGGATGCACTGTATTTTGTCTTACTGTTCTGGCAGAGTTTTTATAGTCAAAACAAGTGAAAAAATCTACCAGTGCTGAAGTAATCCAAAGTATTTAGAATATGTTACAGACCTTGAGTAATCTAATGGAATACGTTACAAATTACATTTTACAGCATGTATTCTGTAATCTGTAGTGGAATACATTTCAAAAGCATCCCTCCCAACCCTGTGTGTATATGGGTTGACACATACCCATCAGAACAGAGTCCGGTGGGCGCAGTGAGAGCTGTAGAGGCACAATAAAACCCTCCAGGGCACGACTGGCATTCCTCAACACTTCTGAGCCCTGTGCTGTTTGACCAGGTGCCCACCGGACAGGACACAGGACTGAGAGTGCCTATAGTAAAGAAGAGAGAGCTTAAACATTGCTATGAAGGATATTTTAATTTTAATACATTTTTATTTTATATTTTAATTAATAACATTTTAGTTCGGACATATCAGCTTAAAGAGTCTCCCTGTCTACACCGGGCGCGTCGACACAAACGTTGTAAACAGTTTCTTTGTGTTGTTGGCAGTGTAGTGCCAGCACGTGCAACGCTAAATGGAACGAGACACCTGTTTACTGTCTGTGTGACGCACCACAATGGATGCTTCCAGTGTAGCATCATTGATTGTAATGGGATCTATTGCTTTTGACGTGACGTGCCACTCTTCTCCGGTGTAGACAGGGTGAGATCGTTCACCCAAAAATTACCATTCTGTCATCATATGCTCACCCTCATGTTGTTCCAAACCTGCAGGATTTTCTTTCATCTGTGGAACACAAAAGGACCAGCCTCAGTCACCATTCACTTTTATTGTATGGAAAAAAGATGCAATGAAAGTGAATGGTGACTTGTGTTCCATGGAAGAAAGAAAGTCATATAGGTTTGGAACAACATGAGGGTGTGTAAATAATGACAGAGTTTTCATTTATGGGTGTACTATCCCTTTAAGATATAATTTCTATATCAAATGCTGTGACATCTAATGAAACCAAAAAAGAGAACAGCCATACTATTTGTGTGAAAAATAGCATGAAGGTTTATTTATTAGACACATGTTTGAACATTCCTTTTTATATATTGTTTCTTATTTAGTATGAAATGTTGCATGAGAGTGAACTGATGAAATTATTGCAAAACCTTTAGGGCAGTAGTAACCATGTGGACATATAGCACCCGAAGGACCGTCTACAGGACTAGATGAGTGGGAGCCCTCTCTGCACCAGAATCCAGCCAAGCACTGTCCTAGAAATAGCATCATTTGAACACAGGGCTCATAAAAGCAATCATTTGGGTCATCCAAAATCCATTTTGCTTTGTGATAATGTTATCTATGTTTTGGAGATGAAAGTGAAAATCAGCAGTATGTCAGTCTCACCTGCAGGTTCTTCTAAGCCCATATCTGGACAGTAATATCCTGATGGACACAGTAGACAGTCATCTTGGCTGTCCATGAGCTCATGGGGGTTATAGGTGCCAGTGGGGCATGGGAATTGTTTGGCAAAGCCTGTTCCTTGAGGACAGTAATGTCCTTTTGGACAAGGCTGCAGGACAGACATATTTGCAGCCCCAAATGTTTCATCACAATAAAAACCTGGTGGAGAAAAATAGAATACACAACAATTGGATACAAGCTTCAATATTGCAGAAATAGAAATGTCATTCATGGTATTTTTTGAGTTTTAGAAAACTACTGCTTGCCTGATTTACATATTGTACAGTTTGCCTGCTTCTGCTTGTCCTGATAAGTCCCAGAGGGACAAACAATTGGGACAGGACTTCCTTGGGGACAGTAATGACCGACCAGACATGGCAGAGCTAGGTCATCTGTCTGACCAGGGAGGCACCAGTAACCTACCAAAAAAAGGACAAGGACAAAACACATAAATAGTCAAAACTGCGTTCAGTGTGCATTGTTTATTTGTGTGTGTTTCAGCTTGATGGGATATGAATATCAACTGTGCTGTTCTCACCCTGCCTGCAGGGGGCAGTAGGAACTTGAAGGCCTGTGGTGCTGCAGTAGTAACCTGCTCTGCAGCGCTGACATTGATCTACACTCACCAGACCTGCTTCTGGGGAGAAAGTCCCTGCTGGACATGGCTCTGGTACACTGGAGCCCTCATCTGGGCAAAAAGATAGATACCCATAACTGAAATGTATTCATAAACAGCTAGACTGATGCTGCTTTAGGAGACATAAATAGATAGCTAGAGCTGAATGACCAAGTAAACTGTAATTATTACCACAGTAGGTCCCAGGAGGGCAGATATTTCCTGTGATCCCATCTGTAGGTCTGGATGAAGTTGCTTCTCTTGTGCAGTAATACCCAGGAGAGCATGGTCCACTTGGTAGGGCTAGACCTGAAAATTTGTGGTTGTGAAATAATGGTTATATTAATAGTGTTTTATAAACACCACATATGGACATAGTTTCAGAGTTGTTAGTTTTGCATCGGTATGATTATTCACCTGCTGCATCACAGAAGGCTCCTGGAGGGCAGGACAGAGGCTCAGAGCTTCCTAATGGACAGTAGAAGCCCTCCTGACACCTGCCCCCAGTGGAGGAGGCAGGGCATAGGCAGTTAGCATTAGTGTAGTTGTCTAGGTCAAAGGGCTGAGGGTTCCAGGCAGCAGAGACACAGAACCATCCTATGAGAAAATGTTAACAATAATACTACATCATATTACAAGATCATATCACTTTAAAGCAATAGAAAACCTCAAAATTAAAATTCTGTCTTATCAGTCTTACACTCATCTTGTTCCAATGAAGTCATGACGTTTGGTCACAAGACACGCAAGAACCAATGAGATTTGATGTTATTGATGTGTTGCTATATTTGATTTGAGCTCTATATACTTGAGTTGATCAATGATTTGTTTTGAGAGCGAATCTTGACATAAATTTCAGTCGATTCATCATACAAAGTGATCACATGGACTCCTTATGGCACTTTTTGGGTGCTATTTATAGGGATAATTCACCTAAAAATGAAAAAAATGTTCATTATTTACTCACCCTGATGCCCTTCCGGATGTGCATGACTTTCTTTCTTCTGCAGAAGACAAATGAAGATTTTTAGAAGAATATCTCAGCTCTGTAGGTCCAAACAACGGAAGTGAATGGTGGCCAGAACTTTGAAGGTCCAAAAAGCACATAAAGGCAGCATAAAAGTAATCCATATGACTCCAGTGGTTAAATCAATGTCTTCTGAAGTGATATGATAGGTGTGGGTTAGAAACAGATGAATATTTAAGTCCTTTTTTATGTAATAAATCTCAATTTTTACATTGTTCTTCTTTTGGTTTTGGTGATTCACATTCTTCGTGAATATCGCCCCCTACTGGGCAGGTAGGAGGATTTATAGTAAAAAAGGACTTTAAAGGATATTTATCTGTTTCTCACCCACACCTATCATATCACTTCTGAAGATATGGATTAAACCACTGGAGCCTTATGGATTAATTTTATGCTGCCTTGGCCACCATTCACTTGCATTGAATGGACCAACAGAGCTGAGATATTCTTCTAAAAATCTTTGTTTGTGTTCTGCAGAAGAAAGTGTCATACACATCTGGGATGACATGAGGGTGGGTAAATGATAAGAAAAATTTCATTTTTGGGTGAACTTTCCCTTTAATCTATATAGCGAGTCACTATGTACAGCTATTGCATGTAAATCAGCAATCGCAACATTATTTAAAAAGAAAGAAAGTCATATGCGATTAGAACGACATGAGAGTGAGTAAATGATGACAGAATTTGTATTTTTGGATGAACTTTTTCTTTAATTGATTGAAACTCAAATTTAGTTCATTGTTGAAGATAGTCAGACTCAGTTGATGAACTTACCAGCTTTACATTTCCCAGACACCGCAGACAGACTCTCTTTCTCACAGTAGTGTCCTGGAGGGCAAGGTAGACAGCTGTCCAAGCTGTGGGTCATCGGCTCTGGGTTGTAATAGCCTCGTGGACAGGGGAACTGCGTGGCATGCTTTGTGCCTGTGAAAAATCATTATTGCCTTGATTCTGCATGACTTTATGTCTGTGTAGTCATTTGCATGTTAATTCATCAGATCCTGTCCAGACACATTCAGATTTGTCATTTAATAGTTTTTAAAGGAATGTTCCAGATTTAATACACATTAAGCTCAATCGACAGCATTTGTGGCACAATGTTGATCACCACAAAAAAGAATTTAGACTCATCACTTATTGATTTAAAAATTGCAGTCACAGCAAGGCAATTAAATGGGAGTGAATGGGGCCAGTACATAAACACTGAAATACACACTGTTTCAAATGTATAGCCAAAAGTTAACAAGTTATTTTGGTGTTATAAAATCAGGTATTTACTGGCATAACAACGTTTACCAAAGTACAGGGTTTACCAGCATTACATGGGCGTAACAACAAAATTATAAAATTAGGTATAACTTTACACAGATAAAGTTAGTAAGCTATTTTTAACTCTCTAAAATCATATTAACATGTATAACATGGCCATACTTTTGATACAGTGTGTATATTAATGTTTATGGACTGGCCCCATTCACTTCCATTGTAAGTGCCTTACTGTAATCACAATTTATGTTTTTTTGTTTTTTTAACAAAGCATGAGTCTAAATTCCTTTTTTGTAGTAATCAATATTATGCTACAAATGCTGTTGATTAAGCTTTACTTGTTTTGAACCCAGAACATTCTTTTAAACTAAACCATTTTTCATTCTTTGTCTTACCATCAGGGCAGTAAAACCCTGGTGGACAGGGGAATAATGTGTATGTGTTGGTACTCTCTGGGCAGTAGTATCCAGCATGGCATGGGCTGCACTTAATCTGTCCTGTCAGGCTGGTATAAGTGCCCGCAGGACAAGGGACAGGCATGGCACTGCCTGTGGGGCAGAAGTGCGCTTGGGGACATAGACCACCTTCAGAATCAGAACCTGCACAAAACAAAATACCCAAAATAGTATCACATACTTTATACAATCACATATTATATATTATACAGTAAGTAAACTCTCTTTAATTTTAAGGATGCCTGCAGACAAATCAAGTTACAGTTAAAACTGAAGTGTATAATTTCTGTGACACTAGCGTCACCACATGAAATTGCAATAATAATCGCGGTTTTCAAACAGATTCCAGAAAACTTCCCTGTCAACCATTGGTTGTCAAAACAGATAGTCCCGCCTTAATTTCACACCATTGGTCGCGCAAATATTGCTCTGTCAGAGGACTGAGGACTTGATAGGTCTTGATAGAGCCAAAGTGTTCGACTTTTAGATGAAATCAACCCACAAATGGCTTAATTATACAGTAGTTGTCTTTGCATATTAAGTTACAAGATATTAATATTGCATACTGTATTAGGATCCAAGAATAGAGTTTAACATCGAAAAAATTACACACATCAGCTTTAACAAACATGGTTGGATGGTCGCACCAGTTGATGAAGATGCTCCGGCAGGGCAGTAGAATCCCTCTTGGCAGAATCCAGATGGTCGACTTAAGCCCACTGAACCACAGAACTGACCAGCAGGACACACTATGCACCCTGAGCTCTCTGTGACATAGAGACTATGAAGACATATGGAAGTCTTTCATTTATAAATCTATTCATCTGTTCATCCAGTCTTCTTTATAATTATTCAGTACGGTAAAATCGCTTTAGGTACCTATTTGAGAAGGTGCCAAGTGGACAGGGTAGAGGGAGACCAGTGCCCTCAGGACAGTAATGACCCACAGGACACGGTCCACCCACCCCTGTGCTAATATTCGCATCAGGATTCTTGAAATTTATGCCTGTAAAAGTCAAGATAGCATACAGAAATGAAACAACTTTAACATGCTGGTGCCATAATCCGAATCAACAGGTTAAAGCCACTAATTGTCAATAAGCCAGTTGTCAAAGTAATTTGACGCACCTGCAAGGCAAAAATACCCAGCCTGGCAGGGACCAGTAGGTTCAACTAGTCCCCAGTCTTCACAGTACATTCCTTAAAATGATAGGTGGGTATGATGAACAAAATACTAGACCAATGCTATTAAAACTGCCAATGGTGTAAGTAAAGCAGGGGCACTGCTCTCACCAGCTGAGCACAGTAAACACTGCTCTACTTGGCTTTGTCCTGCTTTGGGGCTGTATGTGCCTGGAGGGCAGGGGAGGATGTCCTCCACTGTGCCCCCCAGGCAGTAATGTCCTTCTGGACACAACTGGAGCTCCTCCCCCTCCAGACACAGCCATCCAAGGGGACAGTCACTGCATTCTGCAGCACCTGCATTCACAGCACACACATTAACAATTTTACATGTCATTCAAACACTGTGCACAACTTACTTTATTAAGATTTGACTTGGTATTGTGAATGAAGCAAATGTGTATGAGCTGAAGGCAAAGAACAGACAAGATGCAAATAGTTATAACCAATTTTATTGTGAACACTATCACTGAATCCCAATATGCTCACTTCTAAGTACAAAAAGTATGCAATGTGCTGGTGATGGCCTAGTATATATTTTTAAAGGAATAGTTCACTCAAAAATTAAAATTCGGTTATTATTTACCCACCTTAATATTGCTCCAAACCTGTATGACTTTTTTTTTCATCTGTGGAACACAAAAGAGGAATTTTTAAAGCCTTCACATGGTTTATTTGCCAGAAAATGCAAATAAATAGTGACTCTGGTCTGTGAAGCTTGAAAAAAGAGGGTTTGCATTTTGTTACACAGAAGAATGAAAGTAATACGTTCTTGGAGCGTCATTAAAGGGATAGTTCCAAAATGCACAAAGGCAGCATAAAAGTAATCCATAAGACTCCAGTGGTTAAATCTGTGTCTTCAGAAGCGATATGATAGGTGTGAGTGAGGAACAGATCAATATTTAAGTCCTAGTTTACTTTAAATCTCCACATTTGACCAGCCCCATCCAGTAGGTGGTGATATGCATGAAGAATGTAAATTGGCAAAAACGAAGAAGAATGTGGAAGTGAAAGTGAAAGTTGAGATTTATAGTAAAAAGCTCTTAAATATTGATCTGTTTCCCACGCACACCTATCATATCGCTTATGAAGGCATGGATTTAACCACTGGAGTCATATGAATTACTTTTATGCTGACTTTATGTGCATTTTGTAGCTTCAAAATGTTGGTAGCCATTCACTTGTATTGTGAGGACCTACAGAGCTGAAATATTCTTCTAAAAATCTTCGTTTGTGTTCAGCAGAAGAAAGAAAGTCATGCACATCTGGGATGGCATGAGGGTGAGTAAATGATGAAAATTTTCATTTTTGTGTGAACTATTCCTGTAAGTATGAAATAAACTAGTACGACTCTTCTGGGACATGCTGTACTGCAACATCATAAAATTGTGTGTTGATACTCCATCAGAAAAACTCTGCAAACTAATCCTAATGTGTAATTCAAGGAGTTACAGGAATATTATCCCAACAAGCACGGATGGATGTATACTTTAAAAATCAACCAGTAAGAGTATGTTGTCTAAGCTCCTTTGACATATTACTTTTTAATGTACTATGATTTGGGAAACATTAATCCTCATTTTTAATACTACATAGGATGAATAGTATGCAAATTGGGATTCTAAATATTTCACAAATTACACCAAAGCGACAATTAAAGAGATAGTTCACCAAAAAGACAAAAAATAAAAATCTGTCATTATTTACCTTTGTCGTTCCAAACCCATATGACTTTCTTTCTTACATGGAACACAAAAGGAGAATTTTAAAATGCAGAACTTTAGCCTTAGTCACCATCCACTTTCAATGTATGGAAAAAAAAAATATAATAATAAACACTCTGCCTAAAATCTCCTCTTGTGTTCCATGAAAGAAAAAAGTAATATGGTTGAGAGTGAGAATGAGTAAGCAATGACAGAATTTTTATTTTCGGGTGAACTCTATTTTGATCCTGACAGAATGGGTAAAATCTGGATATGTAGGTTAGAGAAAATGTACATGATGTGTACCTGTGCTATTTGAATATGTCCCATCAGGGCAGTGCAGAGGGGAGGTGCAGCCCTGTGGACAGTAATAACCTGCCGGACACCTGTTTCCTGTTACCCCATCATTAGGCATGGCAGTTTTAGCACCACCCGCACAATAAAACCCTATGCGAAAGATGAACCGAGATTCTCATTCTGGTCAGTTTAAAAACAATAGGCATTCTGTTGTTTATCAGCTTTGAGATTATCCAAATTTGGACCTGGAGCACATATCCCGGTTGGCTGAATGAGACCAGATTTGTTGCAGAAGAAGCCAGCGGGGCAGAGCCAACAGGACGACACAGACTGAGCCCCCAGTGCATTACTCCAAGTGCCAGGAGGGCAGGGGAACTCATGTGGATGCCTAGTGCCTGATGGACAGTAATAGCCCATGGGGCAAATATCACCATACCTGGAGCTAATCTGCAAAAAAGAGGAAAAAAGAAAAGAAAAAAAGATTAATTAATGAGTGTGTTTACATGTACAACAGTATGCTGATACAGTAACTATCAAAAACCAGCCCATTTTGAATACCTGACAATGCAAGAAACATTGCATACATGAGATTCGAGGATTCAAGCTTTTCACTGCTTTTGATGTCAAAATGTGAACAGACATGCACACATTAATTAAGCTGCCTTAATGTGGTAAATGTGTTTACATGCAGAATTAAATCAGGGTAATGGGCAAAAATCTACCAATCAGGTTTGGCATAAATGGTTTGAGCAAAAAACCATATTGGCACACCTCGATTTCGGTCAGTGCACTGAGATTACCCTGGTTTACTCTGTATGTAAACACTTTTACCAATGTTCTGGTTGCTTATTCAACATATGCATGTCTGTTAAACATTTTGACGTAAATCCGAAGTAAACCTAAACGTAGTTTTCTTACGTTGTCGGGTTTGCGTTGTCGAGGTTGATTTTGATAGTTATCAGCATGTTGGTGTGCATGCAAACATTCTCAGTGGTGGATTGTTGAGCTCCATCTAATTCCCACTAATCAACATATGTGATAGATATTGTTTTTACCGGAGTGGCAGTGTAGGATCCAACAGTGCAGTAAAAACCAGGTTTACAGGGTCCCTGAGGAGCAGTTAGGCCAGGAGAGTGGCAGTGCTGACCAGCATCACACGGACCACAGTGCTGCAAATCCTCCGCCCCTGAACGTGCCGTGTATGTACCCTTCATATGTGGAAAAACGAAGTAAGATATGGAAAACTCAGTGGTGGTATTTTACATCAACAATGAAGCAGCATACTGACAGGAGGACATGGGTGGGCAATCACAGAGCCAGCAAGACAGAAGTGTCCAGGTGGGCACAAGGGCTGCTGGGACAGGCCTGTCTTGTTGCACAGTCGTCCCGGTTGGCACTCAATGCATGAATTGTAGCCTCTTCCCTGATATAAGAGGAATAAAACTCAAAATCATTTGGAATTTGAATGACTAATGTCAATTCTGTCATAATTTACTCACCCTCATGTCGTTCCAATCACATTTGACTTTTTTCTTCAGTGGAAAACAAAGGAGATTTTAGGCAGACTGACAGCCTCAGTCATCATTAAATTTAATTGCATAGTTTTTTTTTCATACAATGAAAGTGAATGGTGAATGAGTCATTTTGCCAAATATCTCCTTTTGCGTTTCACTGAAAACCAAAAGTCATTAGGGTTTGGAATAACAAGAGAGTGAGTAAATGACAGAATGTCCATTTTTGGATTAACTGCCCCTTTAATGTAAATACTGTCTGACTTACAGGCTGGAAAGTTCCAAGGGGGCAGGGTTCAGCCCTCACAGCTCCTTCTAAAGAAAAGTGTCCCTCCTCAGCTTCATGTTGGACAGGAGTGGCTGAACGTCCACTGCAGTAATACCCCGCAGAGCACAGACCAGTGGGAGATGTAGCATTATTTCCTGAACAAAAATAACTAAGAAAAAAATGGGCATAATTGTGTAAATTCACTTATTCTAATTCATAACATGAATAATATTTTTCAGGTAGCAAATTTTAAATTTGTGCTCTTTACGTCATACCCTGGAAGACAGCTGACACACTGCTCTGCATGTTGGAGACCTGTACTGTTACTGTAGGTTCCTGAGGGACAGGGCTGTGGATGCACTGAGCCTGGTGGGCAGAAACTGCCAGCAGGGCACACCCCCCCTTTAGGACCATTAGGAGGTGTCTATGGAAGCAAGAACATCTTTATTATTTTATCTTAATAAGCTTTATTATTGGGAATCTTTAAAATGTCATCAAATTAAAGGTGAAGTGTGTGTGAGAAACCACACAAAATTGCAAAAGTAACAGCCTTTTCCAAGGAATTTTCCCTAATAGTGTCCCCATCTGCCACTGTTCATACAAACAGTTAGTCCTGCCCCAAAGTTATGCTACTGGTTGAGCCAATGCATCAGGTGTTGTTCTCCAATAAAAGTCCCTAAAAATCCTTAAAAGAAGATCAATTTAATTGAGAAGCAAAATTATATGATATTAAGACTTGTTTAAAAAAACAAACTCTGGTAGTGCAGTAAGTAAAAATACACCTATTTAAAGGGATAGGTCACCCAAAAATTCTCTCATCATTTACTCACCCTCATGCCATCTCAGATGTGAATGACTTTCTTTCTTCTGCAGAACACAAATGAAGATTTTTAGAAGTATTTCTCAGCTCTGTAGGTCTTCACAATACAAGCGAATTGTGACCAGAACTCATAAGGTCCAAAAAGGACATACATGTAGGATAAAAGCAATTAATATAATGGTTAAATCCATTTCTTTATAAGCAATATGATAGGTGTGGGTGAGAAACAGGTAAATTTTGAGTTCTGGTCACCATTCACTTGCATTGTATGGACCTCCAGAGCTTAAATATTCTTCTGAAAATCTTAATTTGTGTTCTGCAAAAGAAAGAAAGTCATACACATTTAGAATGGCATGAGGAATGATGAAAGAATTTTCATTTTTGGGTGATCTATACCTTTAAAATATATTTATTTAATATACTAAATAACATATAATTTTGCTTTTAAGGAGTTTTAGAGATTTTTACTAGAAAACCAAACAATAATACTCATTAAAAATTTGATGGCTTTTCTACAGTACAGTTTGTTACTGCACATTAAGCTGGTATAGGAGAAAGTATTTTTACTAGGGATGTCCCGATACCATTTATTTAATTTTTTTTTAGAATGAGTATGAGTACCGTTAACGAGTACTCGCTGATAATGATGCCGATACCTGCATTTTTTATATACCACATCAACAGTTCATTTCAATTTTAGCATCAAAATGGTGTTTAAATAAATGAATTCATTAAAACTTTAATAAAATGAAAATAAAACAATTATTTTTCAACGTAATATTGTACTATTTTTATCAAATGAAGTGCTTTTGTACAGAACCTCACAGCTTAATCCAAAATGCAGCAGTGTTAAAGAGTTATTTTTGGTCAAAGAAAGTGCTGCATAAAAGAGCATCACAGATGTGAGATATTGCTTAACTATAATACAATTAATTTTGATTTATTATTGTTATTATTGGTAGTGGTATTTCAGTGAATATTACATAACTATACAGTAGTGATATGCCTCTGTCATACTTTTTCTATATAAATTGAGCTTTTATTTTGGCAGATGCTTTTATTTTGAAATGTTTCTGTGTTATTTGGACAGTAGCTTCTCAGTTTTGGAAAAGCAGGCCACTACATTACCCAATGTGATTATTAAACATCAATTGGCTGCTTTTAATTAAATAAATATGTAGTCTGTATGTGCCTCATACTACAAAGTGAATTAGCATTCTGCTCTCTGTCATCTGCTACAAGCAGAGCACACAACGCTTATGATGGTGTTTTCCGTGTATGAGCCAATGAACTGTAAAAGGTATGAGCAGCCGGCGTCAGCACAACACCTGTTCATTTTATTCACAAGCACTCACTTTTGAAGCGTGTAGCACATGCAAACATACAGTATTTATCTCATTAAATTGCAGTAAACGCTGAATGTTTACATAATTACCTTTGTTAGTCAGATGGTATTAGTTTTTAATATGGGAGGATTTTTACGAGCACGAATACCAGTACTTGAGTGCAGTATCGAACCTGATTCCAATAACAGAATTGGTACAGTATCAGGACATCCCTGATTTTCACAATGAAAAAAATTACACACTACATCTTTAAAGGTTTTAGTTTAATATTCTTACTGGACTTGTAGATCCCTGTCTACAATAGAATCCTCCTTCACAGTCTGCTATGGGCTCTATTTTGCCCACTCCTGTGCAGTATTTCCCCCCACTACAAGGGCTGCACTCTGATGCTTCACTCAGGGCTGGTCGGTTTCCATATGTACCCTCTTCACATGGCTCTGGGACTGAGCTTCCCTCAATACAATAAAAACCCTGACAGTTAAAAGAACAGAATTGCAAACATGTTAGTCACAACGCAATAAAAATGTTATGTTACACCAACATTTTGGGTTATATTTACCTGTGGACAGACAGTGGGAGTGTGTGTCGCCAGATTAGGACAGTAGTGTCCAGGAGGACACTTCACACAAGCTTCTCCATCATGGCCATTTGAGTCATTCCTGAAGAAGCCTGACAGACATGGGAATGAATATGGATGTCCAGTGCCAACAGGACAGAAGTATCCATCAGGACAATTTCCTGTCTGATGGAAAAAAACAACAACATATATAAACTGTACTATATATATATATATACGAAATGACATGCCTTATCAAAGGTTTGGCCGTAGTTTCCCGGTGAAATGTCCAACAGGGGGCGCCAAAAGCAAATGAAATGCTGTCATAATCAGATGAGGTTTTTAAGGTAAATATTAGATGGAGATTTTAATGAGTAAAACATATCTCCCTAAACTAAAACTTTAACCTAAACCTCACCAATAGTGATTTAAAATTAAATGAGAGGTAGACACAAAACAGACATCATTACCTTTAACCAATGCCAAAACCTAACCAATAGTGTCCTAAATGAGAAATAAAAAGCACATTTTCTGAAGCAACCACACAATTGTGGGTCACTTCTATGACACTGTTGTCTCATGTGTCAGCTTGCATGCTTGACTGGTCTCTAACTGCAGACGTCCGAGTTCAAAGTCCAACACTCAGGTGAGCTACCGTAGGAAGCTAATCACATTGGAATAAGTGTGTAAATGTAGGTTTATCTGTGATACAAGCATACAAATGTATTGTTTTTCAAATGATGCATTATAATAAAAGTATTTCAATTTCATATTATAGCAGTTTGTGAGAAATAGTGCAAAAAATATGTGTTTATAATATTATAATCAGCCATTGTGGTAGTGATTTGTGTGAAAGTGAATAAAACGCACAGTTGTTGTAGCGCCTCTAGTGTTAATTTCACCAGGAAACTGTGACGAAACATATAACGCACCACGTAAATGTCAGTTTGCAAAAATATTATCTTAACATTCAGTCTATGAGACTAAGTTCCATTCTTTCTTCATTGACACATAAATGGAGATATACAGCAGAATGTCCAAGCTGCCTTTTTCCAAGAACATCTGTGTTCACCATTCACTTTCATTGAAATGGACAAGAATAGCTTGGACATTCCATTAGATAATTCCTTCTGTGTTTCACGCAAGAAAAAAGCAATATGGGTTTGGAACTACATGAGGGTGAGTAAATGATAACAGAATTTTTATTTTTGGATAAACTATCCCTTTAACAGAGTACTGAAAATCTGTTAAAATTTCACCAAACACTCTGGTGAAGAATATGATGCTTTAAAATATGATAGTTTACACAAAAACTACAGGATAGCCATACTGGTTCAATAATAGGCTCATCCTGGGGATTCTCTGTGTAGCAGTATTTTCCCTCTGGACATTTAGTGCAGTCTGAAGGGTCACGCAGTCCTGGCTGTCGACTGTAGGTTCCCTTGGGGCATGGTACTGGATTAGGATCCTGAGCATTGTGTAAATAAAATAAAATAGAAGATAATTAATAGTTCATTCCATTGATGATCTGACATGATGATCGACGATGATCGTTATGTTTCTGACGCTTTAAATGATACTCACAATACTTCCACCGGGACAGTAGAAGCCTATTGGGCAGAATACCGCTGAACGCTGGGGTTCTCGATCCAGGCCCTGTGAGCAGAGGAAACCTGGAGGGCAGACCATTAGTCTGAGCATGGCCTCCTCGCTGGTGGTCTCATTACTGCAGTAGTGACCCGGCAAGCATGGCAGGCACTCCTCTGACCCCTCATCCTAAGAAAAAATACAAAAGAAACACAAAAGGAGATGTTAGGCAGAATGTTAGCCTTAGTCACCATTCACATTCATTGCATCTTTATTCCATACAATGAAAGTGAATGATAACTGAGGCTAACATTCTGCTAACATCTCCTTTTGTGTTCCACAGAGGAAATAACATCATACGGGTTAAGAAACAACATGAGGGTGAGTAAAAGATGGCAGAATTGTCATTTATGGGTGAACTTTTCCTTTAAATGAGCAAAGCAGATTAAAATGAGCCGACTGACTTACAGAGTAACTTCCTGTTCCACAAACTTTTGGACGGATAGTGGCTGGATGAGGACAGAAGTAGCCAGCAGGACACACCAAACAATCCTCTGCTCTCTGCCCCCCCTTCATTCGACGAAATGTTGCCCTGGACACACAGGAAAAATTTAATCCACTATGATGTTCATCCCACTTTAAATTAGTCATTATAGTCAATGAGACTGTTACTCACGGTGGACAGGAAGTTGGTTTGGAAGTACCCTCTTTACAGTAGTAGCCCTCTGGACAGACTTGACAGTCCTCTTTCCCACCATTGCCCATCTCTGTGCTGTAGGTTCCTGGGGGGCATGGGTGCTGTGAGCCATACAATGTGCCTGTTGAGATACACACAAATACAGTATATCCCACATGACTACTGTCTGATTATACAGTAGTCTTGAAAATATGGGTTCAACATACTTTTTTTTAAACTTGAGGGTCATTTCTCCAGCATATCTCGCATTATGAAAACGCCCTTGCCTTGAACTTCCATTTTGTTGTTTTTAATTGAAAATTAGTTATCAATGTAGTTTAAGTTTGAATTTCGCTTTCCCTCATGAAAAAATAAAACAGCTTAAATTAGCCTAAGGCTAAGCTGGTTTGCTGGTCTTAGCTAGTCTCCCAGCATGGTCAGGCTGGTCTGTTTGCTGGTTTATAGAGGGGTTTTGGGTACTTATCAGGCTGGGAGACCAGCAAACTAGCTAAAGATGGTTTGAATAAATGCTTCACCCAAAAATGAAAATTCTGTATTTACTTACTCACCTTCAAGTTTTCCGAAACCCATTTGACTTTCTTTCTTTTGTATAAAACAAAAAGAGATGTAAGGCAGTATATTAGCCTCAGTCACCATTCACTTTCATTGTATTTTTTTTTTTTTTTTTGCATAAAATGAAAGTGAATGGTGACTAAGACTAACATTCTGCCAAACATCTCTATTTGTGTTCCACTTAAAAAAAGAAAGTTGTACTAGCTTGGAACAACATGAGGGTGAGTAAATGAGGACAAAGTTTTGAATTTTGGGTGAACTACCCCTTTAAACTATTTATTTATTTATTTATTTATTTCAGCAGGGGTTTTTTTTATATAAATTTCCCTTTGCTTTCAGGCCCTGTAAACTACTCATCTGTTGTGGAATCTACTAAAAATAGTCTTAACATATGCTAGCATGTGCTTAACATTTTGCTTAAGGTGGAAGAATGTTGATTTCAGATGTTTCAAACCGCTTTTGTACCTTCAGGACAATAGTGTCCAGAGTTGCACCTCCCAGATGGAGCACCCACTCCTGCTAAGCAGTACCAGCCTCGTGGACATAGCCGGCATTCGCTCTCTGACTCCAGCCCACTGCGATCACTCCAGGTGCCGGCTGGACACTTGTGTTGAGTGGGGAACATAGAACCCGCAGGGCAGTAATGCCCAGGAAAGCAAAAAAGTGGTGGCCTCTGGATGCCACCAGTTCCTGTGAAAGAAAAAATTGTTACATTTTATAACTTTTACAACAGCATAAACAATATGACGGCTTTAAATCTGAGTAACCTAGAAATGTGCTTCATGTGGTTACATCTACATTAATTGGTTTTATTCTCAAATCTATTGTTTAATATGATTGAATCAACCTGATTACATCAGGTTACAACAACAAAATTACATAAATAAATAGAAATAGCTCTTTAATGTTACAATTACAAACTGCATTTTAAAGTGTAGGCTGGTACCTTGAAAGCAGGCATAACGTGCAGGACATTGGTGACACTGGGAGAGGTCAGTGAGGTCTGTGCGGTTACTTAGGGTGCCAGGAGGGCAGGCATTGGATGGGTCATTTGGTCGAGTAGAACCTGGTGGGCACACAAACCTGTTAAAAAAGAAAAAGTGTTTACATTCACGTAGATGCATACACACTGTGTTGGAAACTGGCATGTAAGACTAAGCATGTAAGAACAGGAAATGTTTAACATTTATCTGTGATAAAGCAACAATGTCTGGAAAATGATAGATAGCTGTGAATTAGGACAGGCTAAGATTGGTTTTGTAGCTCATTTTACATAAGTCTGATGCTTATGATTAAAACAATAACAAGAACAGATCCCTAGCTGTGCTAAAAAGACTTAGGAATCAAGGTAGAGCAACGAAAGGCAAAACACTAACCCTGGCATACAATCCACATCAGGAAACTTCAGTGCAACTTGTGTGCATGCTTTTCCCGGGTAGCAAGGCCTGCAGTCTGCCAGAGCATCCTGGCCCTCCAGAGGGTTAAATGTGCCTGGCTGACAAGGCATTGGGTCACTTGTTCCCTCTGGACAATAGAAGCCTGGTGGACACTTCAAACAGTCTTTTACACCTACAATGATTCGGAACAAGAAAATGGAGACAAAATGAGCCCAAAAATAGATTTATGTGTTATGTGGATCTTTAATGAATCTGATTTGATTTTAAGACAGAACACATAAGAAATCTTACTCAATGCCCCCTGATGTGGGGTGAAGGTCCCTTGTGGGCATAGGATCTCACTGAGTGTACCTGCTGGGCAGTACCTCCCACGAGCACAAAGCAAGCCAGGACCTGCAGAACCTAACAGCACCAACCAAGGCAGGTTAAACATTTCAATGACACATTAAGTAGGATAAGAGAACAGAAAAACAAACATTAAAAACATGTAGTCCAGGAATTTAAATATTTGTAGAATTTTTAGAATGTAAATGATTATTGTCTTAAATTTAGCTTCTGCTACTGTTCTGTTCCTTAGAAGTCTCAAAATATAGTTTATGAGTTCTTAAATGGTTCACTTTGACAGTGTTGATCACTGTCAACCTTCATTGTATGGAAAGGAGCAACGTTATCAGTCTGCAAAAGAACACCTTTTGTGTTCACAGATCAAAATCACAAGGCTTAGAATGACATAAGAGTGAGTAGATGATGTCAGAATTTTCATTTTTGGGACAACTATCATTTTGCTTCCGCATTTAGTAACTTGACGAAAGAAAGGGAGAGGTGTTTTAGTTTCAACACAAAGCCATGTAGAAAGCATATTCTCAGCCATGCATCTTCTCTACACCCCTAACCCACATTACAAATCCTCCAACAGCACTTTTCAGTCAGGAAACAGCTGAAGGCAGGAAACCCTTCAAAAAACAGTGGTTTGTGTTGGTTTAGGGAAAAAATGTTTAATGTCGTATTGCCAATTTTGCTAAATATGACTTTAACCTTTTACAAGTAATGTAATGGCAACAAAGAACAAAGGATATACAGTATATGTGCATGGGTGTGTCTGTGTGAGGATCTATATGTTTATGTGTTTATAAATGTGAGCATGCCGTATGTGTGTTATTGGTTCACGGCCTAACCTGCAGGACAGTAGCGACCCTCTGCACATCTCTTGCAAGCTGCCCTACTTGTCTGACCCAGTTGTCCTCCTGCAGTTCCAGCCGGGCAAGGTGACCCGTGCGGCACGCCTGTACCCTCCTCACAGTAATACCCTTGTGGGCACAGAAACTGAGAGCTCGGCCTGCGAGAAGTGCCCTCCAAACAGTAAAACCCTTTAAGGAACAAAAACAATGGGAACACTATAATAAGGTTCTATTCTTTTAAAGGGTTGGTTTACCCGAGGGGCCTGGGTAGCTCAGCGAGTATTGACACTGACTACCACTCCTGGAGTCATGAGTTCGAATCCAGGGTGTGCTGAGTGACTCCAGCCAGGTCTCCTAAGCAACCAAATTGTCCCGGTTGCAAGAGAGGGTAGAGTCACATGGGGTAACCTCCTTGTGGTCACGATTAGTGGTTCTCGCACTCAATGGGGCACGTGGTAAGTTGTGAGAGGATCGCGGAGAGTAGCATGAGCCTCCACATGCAGAGTCTCCACGGTGTCATGCACAACGAGCCACGAGATAAGATGCGTGGATTGACGTCTCAGAAGCGGAGGCAACTGAGACTTGTCCTCCACCACCCGGATTGAGGTGAGTAACAGCACCATCACAAGGACCTACTAAGTTGTGGGAATTGTGCATTCCAAATTGGGAGAAAAGGGGATAAAATAAATAAATGGTTTGTTCACCCAAAAATAAAAGTTCTCTCATCATTTACTCACCCTCATGCCATCCCAGATGTGTATGACTTTCTTTCTCTCTGTAGAACACAAATTAAGATTTTTAGAAGAATATCTCAGCTCTGTAGATCCATTCAAAGTAAGTGAATGGTGATCAGGGCTTTGAAGCTCCAAAAAGGAGATAAAGTCAGCATAAACATAATCCATCAGACTCTACTGGTTTAATCAGTCTTTTCTGAAGCGATCCAGTTGGTTTTGGGTGAGAGCAGACCAAAATATAATAATTTTTTCAATTGCTTTTTGCCCGGCTGGAACTGCAGGAGGACAACTGGATCAAACAAGTAGGGTGGCTTGCAAGAGGTGTGCAGAGGGCCGCTAAAGGTTCACATTTTCAGTATAAATCTTGACATCAGTCTCCTTGGCGATCATGATTTCAAGCTTGATTACACTTCTTAGTGCTTGACCATGCGCATAACTCTAGATGGCGCTATAGGAAGTGTAATCGAGCTTGAAATCATGATCACCAAGGAGACTGATGTCAAGATTTACAGTGAAAAAAAGAGTTGTATTTTGGTCTGTTCTCACACAAAACCAACTGGATTGCTTCAGAAGACATTGATTAAACTACTGGAGTCATATGAATTACTTTTATGCTGACTTTATCTGCTTATTGGAGCATCAAAGGCCTGATCACCATTCACTTGCATTGTGAGGACCAACAGAGCTGAGATAGTCTTCTAAAAATCTTAATTTGTGTTCTGCGGAAGAAAGAAACATCTGGGATAGTATGAGGGTGAGTAAATCATGAGAGAATTTTCATTTTTGGGTGAGCTATCTCTTCAAAGTAAATGCATTAAGTATCATGAACTAATAATAAACAATTTGTTTTTTACAGCATTTATTATTGTTAGTTTTTCACTTCTAAATAGACTATTGTTCATTGTTAGTTAATGTTAGTTCATAATGCATCAACTAATGCATCAAACATTAGTCCCAACCATATATATATATATATATTATTCTTGTTACACTCTAAATCTCTGTCTTGGATAGTATTTTTCTGATGCAGTTGAAACCTTGTAATGCAGGATTACTATCTCTTAAGATGAATCGCTTAAGTTGTATTCTTCCTATTTTTGTATGTTGTTTTGTGTAAAAACGTCTGCCAAATTAATAAAAATGTAAAAGTAAATGCTATAAAATATTGTTAATTGTTAGTTCATAACTAATGTAGTTAACTAATGTTAACAAATATAACCTTATTGAATTAGTAAATTAGCAAATTGTCCCACATGTAAAATGAAGACTAAGATCAGTTCATGTGGCTTAGCTTCTGATTAGCATTATTATATATTTAATCAGAATATACAAGCAAGTCTGTGTAGAATTATTATTATTATTATTATTATTATTATTATTATTATTATCATTATTTACCTGCTGGACAAATGGCACAGTCCCTCTCTCTCCGTAGTCCCTCCTTTGGTCCATAGGTTCCTGCTGGACATTGTATTGCGATGTTTGCAACACAGTAATGTCCTGCCAAAAAAAAAAAAAAAAAAAAATGATAGATCCTATGAAACTGCCATTTTATTTACATCACAGCCATGAAACATGGCTAAGTTCAGAATACTAATCTTACTATGTCTGCTGTATAGATACACAAGGAAGATTGAGAGTAGAATGATAGCAATTTTAAGGAAGCCTCTCTTTTTGAAAATAGTTAGCTAGACTACAATCTACTAACAAAAAGTAGCTAATTATATTTAAGTTATTTAAGGAAAAAAATATTTTATTACAACTATCAGATATTATTTAAATCTGCAACTAGAACACTGTTCATCTGGTATAAAACAATGAAGAACTCAATTAGGGTGACATTAAACCATATTTTAATATAATATATAAAAACACAATCTATACTAAGTTGAACATTGAACATCAATACATTTATACTAAATACAACTAATAAAACTAGAAAACACCTTACCTACTTTTATATATCGAAAACACAGTGATAAACAGCAGCAAATAGCTAAATATTAGCCAGCTAAATATTTAACTTTAAGAAAGAAGAGGCTGTGACTTCTGTGCATGGGCTTAAGTGCATTGGTGACTCATTTATTTGAAATGGTTCATTTTCATATACTGTTCTAATGAACTAATTCAATAAAATGAATTGAAGTTCCCATCGATACATTTAAGTGAATCATTTATTTTAACCTGTTCTTTTACATGAACCTCCTGAACGAACTGATTCACTGTTTTGGACCTCCCAACGCCACATCTGAGAGATAAATGCACATTGCCCCTTGTAGAAATTTTGTGATGCTACACCACCACTAATTGGGAAAAGTAGCTTGTTACTGGAAGAGCTACATATTGAGAAAATAGCTGACCTACTGTCACACTACTAAAAATGTAGTTAAGTTAGCATAGCTACTGTATTTTTAGTTAGGGATTTGCCAACATTGTATGTACATATACTGTAGGTATATGGTAGTAGGCTATGCTATCCCGAACATAGGACATTATTTGCTAGTTGCTAATCAGTGCAAAATGAGTCATAAATATTTTTGGTTTGTTTAGAAGAGAAAAACTGTTCATTTTAAATGTGTAAATCTGCTAAAGGTTTATTTTATTAACTTTTAGGAGCACACTAGTATATAGATGCTTCAAAGCTAATAGACAAGTACTAAGAGCCACAAAACTCTCATTTTGATTTAAAGGGTTCTGTAACACAAATTGTGAAACCTGGAATTAAATGTAAAGGAGAAGCAACCCAGTCTGAGTGAATTGTTGACTCACCAGCAGGACACACAACACAGTCAGATCTCTCTCCATCTCTGTATGTTCCATGGGGGCAGGAGATAAGCTGTCTTGACCTCTGGCTTAACTGAGACTGTCCCCTTGACCAGACTGGAGTCACTGTACTCTTGCAGGCTGAGGAATCATTGCATTTTTTACACTCTCTCTGGCCTGGCATGTCTGAATAGTGTCCCACGGAACAAGAAAGAGGTTCAGACATCTTTTTGTAGGGACAGTAGCTTCCTAAAAGAGGATGGGTGAGTACACCAGCAGCGTTATTCAGTGACAAAATTTCAAAAGATTTATGAATAACTGATAGATAATATTCTACCTAACAGGGAAAATTTCATCAACGCTGGCTAACATTATGTTAATGTTTCAGACAAACGTTGTTCAAATAATGTTAATGGAACATTCTCATGAAGTTATTAGTATTAAATAAAAGTTCATATGTCCTATAGACCTTTTTTCTTATACTGAAAACTGATAAAGAATTTGGCAAATTCAGTTTTCAGGTAGTTTTCGCATTTTCAGGAATGTTATGCCAACATTTACATAACGTTCTAAGAAAACTGGACAATTTCTAGGTTTGCACAATCACAATTTAACATTTAGAAAACTGAGATATAGTTAAATTTATAGAAGTTTAGAGTGTGTGTGTTGTGCAGTCATCTCTGTTGTGACATTGATGCTTGTGTTTATTTTGGCTTTAGCAGGCGCAAGCAAGACCTGAAATGTATTTGAATAAAACATGCAAGACTCGTGCTTTACCCGAAGGACAGAGTTGACACTTAACACTGCATAGAGTGGAGTAGAAGCCTTCATCACAACCAATACATTCTGTCTGGTTTAAGTTTGGTTCTTCCCCTGCCCCACACTTAAATCGTAAAACACACCAGACAAAATAACAATATTAAAAGCATAATGTCTAGAGTTACTAATATACAGAATAAGAACACAAAGAACATAAATCATTAAACAAATTCTAAGCAAAAAATATTTATTACTCTGACTCTATTAAATACACTGCTTTGGAATATACAAAAAAAATAATAATAATAATAAAAAAATTTTTTAATAATAATAATAATAAATACAATTTGTTTGCACCTTTATTTGAAAGCCATCTATACAAACAAAGCCAAAGGGGCAGGGCAGGCACTGGGTGAATCCCTCTGGAGAATACTGTCCTGAGTGACATGCTGTAAGGTTGCCCGATGCACTTTCACAAGAGAAACCAGCAGGACAAAGTCTGCAATCAGTCCTGTCTTCTGTGCTAATCAAACTTGGGGCACAGGGCTTTAAAAGACACAATTACATTTCAGATAGTATTCTTAAGCTTCTATTTGAAGTCAAATGACATTTTAATAAGAAAATTACAGGTTAATATAACAGCTTTTTGCTTATTATTTTATTTTTGTAAATATATTTGGCAACCTGGCAGTCCTGGACACTGCTTTTCCCAGTATAAGGGTTAAACATGCCAGTAGGGCATCTTCTGGGTGCAGACACATTTCCACTGCAACTGTAATACCAGGAAAGAAGAGTAAAATCTTTTTATCTTTATATTTTTGGAGGCTTGCTGCAATTACACAAATTGTACTATTCAATTAAATATAATTTTCTAATATTTTACACTTACAATTGCCCCATGGGACATTCAAGGCAAACCCCTGAAGAAAAATAGGTTCCCGCCGAGCATGATATTTGCGTCTGATTACAATGGATTAAATCCTCAGAACTTTCAGGCCTTACATCAGCTCCTACCATATCACACCACAGTAAAACAGACTGCATCATTAATCAAAAAACACACACTGTATCATTGATCAAGACTCAATAATCATGTTTCAATATTGTACATTGTACAGTATGTGTAATGAATTACATATCTTATACTGCCAGTGCCTACCTGATACAAAGACATTCCATGTCTGCGTGAAGTTGCCCAAAGTTACACCAAAGAAAAGTAAAAGAAAATATGGGTACATGTTGAACATCTTTTAAGCACCTCGTTTCATGCATGCAGACTTCTGTCCTCAGTCGCTCTAAAGCCCCTTTAAGTCTATTAGTGAATAGGGACACCTCAATAATTGAAAGTGAAATTCAAACCATGTAATTCAATTCCCACAGAAGCCACTGATACACTTACTGGGCAGAACTGTGAACTTTACTGTGTCTAGAATATCAGTGTGTTTTTTAAACCATGTACTGCACAGGATCTTGTTTGCTTTTGGATTCCTTAATGTTAGGACCATGAATATTTTACACCTACTTGCATTTACATTTGAATTCACATGCTTGTCAAGAAAAATAAATAAATAAATAACTGACTGCTTGAAATTCCCAGGTGAATTATACACAACTAGTCAAGAACATGTCAGGGTCATATTTCGACCCAAAAATCAAAATGATAATTTGGGAGGGAGGGAAATATGCTTAATTGTCAAGAAAACAATGTCACAATAGTCCTAACAATAGCCTTATATTCTTTATGCAACATATAAATTGTTATTTTTCTATTGATTTTGGGGTGAATATGATGTTTATTTGTTAATTTTTATATAAAGCGAAACAAGCATTACACTGATGCTCCAACCACACAGGAACATATTAAAATAGATAATAGTGGAGTGACAGTGTTTTTTGTTGTAATGTGGTAGGTGGCTTCCTTTTCCTTTACGTTTAAGTGAAGCATCTGCAGCTGTGCATTGTGCAACAACCCCACGTTTCCACTGCAAAGCATGAATGTGATCTAGTTTACTGTAGTAAAGCAATCGGCTGATAAATTAATCAAACTGTTTAGAAAGACAACTTGATTCATTAACATGGATGTTATCAAGAGTCAAACTGTGAATGTATGTTAATATAACTGATGCAATTTCCATTTAAATGGTTTAGATCTGTAGAAAATGTCAACTAGATAAGAAGAACAATCTGGGAATAACTAAATCTTGAATCAAAACATGACACCATTGTACTGTTTGATTGATTTTGGATATTACTTCCTTAATCATTGCAATAAATTTAATTGACATTTCACACAAAACCTTACTGTAAATATAACGATGATATATCTGTGTGTGTGTGTATATATATATATATATATATATATATATATATATATATATATATACATACATAGAAAGCACATATTTTTTAGTTGCCAAATTGCCAAGCAAATCAAAAAGCTTCAAGAGGCACAATGACATTTTGCTATGCATGAAAATGCACCAACTGTTCAGTTAACCACATTTTCCATAGGCAGGTGCTCTTTGTAGATTATGCCTCTCCTTATGGGGGAGGAGCCTCCATTTGTTTTTCACCCATGCCAATGCCATTCATTATTTATTTATGCAGAGAAGAACATTTTTCTTGAATGAATGCCTAAACATGTTTTTGATTCTTGTGATGATGCTTTTACAATTAGGATTCCCAGGTAATTATACATAATTATATTTTTGTGAATTCTTTCATTACTTTTTAAATGAATCTGTACCTGTAATTTACAACAGCTGCTTTTAAGTTTTAACTTTCTGGTTCTTCACAGTGACTGCAAGAAGTATAAGTACCGGGACCCAGCGTGAGATTAAGAATGTGAGACTACATGAGCCGTTTACTTTAAATTGTACCTACAACTGTTCCAGTGGCTTCACTCGTGGTTACTGGATATGGAAAGAAACATTTGCATGTAGCAAGTGCCACTGGGAACAAAGAAACTATAAATTAGAAGACATGTGCATTGTGAGCTTGTACACACATGATCTAATTATGGAGCAAACCCGTTATAACTATTCATGCTTGTCTGAAGAGAGTGATCGCCCAGGCCTTCCTTGTAAAACTGAGCTTCTGGTAACATTGCAAGTTCAGGGTAAGATGTATTTGAGTTTACTGTTACTGTAATAATGAATCACCTCTCATATTTATAGAAAAATTACTGCCAGACTTTTTTCACACCATGATGTAATAATTCTTCTTTCAGATGAATCTGATAGACCAGTAACCCCTTCTAAAGGACAAGTTGGTGAGTACAACGAGGTTCTAAGATCTTTTTGTTGGCATATAACTGCTGTAGGCGTACATATTGATTTGTGAAAATAGATTCTCAAGTCTAAATCTTAAAAATTAAGGATGGCTCTGCTGTCCTATTTTAGGGAGAGAAGCACTGATTTGTATTAAAACAAATTGACATCATTTTTCTGGGTCTAGGTCCATCTCTGAGAGTGAAGTTGTACAGAGATCAGACTGAGGCAGAGGAGGTGCTTACACCATTATCCACCATTGAAGTTATGGCAGGAACCTCACTCAAACTTTATTGTGTTGCCCCTGACAACAAACACTGTGAGGGACAGTGGGTCAGAGAAAACAGTACCCTCCCATGGACAAAAAATTACACCGTGGTACAGTGGAGTGCAATCAAAGCTGTGGATGGTGGACGTTATAGGTGTCAAGTAAAAGGGACTTGCACCAAACAGGCTATCACTGTGGAAATACAAGTCATCACATCAGGTGAGTGTTTTACATATATGGCAAAAATATAGCAACTTATTCTAACCAAACACCCATTTTCAAATTCACATGAAATAGTCAGCAATTTTTCATACAGATGAACACACCTGGGCCAAGATTTTTGCAGCTTTTGCAGTGTCTGCAGTGATTGTCCTGACAGCACATCTGGTATATTTGTGCTACAGAAGAGGGTGTAAGCTAATGGATACAACTAATGTAACACATGAAAGGTGAAGCACAATTTTACATTTTAAATGAATTATTATGAAGTACCAAAGCATGTAAAATAAATACATCTCTCTTTGATCTGTAATATGTGGTCTCTTGCAGGGTTACTTCCAGATCGGGCGTGCTGATGAGGCCAGTCGCTCAAGGTCTTTACATTTTTCTAAAGATGTTTAAACAGATCTACACAATCAGTCAAAAATTTAGAGATAGTTTTTACTGTTTTCCACATTTTACAATACACAAATGTAAAGCCATCAAAAACTATAAAAAACACAAATGGAAATATGGGAATTATGTAGTGATAAAAAATTATAAATCATAACTATCTTATATTTGAGTTACTATACAAATCTGGGAAAGCAACTTTATGAGGTGCCACCTTGAAGGCATATTAAACAGCATTGAAGAAGTTCTCATATGTTATAATATCTCATATTATTTGTTTCCACACAATCCATCAATATTCAATAAAAAATAAATGTTTTGGGGTTTTTTTTTTTCAATCTTGATGCACTTTGTGACCAGAAAAAAAGGCAATTTTGCTAACGGTGTGCCTTTAGCCCCGTTTTACCCTACTGTTAATAATCCTAACAAGTAAAATAAATGTATTGTGCCTCACAAAATAGGTCACACAATCTGAGGTGACTTCTGGTATCTACCATTCAAGGGCTAACTTGTGCAAATAACTTTATTTTTTCATTTACTCCAGACACCCAGAGCGATCATGAAGTCCCTTATGCTGACATCGTGATCTCTGTGAGAGGATCCAGCAATCCGGATCTATCGGACACCTTTAACCAGACTTCAAAGACCCAAAGACCTGTAAGTGAAAGATTATACACAAATATGGTTAAGTATCTTTTTGAAGGTTTATTATTTAATCCCAATGGACCTTAGATGTGTGACAAATTGATTGTGTTTTGCAGAGATGGAGAGATGAGGCCAGAGCAGGACTGCATGCTTCAGCTGACAGACTGCACATCCACTCTAAAGAGGTCACCAGGAAATTAAGCACAACGTCTGAATATGCTGTAATTACCTACTCCTGCGAGGCTCTTAGTTAGTTATTTCAAATAACTGTGACTTTGGCAAAACAATAAAATAAATAAATAAATAATAATAATAATAATAATTGGCAAAAATGTTAGGAAAATCATTAGCTGTCGCCCCAATTTATGTTTTCTTCAATTAAAACCTGTAAAACTTTGTGTGCGTGTGTGAACTCGTGTGTATGTACCACATTTTTATAGAGTCTTGAATAATTAGCTGACTTTTTGTTTTAATTATAATTAAAGCTTTTTCTACATTATCAACCTCTTTGCCAATGTTTATTTATTTAGTATTTTTGTCGTTTATAGTATGACATAAACAAATAGACATATTACTCATACAGAGTAAACAAGTAAACAAACATTACTTTTTCATTATTTTCATTTGACTTTATTCAAGTTATTTTAAATTGCGTGTTAACTGTGTAAATGTGTATGATTGTTTATATTCTATTGTAATGATTTAGCAATGTAAAGCTTCTTTTGTTATCTGCCAATAAAGCTACTTGAATAACTTTTACCCTCTGGGGTTTCCGTAGTTAGCAATGTGTAGCAGTTGCTAAGCAACATTGACAACATTAATCTACATACAGAAACATTACATCAGTTCACCTAATCTGAAATATATTGTGAATACCGATTTAACAGAGCAGGAAAACAAATGTTTGTTTAATATCACAAGTGTTATAATATGTCATTAATTTCACTGAGAAATACACATTCTGTGTTAAAGGCATACTTTTAAAACTCGCTTTTGGGGGCCTGGGCAGTTCAGTGAGTAAAGATGCTGGCTACCACCCCTGGAGTCGCGAGTTAGAATCCAGGGCGTGCTGAGTGACTCCAGCCAGGTCTCCTAAGCAACCAAATTGGCCTGGTTGCTAGGGAGGGTAGAGTCACATGGGGCAACCTCCTCGTGGTCGCTAAAATGTGGTTCTCGCTCTCGGTGGGGCACATGGTGAGTTGTGCATGGATGCCGCGGAGAATAGCGTGAAGCCTCCACACACGCTATGTCTCCACAGTAACGTGCTCAACAAGCCACATGATAAGATGCGCGGATTGACGCTCTCAGACGCGGAGGCAACTGAGATTCGTCCTCTACCTCCATCCCGTAGCGAGTCACTACGCCACCACAAGGACCTGGAGTGCATTGGGAATTGGGCATTCCAAATTGGGGAGAAAAAAAAATCACTTTTAAAACTTGTTAATGCTAAAGGGCATGAGAATAAATCATGTGGAAAACTTTTCTTTTTTTTTCTTTTTCTTTCTTTTTTTTTTTAATTAAAAAAGTCGTTGCATTGTAAATTTGCCAGCCAACATGTAAACCCAATACCTTTTAATGGATGTCTCTCTTTCGTTACTATATGATCAGATCTCAGGTGTTATACTGTATAAGATGTCTGTTCCCTTCTCCATCACAAACCTGTGGATCCCTAGAGGTTTTGGAAATTTATTGGAGGGACTTGCCAGGGAGGTGTTGAAAGGCCAGTCTGAGAATTTTAATTTTTGTCTAAACAAGTGCTTTAATAAAAACATAAATTGTGATGACACTGATGTGACTCTGAGCTTTTATACTACCTTAAAAATAATTGTGTACTGTAATCTGTCAAATATTTATTATACTTTTCTCTAACCTGTGTTTTGTTTGTTCTTTTCAAAACAGAATGCATCAACGTAAGGAAATTCCAGTTTACCTAAGGCAAATAGGTCTGTGAATAAGAAGTGTGATTTCTCCCCATAACAATTTGTCAGATGAAAGGAGCAGTCTGCTTCTACTTTACATAGCATGATTAATGAGAGAGAAGAGTGAGATAGGAATATTTGGACAATAAAACTGATAATGACAGAGTATTGTCTGTTGTTTTGGTGTGATTTCCTTGATTCTGCTAGTGGATTTTATTGCAGTGCAGTAGTTTTTGGACTTAATAGCAGGATGAAACTCAGTGGGCAGGATCTCTGTATCACGACGGGACTTTGATCATTCAATCAGGAAGAGGGCGACTTTCAGAGGACTGATTATAGTGCCAGAGCAGTGAGAGCACAGATACACATCTGGGTTGTACTTAAGGATTAATTTATTACTCCTGTTGTACCTATTTACTTACATTATTGATCACAGTTGAACTAAATAAATTTCTCTGCCTTCATATATGTCAATTTTCAGAAACAAAGCTGGTCATTCTGAAACTTTTGGAAACAATGGATCTGTCATGATTCACTGTTGTCTGCCTTCTGTTTTGCCTCTGTCATCTATTCCTCCCAGACTACACTTCCCATAATTCCCTGCCCTTATCACTGCCAGCTGTCCTAGAATGTTTTCACCTGTCTTTCATTTACTCATTACCCATTGTGTACAGTTGTGCTCAAAAGTTTGCATACCCTGGCAGAAATTGTGAAAACATTTTTTTAAGGAAAGTCTTTTATTTAAGGATAGTGATCATATGAAGCCATTTATTATCACATAGTTGTTTGGCTCCTTTTTAAATCATAATGATAACAGAAATCACCCAAATGGCCCTGATCAAAAGTTTACATACCCTTGAATGTTTGGCCTTGTTACAAACACACAAGGTGACACAAACAGGTTTAAATGGCAATTTAGGGTTAATTTCCCACACCTGTGGCTTTTTAAATTGCAATGAGTGTCTGTGAATAAATAGTCAATGAGTTTGTTAGCTCTCACATGGATGCACTGAGCAGGCTATATACTGAACCATGGGGAGCAGAAAAGAACTGTAAAAAGACCTGCGTAACAAGGTAATGGAACTTTATAAAGAAGGAAAAGGATGAAAAAAGATATCCAAAGCCTTGAAAATGCCAGTCAGTACTGTTCAATCACTCATTAAGAAGTGGAAAATTCGGGGATCTTTTGATACTAAGCCAAGGTCAGGTAGACCAAGAAAGATTTCAGCCACAACTGCCAGAAGAATTGTTCGTGATTCAAAGAAAAACCCACAAGTAACCTCAGGAGAAATATGCTGCTCTGGAAAAAGATGGTGTAGTTGTCTCAAGGAGCACAATACGACAATACTTGAACCAAAATGAGCTGCATGGTCGAGTTGCCAGAAGCCTTTACTGCACCAATGCCACAAAAAAAGCCCAGTTACAATATGCCCGACAACACTTTGACACGCCTCACGGCTTCTGGCACACTGTAATTTGGAGTGAGGAGACAAAAATAGAGCTTTATGGTCACAACCATAAGCGCTATGTTTGGAGAGGGGTCAACAAGGCCTATAGTGAAAAGAATACCATCCCCACTGTGAAGCATGGTGGTGGATCACTGATGTTTTTGGGGGGGGGGGGGGTGAGCTCTAAAGGCACGAGGAATCTTGTGAAAATTGATGGCAAGATGAATGCAGCATTTTATCAGAAAATACTGGCAGACAATTTTCATTCTTCTGCACGAAAGCTGCACATGGGACGCTCTTGGACTTTCCAGCACAACAATGACCCTAAGCACAAGGCCAAGTTGACCCTCCAGTGATTACAGCAGAAAAAGGTGAAGGTTCTGGAGTGGCCATCACAGTCTCCTGATCTTAACTATCATCGAGCCACTCTGGGGAGATCTCAAACGTGCGGTTCATGCAAGACGACCAAAGACTTTGCATGACCTGGAGGCATTTTGCCAAGACGAATGGGCAGCTATACCACCTGCAAGAATTTGGGGTCTCATAGACAACTATTACAAAAGACTGCACGCTGTCATTGATGCTAAAGGGGGCAATACACAGTATTAAGAACTAAGGGTATGCAGACTTTTGAACAGGGGTCATTTCATTTTTTTCTTTGTTGCCATGTTTTGTTTTATGATTGTGCCATTCTGTTATAACCTACAGTTGAATATGAATCCCATAAGAAATAAAAGAAATGTGTTTTGCCTGCTCACTCATGTTTTCGTCTCCGAGTCTCTGCCCATGTACACGACCACGGAGGTCATTTCCAATTCTCTGCCCATGTTCACGACCACAGAGATCGTCTCAGAGTCTCTGCCCATGTACACGACCATGGAGGTTGTTTCCAAGTCTCTGCCTATGTACACGACCACAGAGGTTGTCTCCGATTCTCTACCCTTGTACATGACCACATTGGTCGGTTCCAAGTCTCTGTCCATGTTCACGACCACAGAAGTCATCTCTGAGTCTCTTCCTATGCCCAAGACCACAGAGGTTGTTCCCGAGTCTCAGTCCATGCCCACGACCACAGAGGTCATTTCCAAGTCTCTGTCTACACCCACGACCACAGAGGTTGTTCCCGAGTCTCAGTCCATGCCCACGACCACAGAGGTTGTACCCAAGTCTCTGTCTATGCCCACGACCACAGAGGTCGTTCCCTAATCTCATTCCATGCCCACGACCACAGAGATCGCTCCTGAGACTCTGTCTATGCTCATGACCAAAAAGGTAATTCCCCAGTCATCCTGGACTCTTAGCCTCGAGCCGGCCATGGCTCCGCCTTCCATGGCTTCACCCTTCAAGCCTGCCACAGCTCTGCCTTCCACGGCTCTGCCCTCCGAGTCTTCCACGGCTCCAGTCTCTAGTCTGTGGTCGCCACCCAGGCCTCCTGATCCTGTTTCAGCCCTGTGGCCACCAACCAGGCCTCCTGATCCAGTCCCTACCCTGAGGTGGTCTTCTGGGTCTCCTGGTCATCCACCTGATCTGCTCTGGTATCCTTGGTCTCCTGGCCGTCCGCCTGATATACTCTGGTCTTCTGGGTCTTCTGGTTCTGTCATGATTCCCTGTTGTCTGCCTTGTGTTTTGCCTCTGTCATCTGTTCCTCCTGGACTAAACTTCCCATAATTCCCTGCCTTCATCACTGCCAGCTGTCCTAGATTGTTTTCACCTGTCTTTCATTTACTCATTACCCATTGTGTATATAATGCCCTGTCATTTGCTTAGTGTTGCTCAGTTGTTATGTGTTTTGACCTCCTGTGTATGACCAGTGCCCTTCATGAATCTTTCCTTTGTGCCTGTGTTTCCCCATCATGGATGTTTCTTTTATTCCTGTGTTTACCCCGTTATTTTGTACTTTGTTTACTTCACTTCATTAAACTATTTTTAGCCGCACTTAGATCCAGCTCTCGTTACTTCCTTCCTAATGTTACGTCAAACTTTACAGGAATTCTGCGCTCCACATTAAAATACCACAATGCAAATAATTCCTCTGATAATTCAGAAAACCCTGAGGTAGAGCAAAATGATAAGTCAGATGAAGAATCCAGTGAGAAAGAACATGAACCAGCTTCAGATATTCCCTGTTTGGGAACAGCACATGTTGATATATTTGCTCAAGAGCTGAAAGACCCCAGCGAGGTTCCAGAACAAACATCAGAAGGTACAGAATTACCAAGAGATGATGAAGCAGCAAAAGAGTCAAAAGATATTGATATCTGCAGATCCGAACTTGAGCTTATTCATGTGCCTTCCTTTGGTGGTCTTGCAAATGTGGATGTATGTGCTGAAGAGATAAATCACTCCAAGGATTCACAAAACCAGTTAGCAGTATCTTTTTTTGAAACTCTTTCACATATTGAGCAGGATATAGATAAACAAGCCAGAATTTAATGGCTATAGTGAAGATGCTGAGCAGGGAGTCTCAGATATTACAGACACTTTATTGGAGGACTCTAGCCCAGAGGAAAAGAGCACTGAGCAGGTTTATTTAGAAGAATCAGCAGAAAGTACTCTTGCTGTTGAAAAAGACATATCTGAAACCAGTACCACTGGAAACAAGGGAACATCTTGAGGAAAAGGATGATTTAGTGAACAATGAAGATCAAGAATAGACAAATCATGAGTACAGCAGCAACAATGATTTTGTAGAAGACAAACCTGTTGCAGAAACAAGCACTTCCGCATCTGATATTAATAGTAGATCACTGATAGAAATGAAAGACACATGCATTGACTACAGTGATGAAACAATTGATAGTAAAAGTGAAGTCATAGATGTGCTGGATGAAGTCATTGTGAATGCTGATCATCAATGCTCTGCTCATACAGATGAGCAAGAGGCTGATGAAAAGGCTAATGAAAAGAATGAAATGATGCTTTGGAGCCAGTTTCACAACTGAACGGCAATGACAGTGACACCGAAGTAGCAGAGGATGTGACAGGCAATGAGATTTTAAAAACTGATGTAATGGACACCTCCGAGAAAGATGTAAACACAGGGAACGAAAAAGAAGGAAGTGATCTCAACAGTGAGGCTGAAGAGATGGACCAGGATGAAATAGGCAAAGATGAGAAAGACGAAGCAGACCAAACCAAAGCCAACGGTCTAAACGAGAGGCCTTATGATTATGTTTCAAACATGCATCAGCAAGACACTATGAAAACTGACGATGATGGACTCAATGATCCAGAACTGAAGGAAGATAACGTGCCTTCTGAAAAAGAGGAAGTTCATCACAGGCCTTTGTCAGAGAGAACAGAGAGAGAAACTGAAATCATAACTGATGAAGATCATACAGTCACAAGAACAGACTGAAAACACTGAGACTGATGCAGATCAGGAGGATCACTTGGAGGACCAAAGAGGTAAAAGTCAAGATTCTACACTTCAAAGTGAGAACCAGGAGAATCCTGAAAGTAGTGAACAAAAGGTACAGAATTTTTTTTTTTTTTTCTCTTTTTGTCATCCTTTTTTTCCCCCTAGTACCTCCAACTGATTTGATACACATACAAAATATATGGGCTGTTGTGGCCAGATTATAATGTAATGTGTTAGAAGAGATGCACTGGATTCAGACTGTTCCCTTTTTTGTCCCAAGTTAATAAGTAAAAATAAAATCCACAAGGATATGTCTGATCAACAGCCTGGCTCTGTACCTCTATGCCCATCTCTGGAGGACAGTGATTGAAGATGTCCCTGAAATAGTCCAGCTTCTGAGTACAAGTCTGCAAGCCTACCATGGAGAGTCAAAAAAAAAAAAAAAACAAACAAACAAAAAAAAAAAACTCAAACTGTACATACATATTGTACAATATTTATAAACCCAACCAAAAGACTACAACATTTCATAAAGAGAAATTCATGTTTAGATCAATCACCAGGAGGCCATAATATTATCCATATGTTTCTTTAGAGGGAGTTTGAAGGAAAGTGATTTGGTGTGTTTCCATGGTAACATTTTACCAACCATTTATCATCTTAGGGTGAAACTGATCTAGATTTTGGAGTTTAAGGAACATTCCATGTTCATTACATGTTAAGTTCAGTCACCAGCATTTGTGTCATAATGCTGATTATGACAAAAATTTATTTAGACACATCCCTCCTTTTCTTTACAAATCGAGGTTACAGTGAGGCACTTACAATGAAAGTGAATGTGGCCAATTTTTGGAATGTTTAAAAGCAGAAACCTGAAGCTTATAATTTTATAAAAGCACATACATTAATTCTTCTGTTTAAACTCATGTATTATTTCATTTGTAAAGTTGTTGTAATCGTTGCTTTTACAGTCATTTTTGGGTTTGAGGGTTTGTGGTATTACGTTGAAAAGTCATCATGGCAATGAAGTTGTAAAAATGCACAGATTTTTACACAGAAAGGGTTAGTAAGCAATTTTATCACACTAAAATCATGTTAACATGCATATTCTTTACATCTTGTGGCTATACTTTTGAAACAGTGTGTATTTTAACGTTTATAGAGTGGCCCCCATTCACTCACTGTGATCCACTGTAAATCAAGATTGTTGTTTTTGTTTTTTGTTTTGTTTTTTTAAAGAAAAGGAAGGGCAAGATGAAATTAATTGTTGTGGTAATAAACATTATGCCACAAATGCTGTCGATTGAGCTTAGAAGGATAGTTCACCCAAAAATGAAAATTCTCTCATCATTTACTCACCCTCATGCCATCCCAGATGTGTATGGCTTTCTTTCTTCAGCAGAACAAAAACGAAGAGTTTTAGAAAAATATCTCAGCTCCATAGGTCCTCACAGTGCAAGTGAATGGTGATCAGACCTTTGTAGCTCCAAAAATCACATAAAGGAAACATAGATGTAATCCATAAGACACCAGTGTTTAAATCCATCTCTTCAGAAGCAATATAATAGGTGTGTGTGAGAAACAAAGAGACAGAGAAACAGTCCTTTTATATTCTATATCTCCATTTTAACTTTCACTTTCAGATGTGAAAGTGAAAGTGGAGATTTAGAGTAAAAATGACTCAAATTTTGATCTGTTTCACACCTACACCTATTATATAGCTTCTGAAGATATGGATTAAACCACTGGAGTCTTATGTTTTCATTATTCACAATTTCCTTTATGTGATTTTTGGAGCTACAAAGGTCTGATCACCATTCACTTGCATTGTATGGACCTACAGAGCTGAGATATTCTTCTAAAAATCTTCATTTGTGTTCTGCTGAAGAAAGAAAGTCACACTTATCTGGGATGGCATGAGAGTGAGTAAATGATGAGAGAATTTTCATTTTCGGGTGAACTATCCTTTTAACTTGCACTGAACCCAGAATATTCCTTTATTGTGATATTTCTGAGGAAAAATTATATATATTAGTTCCACCTGGTTGACTGTTTCATCCTCTGTCCGAAATAGTGTTTCAAGTTCTGCAGAGGCTAATTAGAGATATACATGAAAGCAATGCTCTCTCCCTCTTTCTCTCTATCTCTTTCTCAAATATAGGTCATCTAACCTGACCTATATCAACTCTTGTCCAAAGACTTTATATGATGTAGGTGGAGCAAGGGAATCATGTAGTTGCTATTTTCAGTAACAATATTCATGGCTATCATCAATCACTGGCACACTCACCTCATCTTCTTCTTAGTGTGTTTCAACTGTTTGGTGCTCTATGAACTGAGTTCATTAGTTTCCAGCCTTATACAAAGAAAAGAAGTGGTACCATTATGGCAGAGAGTTGATTTTTTTCCTCTCTCTTTTTAATCTTGGTAGGGTAGGAGGCAGGAGATACAGCAATGTTCCGGTGAAATAACGGGCAATGGATTTGCTGTCTGTGTATTTTACTACATCATATTGCCACAGGGTGGAGGAGGCACAGTCTGTGTGTGGGTCTGACTGACATATGGGGAGCTGGCTTTCATGATAATGACAGTAATTTTGCCAATTAGGGAACATTTTGGATTGCATATTAGAAGTGCTGTATTTAAAGTGATGTTATATAATTGTGCTGGACTAATAGAGTGAGGTTTGATTTGCAGTTCTTTAAACTGACACAATGATTTTTCTCATCTCACTCATTTTCAACTCTGCAATTCTAAATAAAGCATCTCTGATCCTTTTGGTAACAGGTGAGAGGAAAGTGAGAATAATGGCGCTATGATTGTCAGCATTAAACAAAATGTGTGCAAGGAGCAAACACCAATGATGGGTGTCAGAGAAATTATGCGCTCTCTCTCTCTCTCTCTCTCTCTCTCTCTCTCTCTCTCTCTCTCTCTCTCTCTCTCTCTCTCTCTCTCTCTCCTCCCACCCTAAGACTCTGAATTATAAGGATAGTTGGAGGAGAGCGTATTTGTCCAAGACATTTTGCCCTGATAGGAGGTGTACGATCTATTGCGCTTACACGAAACGATAAAACGCTTTTAATCGTCTGTAATTGCGCGTCATGGATTGTCATATCGTAAGTAGGCCTAATAACCACTTTACTCGCCAATTGTTATAAGCGCTTATTGTTATAAATTGTTATTATATACTGAAGAATAAGTTGTTTGCACTTTTTTATCTTTGCTTATTTAATCTGAATCGGTTTATGAATAAGACAGTGTGCGGTTGGTGTCGACTTTTTCCATGTTTTCCATGTTTAGGAGTGATAAAAATTAACATTTATTATCAATACTTGGCTGTATTTTGAATTTAAGTAATGTCGATGGTAAATTTAAGAACAGTTCATTTAAGAACGGTGGTTGTCTCAGGGGCCGTTCACTCTGAACGTACTTTTCGTCCATCCGTGCTGTGTTTTTATTATATATATATATATATATATATATATATATATATATATATATATATATATATATATATATATATATATATATAATTTTTCCTGCGTAAACATTCCCCGGATAGCCACGTTTTTTAGATATTGTGTCAAGTAAATAATTTAAAATTTGAAAACTACGTCTTGAGACATCAGCGTTCTGTTCTGTTCGTGTCGTTGCGTCTAGCTTTTTCAGCCCAAAACGCTTTTGGTGTGAACGGCCCCCCGTTTATGAATCTTTTTTTGTTTTTCCTCTATGCAGAATGTCCGTTTTGAATTGGGAATCTGACTTAAAAAAAAAACGCTAATAATGTGTTTAGTGACAGATATTTAGACATTTGTAAGGTTTGTGACTGCTCAGTGTTCATCAGAGGTCAAGGGCGTAACTAGAGAGAGGGCAGGGTGGGCAGCCTCAAACGAAACCATAAAAATGACCACGGCCCCCAGGGGTGATGAAAACGACCAAAGAGGGGGCCTGATAGTTTCTTTGCACTGGGTCCGCAAGATCTAAGTTACGCTACTGGAGTTGACCCATGGGTATGCCTAAGCCAGGCTTCAGAAGCAGCAGTAAAACGAACAGCATATTTATAAGGGAATTGTGGTACGAATCTGCCTGTGGACACAAGATATCAGCCTGTTGGCATGATGCTTGGTTAATGTGAAAAGAGGCAGAATTTTAGTTCAAAAGTGGGTGGACCTGCTCCTGCCAGGGTTTTACAATGGACTTGTGCTCATCACCCTCACACAAGCTGTTTAAGGAGTGCCAAACAGCCTCTGCTGAGCCATTTACATATGCTGAGTTGGATGTGGTGGGAGAATGCATGTGGCTTTCAGAAAGACCTAATGAGACAAGTAACGCTACATCCCACCACACACGTTATGATGATAAGGACAACTGTATGTGCTGATGACATTCTTTATAATTTGTAGAAAATTAGAACCAGTTAGTATTTGTAATGTCTGGGTAAGTTATGTTGTTTAAATCCTTGATTTTGAAAGCAATCCCAAGTTTGGGGTCTTTTTTATTTCTGTGTTATCTGCTTTTATTTTTTATTTGGAAAAGTTAATATGTTTCTTAAAGGGATAGTTCACACACACACACACACACACACACACACACACACACACACACACACAAAAGATAAGTCTGTCATTATTTACTCACAATAATAATGATTTTAAATAATAATTATTATAAAAGGAAATTTAAGGCAGTATGTTAGTCTCAGTCACCATTCACTTTCATTGCATCTTTTTTTCCAAACAATAAAAGTGAATGGTGACTTAGACTGAACATTCTGCCTAACATCTACTTTTGTGTTCCACGGAGAAAAGAAAGTCTTGCGGGTTTTAAACAATATGAGGCTGAGTAAATGATGGCAGAATTTACATTTTGTGAACTGTTTCCTTTTATTGGAGAAGCGGAGAATTGAATTGAATCGCTACACTGATTGTAGATGTGATGCTCAGGCTCATTTCACTGGAAGCTGGTCCTGAGTCTCTCTGTGGAGCTGTTGGATAGTGATTCATTCCAAGGGGGCTTAAAGGGTTAGTTCACCCAAAAATGAATATTCTCTCAGCATTTACTCAACCTCATGCCAATTTACATTCAATGTAAGTGAATGGGTGCCAAAATTTTTTGAAGCTCCAAAATCCACATATGGGAAAAATAAAAGTACTCCAGATGACTCTGGTAGTTAAATCCATATATTCTGAAGCGATTTGATAGGTGTGGGTGAGAAACAGCTAAATATTTAAGTCTTTTTTTTTTATTAATTCTCTTCCCTGCTCAGTCAATTTCCACTTTACTTTCACTTTCTCCTTCTTCTGTTTTTGGTGATTCACATCCTTCTTGCATATCGCCCCCTAATGGGCAAGGAGGAGAATTTATGACAAAAAAAAAAAAAAAAAAAGACAATATTGATCTGTTTCTCACCCACACCTGTCATATCATGTCTGAACACATGAATTTAACCACTGGAGTCATATGGATTACTTTTATGCTCCCTTTATGTGGATTTTGGAGTTTCAAAATTGTGGCACCCATTCACTTCAATTGTGAGGACCTACAGAGCTGAAATATTCTTCTAAATATCTTAATTTTTGTTCTGCAGAAGAAAGAAAGTCATACACATCTGGGATGGCATGAAAGTAAATCATGAGAGAATTTTCATTTTTGGGTGAACTATTCCTTTAAGCAAGCAGGAGATTCATCATGTTAAACTCTCTAACATGGTATATAGTGTAAGGAGTTCAGAGGATAGAATAATTTTTAGGCAACAGAAAAATCAATGCACAGTATACCAAGTGCCTGTTTTGATGATTAAAATTGTTTATCCCACCACTCAGGAGGAATGCAGCCAGCCACAGGAGGAGGAGGAGGACATCATGGACATCCCACTGGATGATCCAGAAGCCAATAAGGCAGCCGCCAAAATCCAGGCTGGCTTCCGTGGTCATATGACCCGGAAGAAGATGAAACCTGGTGAAAAGCCCAACGAGGAGGTGAGCAGCAGTGGTGAAGCTCTCAATGGCAGCCAAGGGGACACAGGTGAGTCACTGTCCCCACTGGCATAGTGAATAAAAGAACTAAACTCAACAACCATCTGCTTGCTCACATGGTACATGGTTGTCAGATATCTAGATCAAACTCAGCTTGGCAACACACTTAAAGAAACCCTCCCAGATACTCAGAGAAAGATGTATTTATTCAGATTTCAGCACCTGAGAGCAGAATTTGGCTCCTAAATTTGAAGTGAACAAAATACCCGAAACTTTTGAGCTTTTTAATTTTTTTTTTTTTTTTTTACAGACCCCATTATTTCAGAGTTAGAGTTTTGTGGCTTTTAGTTCATGTGTTTTAGCTTTGAGGTCATCTATGGCAAAATGATGCAGTTAAAATGTACTGTCTATCTTTTGCGGTAAAATGGACCAAAAATATTGATGACTCAGCCTGCACTACACAGATTTTTGTCCACTCAAATGCTCTCTAGAATGAGAATATCCCTCCACCCAGTACTACCTGCAACAGACTAGAAAAGCATATACAACCATACTACTCATACTATTTCTTCTATATCTGCATAGTCTAGAAATAGTAAGAGTAGTATGGTAGCATGCAATTCCGAACATTTCTGTCGTTCATGACTGTGAGGTAACTAAAATGCTCTTCTATGTTATGCCAAAACATCCTGTTTCAATAGGAAATTTGTTAACACAGGAAAGAAATCTGTGCTTGTCAAGTGTATTCACTGGGTATTTACTGTAATAAAAGACAACAAGGTGCATCCGAAACCTCACACTTCTGCACTATTCTATGTCATTTTGAAGTGTAAGTAGTGTGACTAGAATGTTACAAAGAAAGTGCATCAAAAAGAAGTGTACTATGCGTACCCGGATGATGCATTTCTTCAACCGTCTAAACAGAGTGTGGAATGTTGGATACTTCATACACTCTGAGCCTGTGACTTGCCGTACGTAGTGGAAGGGGTGGAGTTACCTGGCTGCGTTGCTGGTCTGACAAAATTGTGAATAAATGAGAATGTAGCAACTAGCGAAACTTCAGTGAAAACAGCAGCTTACAAATGTAGGCTAATTGCTTTGCTATCACCCCACAGTGTGTGAATATGTATGTTGTTTGACATACAAGTATTGAACTGAGGTTGGCTAATGCGCTAAAGCTAACGGCAGCACATTGCATGCCTTTGAAACGTCACTTCCTTCAGCTGTTAAACGCCAAATGCTTCTGTGTAGTACAAAATGGTAAAGTGTTCCTTTTGGAATGATACTACACTTTGAAAATGAATACACTACATAGCTGAGTGCATACTAGTGTATATTGTAAGTGCATAGGTTATAGTGTGTCATTTGGGACACAGCTTCAGAATTGTGTCTATCACAGTAATAGTAGAGACACACACACACACAAAACAAATCATATCACAACATGAAAAGTCCATCAATTTTGTTTAACGAGTCCTGTCATAATAGTTGTAACAAGCTCAAGGCTGCTTTTTTTTTTTTTTTTTTAAGTTCACTGAGTGCTTTTGATAATTATTTTCTTAATTAAGTCATTTTTAATTAACACATCTATCATTGTCCCTCATGAAAAGATGGTGCAACTGTTTGAAAAGCTACTGATGGGTTTACAGACAGTGAATGAAGTCCACTGAGTCACTCCATATTCTTCTCAAATGCAGCATATTTAGCTTATCTCACAGTTTAGACACAAATTTTAAATCTAATTTCTGCTGTGGGTGTCTTAATCCTTCACAAACTCTAAGACTCAATATTAAAGCCTCTCTCTTGAGTGATGTGTTTTGTTCTGCCCCAAATTGCATCATTTTCCAGAGATTCTGGGTAAAGTACCTTCCCATACTCAGTGGCTATATGCAAATTGTTCACAAACAGTTGATTCCCAGAGGTGCTGCAGTCCGAGATCCTACTTTGAAGCAACAAATAGTCCAGCGCTGATGAAAAGACCGTACCCATAATGTTCTGTCACATAAAGCTTCCATTCTGCTAGGCTTTTTTGAACATCCTCCATTGGTGTCCTTTGATGAAACTGAAGAAGCAGATCTGGTCATTTGATGTGGAAAGTGTGCCAAGCAGTGATAATGAAGGTGTCCTTTCAACCTCTAGCCAGGCCCAAATATCTCTCCTTCAGCTGTGCTGCTCCACTCTACCCCACTTCCGAATTTAAGCACTTACCGAGCAACATCAACCCAGTTTTCAGTTGCTAAGCATTTTTATGTATGTAAGTGTTATTTTTATCCTCAGGTGCATCTGCATCACTGAAATGAGGCTAGGAGAGTGTGCTCCATTTTACTTGGACAAAAATAAAAGACCAGATAGGATCAACCCATATTCTGGCAATATCTATCAATAAGTAATGCTTTCGTCTCATACTGTATTTTTTGTAAAGATAAATCAAGTCAAATCAAGTGTTTCATGGAACTAAAAAATCTCCTGAAAGATCCTCCTCCACTGTCACTTCATAGGAACATGTGAAAGTTGAACATGTGGAAGTTGAATAGACAGCTGTTCATTGTAAACTGCAAAATTAAGGTATACAGTAAATCTGAAAATCTGTTTGTTTTGAAAGCAGGGGGAGCAGATGAAGTAGAAACAGATGCCACATCTGGACCAGAGCAGTGAAGACCTCCTTCTCAATGTGAACAGCAGGGTGGCTTACAGGACGTGTCTTCCTGAGGGACTTTTTGTGTCAAAAAATAATAAAATTAGGCCGGAAATCTTATCTGATGTGTGAACTCTCTCTCTCTTTTCTGCTTCTTATACAGTCTGGGTGGAAATCTGCTCCAGCATGCTATTGCATCCCTCAAACAAGCATCTGTATCCTCGCTGATAATTTGTTTGAATTGAAGAATGGATGCCATAGTATACAGCGTTCTTCAGTCAGATAGTCAAGTAGGCTTAAAATAATGCATCATGGTTGAGTTTTGTCATTGATACTGCTTGATATGTTTCTTTGCCATAATGGTATATTTATGATTACTTTCATTTTTCCATGTAGCCACTATCATAATAAGATGTGCAATTTGTTATCAGTACTGACATAGAATGTTATAATTCGTTTATAATTCGTTTATAATTGTATTGACCTCTTTGTTTGGTTTGCTCCCTGTAAAATGCAAGTGGACATTTCACAGTCGGTTTAACAGATGAAAAAGAAATCAGAGCTTCCAAAACAGCATACATTATTGCATGCTAAGATTGAATAGATTTATTTTAATTTTCTTTATTTTTCCTTTAATTACTACGATTATTTATTAAGTCTTTTAAGGTAGTGTTATAATTAGAATAATAGAAAATGACTGGATTTTTTTAAGTGTGACAATGATTTAAAGACTGCTTTATGAGTGATAGCACAGATCACCTTGCATGTTGACATCAGCATCATTAAGCTCTGTATCGGTTGAAAAGTGAATAAATGCTCAGAAATATTTTTTTGCCTGCTTGAAAATGAATTCATGCTGTCAGGGGGTGATCATTAGTCTTTTGAAGTCTTTATATACAGAGAGTAGGAGTTCCTAAAGCTATTGCAAACAGGTAATTATATATATGCTTCTGAAACGGAAATATTATCTTACACATCAGTCTCATTAGTCCTGCTGGAGCATCTCACTGGGGGCTCACAGCTGGAAGGTTGTGCTAATGAGACCTGGCCAGTCATTTATCAAGGTCTAGCTGCCACATTCCCCTGATATATATACCCACTATTGCCTTTCAAAACAGCATTTATGCTTATAATAGCACTAACTGTTGTTAGCACTAAACTAATATTATGTTGTAGCTGTAGCGTATGGCGGCTGATCCTGTGCATGCACTTGGCAGAGCTAAGATGAAAGAGTCATGAAGTAATGAATTACCCTTACTTGAATTTGAGAGATTTCACAAGCAATTTAATTTCTTTCATTCTGATTTAAAAGGAAAGTTCACCCAGAAATGAAAAGTCTCTCATCATTTACTCACCCTCATGCCATCCCATATGTGTATGACTTTCTTTCTTCTGCAGAACACAAATGAAGGGTTTTAGAAGAATTTCTCAGTTCTTTAAGTCTATACAAAGCAATTGAATCAGTACCAACATTTTGAAGCTCCAAATATCACAAAGGAAGCATTAAAGAAATCCATAAGACTCCAGTGGTTAAATCAATGTCTTCAGAAGTGATATGATAGGTGTGGGTGAGAAACAGGTCCTTTTCGCATTCTTCTTGTGTTTTTGGGGATTCACATTCATTATGCATCATGCCCCCTACTAGGCAGGGAGAAGAATTTCTATCAAAAAAGGACTTAACTATTGCTCTGTTTCTCACCCATACCTATCATATCACTTCTGAAGATATGGATTTAACAACTGGAGTCGTATGGATTACTTTTATGATGCCATTATGTGCTTTTTGTAGTGTCACAATTTTAGCACCCATTCACTTGCATTGTATGGACCTACAGAGCTGGGATATTCTTCAAAAAATCTTCATATGTGTTGTGCAGAAGAAAGAAGGTCATACACATCTGGGATGGCATGAGAGTGAGTAAATGATGAGAGACTTTTCATTTCTGGGTGAAGTCAGTTTAATTGAGCCAACATAATTGAGTTAAATTAGGTCAAATCAATGTACTTTAGTATTTTTTAACTCAACTTCAAATGAATAATTTAACAGTTTTTCTTATGTTGATCCAAATACATTTATTTGATTAATCATTAGTATATGCCAGGTGAGCAAGTATAAGGACAGCGAAACTGTTGCACTGTCAATTTGAAAGGAACTCCTTATGGAACTAAGCAGCACTCAAACATCACTTTAACGAGAAAGTCCATCCTCAAACTATCATCACCACAACGGTAACACTTAATTTCAACATATGTTCAACCAATCGAGTCCCATGCAAAACATGCTGACCAGTTTCATCAATGCTACAAAAAGTTAATGTAGTCCCAACTCAAATGGATTAAGTAAACTTAAATTGTACACATTTAACTGGATACAATTCAATGAAATCAAGTTGTTACAAAATGTTCTAGAATTGTGTTGCTTTAGTTTATTTTAATTAAGTAAACTGAACAACCTGCAAAAATCCTTTTTGAGTGTGTAATTAAGCAACAAGCTATAAGAGGCCAAGCTGTATTGTGAATTCAGTCACAGGTAGTGGACGTTTACTTTACGCTATTATTCATAACATAGACTGGTCTTGAGTGCCTCACTGCTTTATAAAACTGTTATTAGATAATACAAATCTTTGTGTATTATCTATATTTTCTTTATCATTTGAAAGTCATTTTTTGCATAGCCACAAAACTTGAAGTCTTTGCAACAAAAGCTATTGAACACTTTCACCGTTCTTGCCCAGGAAAAAAGATACACTTCGTTGAACACTTGTTGACATTTTGTGACAACGTACCCCAATAGTGGGGCACATTGTCTCTTTACTTGGGGCACATTGCCACAATGGTCACAATTAACTGCCATTGGTGTAAGTTTCATGTGAACACTGGGGTGTTCCCACCATTAAAAACCCCAAAATTTAAAATGCACAAAACGATTCTTTAAATAGCAAAAATGGAAAAGGTAACTTACAAAAATATCAAAACATTGTTTTTGATCAAATATTGTAATTAATACCTTTAATATATATATATATATATATATATATATAAACTCAGCAAAAAAAAAAAAAAAAAAACGTCCTCTCACTTTCAACTGCTTTAATTTTCAGCAAACTTAACATGTGTAAATATTTGTATGAACATAAAAAGATTGAACAACTAAGACAGACAGAAATGGAATAATGTGTCCCTGAACAAAGGGGGGGTCAAAATCAAAAGTAACAGTCAGTATCTCGGGTGGCCACCAGCTGCAGTACTGCAGTGCATCTCCTCCTCATGAACTGCACTAGATTTGCCAGTTCTTGCTGTGAGATGTTACCCCACTCTTCCACCAAGGCACTTGCAAGTTCCCAGACATTTCTGAGGGGAATGGCCCTAGCCCTCACCCTCCGATCCAACAGGTCCCAGACGTGTTCAATGGGATTGAGATCCGGGTTCTTTGCTGGCCGTGACAGAACACTGACATTCCTGTCTTGAAATCACGCACAGAACGAGCAGTATGGTTGGTGGCATTGTCATGCTGGGGGTTCATATCAGGATGAGCCTGCAGGAAGGGTACCACTTGAGGGAGGAGGATGTCTTCCCTGTAACGCACAGCATTGAGATTGCCTGCAATGACAACAAGCTCAGTCCGATGATGCTGTGACACACTGCCCCAGACCATGACGGACCCTCCACCTCTAAATCGATCCCGCTCCAGAGTACAGGCCTCTGTGTAACGCTCATTCCTTTGGTGATAAACGCGAGTCCGACCATCACCCCTGACAAAACCGCGACTCGTCAGTGCAGCGCACTGTTTGCCAGTCCTGCCTGGTCCAGTGAAGGTGGGTTTGTGCCCATAGGCGACATTGTTGCCAGTGATGTCTGGTAAGGACTTGCCTTACAACAGGCCTACAAGCCCACAGTCCAGCCTCTCTCAGCCTATTGTGGACAGTCTGAGCACTGATGGAGGGATTGTGCGTCCTGGTGTAACTCGGGCAGTTGTTGTTGCCATCCTGTACCTGTCCTACAGGTGTGATATTCGGATGTACTGATCCTGTGCGGGTGTTGTTACACGTGGTCTGCCACTGTGAGGCCGATCAGCTGTCCTTCCTGTCTCCCTGTAGCGCTGTCTTAAGCGTCTCACAGTACGGACATTGCAATTTATTGCCCTGGCCACATCTGCAGTCCTCATGCCTCCATGCAGCATGCCTAAGGTACATTCACGCAGATGAGCAGGGACCCTGGGCATCTTTCTTTTGGTGTTTTTCAGAGTCAGTAGAAAGGTCTCTTTAGTGTCCTAACTTTTTATAACTGTGGGCTTAATTGCTTACCGTCTGTAAGCTGTTAGTGTCTTAATGACCGTTCCACAGGTGCATGTTCATTAATTGTTTATGGTTCATTGAACAAGCATGGAAAATATTGTTTAAACCATTTACAATAAAGATCTGTAAAATGATCTTTAAAATACAGTGTCCTGAAAAAGGGACGTTTCTTCATATACGTTTACATATATATACAGTATATACTGTATATATAAACATTTTGGTAAAATGGCTGCCTTCATAATATAACTGACACTTGCTGACCCCTATATGATGATTGTGAAAGTTTACTTTTTAGGGCAGAAATCACAAAAATTATTCTAATTTTAGAGGAGTTTGAACTACGTGTTTGAAACCAACATACAAAACCTCTGCTAGAGAAAACACACATTTGTGCATTTGGACTTTTGATTCCATGTCTTATCATTACTAATATACTGTATAGGTTTTGTGACAACTTCCCTGTTTGACAACCAGCCCCAGTATCCCCAATACAGAGTTAGGTAAACATGTGTTCCATATCATAGATTTTAAATTGTGTAGTTTAAAATGGCTGAAACACTATATTGACAAATCAGCAACCAGGACCACAATATCCGATTTATATTAATGAATAACTTCAGGACTTTGAAACGAAAGTAGTACCCCCTATTCCTTGTAAAAATATATAAAGAAATTAATTAACTAATTAATTAATTAATGTAATGATAAGTTTAAGAGCATAAATAATTAATGTTTTTACTTATGACACAATATTATTCACTCACCCATTACATTTAGCTGCACTTAATAGACTGTGTACTGTACATCACAATTAAAAACATATGGCACTCTGTTAATCTAGTTTTTCAATTGTGTCTCAGCTGACATACTGTGGAAATTTATCACAACACAATAAGCTCCCCTGGATCACATTCCTCTAAGTAATTAACTGGAGTCATGTGTCCATAAATCCTGCCACAGTGAGTGATTACATATTAAGCTGACTTGTGTCTAATCTTATGGCTTTCGATCCTTTTTTGCACCGAATTTTAACATTTCTAAACTTGGATAGGCAGGAGGAGAAACAGGACAAGATGTCCTCCACACATCAGCAACAAAGGCCTGACATAATTGTCATTTTTCTGTGGCTCAACTTGTCTTCCTTCCCGTGTGAGAAATGATCATTGGAACTCAGCGGTCGCCCACATCTCCTCCTCCGCACACAGGACTCAGTTTTAGGGGGCTCCAATGTAACCTGCTCAGAATGAATTCTGTCACTTGCTCCAGGACTTGCAGTCTCCTAACAGCATTTTTACAGGTTGCCTATGGCAACACAAGTGCCATAAGACAGCTCTCTCTCAGTGTGCTGCTGTGGGTCCCATGCTCCCTGCCCCCTACAGACTGCTGCTGACAACGCAATACTTCTGATCTGACAGGTGCCATATTTACGCTAAAAACATTCAGTAAAACTTGCAGAACACAGCTATACTGTAGATTTATAGGATGTGTAAGTCTTTTAAAGATTTTTTAAAGAATATCTCAGCTCTTAGGGGGCCTGGATAGCTCAGCGAGTATTGACGCTGACTACCACCCCTGGAGTCACGAGTTCGAATCCAGGGCGTGCTGAGTGACTCCAGCCAGGTCTCCTAAGCAACCAAATTGGCCCAGTTGCTAGGGAGGGTAGAGTCACAAGGGATAACCTCCTCATGGTCGTGATTAGTGGTTCTCGCTCTCAGTGGGGTGCGTGGTAAGTTGTGCGTGGATCGCGGAGGGTAGCATGAGCCTCCACATGCTGTGAGTCTCTGCGGTGTCATGCACAGCGAGCCACATGATAAGATGAGCGGATTGACGGTCTCAGAGGATCAGCAGATCAATGTTTAAGTACTTATTTACTATAAATCTCCACTTTCATTTCCACTTTCATCTTCTTTTGTTTTTTAGCGCTGTGCATTCTTCGTGAATATCGCCACCTACTGGTAGGGCTGGTCAAAGGTGGAGATTTGAAAAATTTGAAAAATTTGAAAAAGTGACTTAAATATTTATCTGTTTCTCACCCACACCTATCATTTTGCTTCTTAAGACATTGATTTAACCACTGGAGTCGTATGCATTACTTTTATGTTGCCTTTATTTGCTTTTTTGGAGCTTCAATGTTCTATCCACCATTCCCTTGCATTGTATGGACCTACAGAGATATGTTTCTTAAAATCTTCATTTGTGTTCTGAGGAAGAAAGAAAGTCATACACATCTGGGATGACATGAGGTTGAGCAAATGATGAGAATTTTAATTTTTGGGTGAACTATTCCTTTAACTGTGACAGATAGTTACTATTTTGCTTTGGAGAAACTTGCCCAGTTAAGTGCTATATCTGTAAACATAATTCTCATAACATCTTAGTCGTAGATGGATGTTGGAATTACTCCTTGTTTCATTATTTAATCTCCCACCATTGAACACTCTCTGAAGCATTCTGTTTATGTGCTTAATTGGCTCTTACAGATTTCAATTGGGCCCCAGTGTCATTACATTAAAATATCCAGTAGAGGCCGCTTGTTTCACAACACATACATAAGCACAAGCTTACCAGCAACACAGGGTGCATGGGTGCTTGTTCACAGCTTTCACAATCAACTTCAGTACATTTAATGCTATTACATTGATTGCACTTTTACTCACTGCATATGTGCAGACGACTGAGCATATTGTGTAAATATATAGTGCACATAGTGAAAAGTATTTTTGTGAATGAAGCAAATTATAGTTAAAGAAATAGTTCACCCCAAAATTAAAATTCTGTGAACGTTTATTCTCCATCACGTCATTCCAAACTGATTTTTTTTTTCTCCTGTTGAACATTAAATATTTGTAGCAGGGACTAAAAATGAAATGTTTTCATTTCAGTTTGTTCTGAGCAAAAACTGAATTTTTCATTCCGGTTCAGAAGTTCCGCAGCCTCATTTCCAAAATGTTACCGGTTAGAACAAAATAAAAGAACGGTTAATAACATTCTTTTAAAAATGACAGTACTCTGCACTAAGGGGTGGGTAAAATACCAATTGCAGTGTTGTCATATCTCGCAAGAGATACAAGCGACCTGGTCTGGAAAAACAAGCCCAAAACAAGCGAAAATAATAACCAAGCTGCATCAAATCTGTATTAATGCATCATATCTAGCAATAATTCAGTGAAGACTTGGAAACAACTGGAAATGTACTTTTTTTTAACCTCTAAGAATGTTTTCCTTGTACCTGGATTAGCCGTGTATGTACTGTATATGTAGTAATTATACATAGTTGTTAAAAAGGTTTTCATTCAGAGAATGACATCCACAACAGGCAGTTATTCAAAGAAATGTGTGATGTAGCAGATTCCTTCAGGATTAAAGCACGTTTAATTTTTTCAGGCAACATGAACAGCCGCAGCCCGTGCGCTTTAAGTCTAGGCCTTCAGTGCAATTCATGCCATTAAGAAAACACAGTTTACAATGAATAAGACACCGTATGCCCATCATACATTACATGGCAGTCAACTAATAAAACCAATTGACATTTAAAAAAAATATCCACACACGAAAGCCACAACCAAGGAGGTCTAATACTAAGAAAAATCTCTCTAATAATATTTGCGATTTAAATTTTGCTTGCAATAAATTTTGTTTCATCAGGGTACACAGTTACTTTTCAAAACTTGATCCGACACTGAATGCTCAAGCAGCCTAATTTACACTTAAAAAGCTCCTGATGCACTTACCAATTTGCTTGAAGTGAAAATCAGCCCTCCTTTCCTGTTTAATTAATCAGTAATAAGATCATGCAGAACATCTCAGGTTTTTAAATCCATAAGGATCTCTTTCTCAACGGCAATACCAGCAGTGACAGCCGACTCGTCAGCAAGATCTTGCACTCTATTCGATTTCAAATTACGTACATCACTTAAAGAGTGAGTGTGTAACTGAAGGCCCGTTTTCGGTTTTCGTTCCTTGAATAATTTTTGTCCCTGATTTTTAGAAATCTTCACGCTACTCTTTTCTCTATAATGACAGAAAAGCACATTATAAATACTGTAAAAGTAGTCCAAACATACAGGATATATATACTGTATGTGTGTATATATATATATATATATATATATATATATATATATATATATATATATATATATATTTAGATTTCTTTCATCTAAAAGGCAAGAAAATGAACTGTACGATAAGTACTAAAATGATGTACTTCTTCAGCCGAAATAACGGAATGTGAAATGTTGGACACTTCATGCATTCAGCAATTGCGGCTTGCCCTACCTGGCCGCGATGCAGGCCTGACAAAACAATTGTTATAAACTGTGAATGTTACAACTAGTGAAACTTCTGTGAACACAGCACCTTGAAAATGTGAATTGAAAGCTCAACCATCACCCCATGCTGTGTAAATATGTACATTATTTGAGATAAGTGTTGAATTGACTAGCACGTTAAAGCTAGCGGCAACACATCGCGTGCATTGTCCCATTTGGGACGATACTATACACTTTAAAATTAAGTGCATAGTGTATAGTGTGAATGTACAGTGCATAGTACATCATTTGGGATACAGCATTTGTATTAAACCTGACGTAAGAACCCGTAGTGCACAACAAATGACGAAAAAAACACATAAAATCTGATCTGATTGTTCAGACTGAGACGCATTTACAGAAATCTGATTTTAATCAGATTTCAAACCATCTAAGAATGTGGTTTGGACCAGGCTTGTAAAAATCAGATTTTTAAGAATTTGTTTCAGCCTGTGTGAATATAGCCAAAGATCTCATTTGTACTGCTCCATATTCAAATATACTGAATTGTGATTGGTTAGAAGACCAGTGTTGTAATCTAATCTCAAAGTAATTAATTACTGTAATCTAATTACTTTTAGTACCAAAATTAGTGTAACACATTACATTTTACATTGTTGTAATCAGATTACTGCTACGGACTGTCAATGTAGTTAATTACTTTTAAGTACATTACTCGGGTTAACACGTGAAACATAAATTACGTTTATATGTATGTCTGTTTGTGTTTCTGTGACAGCTGTAGGACATACACCCCCTAATAAGTACCTGTAAAAAAGAAACATGTGCTGAGTCTATGTCTTATGAGTGACCATGAGCAAGGAGGAAACATAAAAATTATTTTTAATTTTTAGTTGAGTGGAAAAACTAAACATTTTCTGAAATTTTTTTAGAAAGTAACTTTAAAGCAATTAGTAATGTGATTACTTTTTGAAGAAGTAATCAGTGAAGTCAGTAATCTGATTACAATTTTAGATAAGTTAATAGCAATTTGTAGTGAATTACTTTTTGACTAACTTACCCAACACTGTACAAGACACACAAGAACCAACTGCATTTGATGTTATTGATGTCAAAACTGGCAGAAGATGTGCCTAGTTTAAATATCAGCAAGCACAAATGAGATTCAAGTGCTATGGAGGAGGCCAAGATTTTTTGCAAATAATCATTTCAGTTTCGATCTGTTCCTCACAGCAAGTGATGACAGAATTTCCTTTAAGTAAAACAAGTTCTTTTGAATTATTTCACTGACATAACTCTCCTAACATCCTCTCATCATGTTTCGTGCACTATAGTTTTAAGAGGATATTCTTCAGCGAAGACATCTGTCAGGTTCTTTCATGGTGTCAGTGCACTTTTGACCTTTTGGATGTTCACACTGACTCTACTTGACAGAGATCTTTACTAGATCAGAGCGTCCGAGAGGGCTTTTATCCTCAAGGGGACAAAGGCTAATGCCAAGCTCTGTGTGAGTGTGTGTCTCAGACTCTACTAAAGCTTTGATCATTTAGAACAGAGGATACTCTTGAGTATAACAGACTGTATGTTCAGTGAAAAGCTTTTTCTTCATGACATTTTTTGCCATTTTGCATATATCATCTGCTCTTTTTACTAACTGGGTGGCAAAAACTTTTGACATGGTACACATTTTTTTGGATCATTTATTCATGCTCTCCTAACGTGGACTCATGGGTCAACAAATAGGCTAATTAGCTGAAATGCATTCTATTGTGTTTATTTAATTGCTTTCATTGTGTACAAAATTACTTTCTTCAACATTTAAGGAAAATATTTTCTTGGCATCTGTCTGTGGAAGTCTGAGACAAAATGTCTGGTCAGATGACCACAACAACAGCTGACCACACAAGACCAAAGCAGGACAATGACATCAGCTCCCAGACAGACATGTGATTTAATTCCTGACACATTTATTTTCTGTATCTTTGGAGAACAACATTAGGGTGAGTAAATGATGACAGAAATGTATGACATTTTATTTGTGAAAAAAACAAAACAAAACAAAACAAAAAAACCCGAAAATGTTCTGCCAATGTATCTAGGTCCCGGTTGGAGAATTTCTTAAACCAGAAACATTATACTCTTGCAGACAAAGCCTTTTTCACTGAAGACAGATGCCTTAGCAACCTGTAGGTCCTCTTTTCATTCCTTATGGCCTGGCAAATATATATGGGGCTTATAAATAACTATCTTTTCCATGCACATGTGTGAGGTCCTGGTTATGCATGGATGGGAATGAAGATGTAGGGGGTGTGGAGCAGAAAGCTGTTTTTTAGAAGAAGCATGTCTATTAAGCCTGAGCACTTGTCCTTGATAGCTTTATAGTAGCTTCAGGAATTTCTCCTGTGCAGGTCTCCTTTTATTCATTGCATACTTCAAGAAGGTATCTTGAGATAGTGCCAGCTGGACTCTCTTAAAAGCAGGGACTGGATACTATTCCTTGGGCATGTTTTTAATTATTAAAGCCAAGATACTGTTGTTCTACAGAGACAGGCTGTGGTTTTTACAAAATCTCTAAACAAGACCAACATTTCTGACTGCAACTCATCCTAGAGCTTTCAAGCTACAGTACATCCACCAAACTCGGCACAGACCTTCAGACTGTTCTGACTTGGGATGCTATGTTTTTCCTAACTGATTATATTAATGGTTTTCACATAGTAGATGATCAAATACCCCCCAAATACCATAGACTTACATTGACTGAAGGTTCCAACAGGTTCGAAGACTATCAAACTCCATTTGTCTAAAAATCCAAAAGTTAACAAGACTATTCAAACTCCAACTGTCAAAAATGTAAAAACATTGAAATACAAGACTTTTAATTTGCTTTAACTGTCTTTCTTTCGCCACTGAAAAAAAAATTACTAGTAAGATTTTCTTTTTTTATTTCGCAATTTTTTTTTGCACACAGTTTTTTTTAATTACTGTAAATGTTAATAGTGTAAAATTAAAGTCAAATCTACTCAACTTCATGACAAAATATTGATTAAAGGGAGTAAATAAATTCGACTTAAACATTTCAGTTAAAACAGTAACTACTATAACTTACAAATATGATGTACACTATAGAGTATACAGTGCATCCGGAAAGTATTCACAGTGCTTCACTTTTTCCACATTTTGTTATGTAACAGTCTTATTCCAAAATGGATTAAATTCATCATTTTCCTCAAAATTCTACAAACAATACCCCATAATGACAACGTGAAAGAAGTTTGTTTGAAATCTTTGCAAATTTATAACAATAAAAAAAAAAATCACATGTACGTAAGTATTCACAGCCTTTGCTCTATACTTTGTTGAGGCACCTCTGGCACCAATTACAGCCTCAGGTTTTTTTGAGTATGATGCTACAAGGGCAGTTTCTCCCATTCTTCTTTGCAGGACCTCTCAAGCTCCATCAGGTTGGATGGGGAGCGTCGGTGCACAGCCATTTTCAGATCTCTCCAGAGATGTTCATTCGGGTTCAAGTCTGGGCTCTGGCTGGGCCACTCAAGGACATTCACAGAGTTGTCCTGTAGCCACTCCTTTGTTATCTTGGCTGTGTGCTTAGGGTCATTGTCCTATTGGAAGATGAACCTTCGCCCCAGTCTGAGGTCCAGAGCACTCTGGAGCAGGTTTTCATCAAGGATGTCTCTGTACATTGCTGCATTCATCTTTTCCTCGATCTGACTAGTCTCCCAGTTCCTGCTGCTGAAAAACATCCCCACAGCATGATGCTGCCACCACCATGCTTCACTGTAGGGATGGTATTGGCCAGGTGGTGAGCGGTGCCTGATTTCCTCCAGACATGACGCTTGCCATTCAGGCCAGAGAGTTCAATCTTTGTTTCTCATGGTCTGAGAGTCCTTCAGGTGCCTTTTGGCAAACTCCAGGTGGGCTGTCATGTGCCTTTTACTGAGGAGTGGCTTCCGTCTGGCCACTCTACCATACAGGCCTGATTGGTGGAGTGCTGCAGAGATGGTTGTTCTTCTGGAAGGTTCTCCTCTCTCCACAGAGAAACGCTGGAGCTCTGTCAGAGTGACCATCGGGTTCTTGGTCACCTCCCTGACTAAGGCCCTTCTCCCCCGATTGCTCAGTTTGGCCGGGCGGCCAGCTCTAGGAAGAGCCCTGGTGGTTCCAAACTTCTTCCATTTACGGATGATGGAGGCCACTGTGCTCATTGGGACCTTCAATGCTGCAGAAATTTTTCTGTACCCATCCCCAGATCTGTGCCTCGATACAATCCTGTCTCGGAGGTCTACAGACAATTCCTTGGACTTCATGGCTTGGTTTGTGCTCTGACATGCACTGTTAATTGTGGGACCTTATATAGACAGGTGTGTGCCTTTCCAAATTGTGTCCAATCAACTGAATCTACCACAGGTGGACTCCAATCAAGTTGTAGAAACAACTCAAAGATGATCAGTGGAAACAGGATGCACCTGAGCTCAATTTTGAGTGTCATGGCAAAGGCTGTGAATACTTATGTACGTGATTTCAAAGAAACTTCTTTCATGTTGTCATTATGGGGTATTGTTTGTGGAATTTTGAGGAAAATAATGAATTTAATCCATTTTGGAATAAGGCTGTAACATAACAAAATGTGGAAAAAGTGAAGCGCTATGAATACTTTCCGGATGCACTGTACTGTACATGGTACTTTATCTTAGTTAAACATCAATGAACACTTTATTAGAACATTTCAAATGAACTCTATAAACAAGTTTAATCATGCACTACTGTGCGTGACACACCAAATCCTTTGACAGGGAAGCTTAATGCATGCTATTGAGTCTGTTTAGCTACAGTACATCACCATGCATTACTGGCAGTGATAAGGCTCAAAGCTGTGCAAGCAGACCTTAACACTTGGTGCACAAAACAATCAACAATCAACATATAATCTAAAGTTCTTTTTTAAAAGGACAGGATACATGTATTTTTTTTAAAAAAAACTAAAAAAAAAACTTTAGACTTTACAAAACAAGAAATTACCAAACGTGACAACAAAATCAACATTAAACCGGTGTAACTAAAAGTGCAAACGTTTTCTGCTTCTACTAAGGTTTTCTATTTTAGGATTGATACATGATTACGCATTGTAAAGCTAACAAACAATTATAAATATTGTTTACTTTTAAGCTAGAGCATTCATTTTTTACATATTTGATTGATTATCAGCTTTCAAACATCAAAGTTTGTATGGACAAACTTTACCTATTTAGTTTGTTTCTTCATCTGATTTGTTTTTTAATTTTTTGTTTTGATAACTACTACAAAAAATGTTTTATATGCAGCTTAAACCGTGGGTGTAATATGTCACTTAAATATGCTGTAATGTTGTATCTTGGCATAATTGACAGTTCGTATATACAGATCTGTCATGTGTTGGGGGTTCACAACAACAAACAACACAAAACAACAGCAATAATGACAAACACTAACATGACAGCCATCTCTATTTATATGTCTCAAAACATCTTGGAGTGCCATCCTAGTGACTTTACTGAAAAGACGAAGACACACATGCACAAATGCACACACACAAAGGGAGCCTGAAAATAGATGATCACCGTGGAGAACCTTATAAAGCGAGCAAAGCACACACACACACACACACACACACAACACACACACACACATCCTTGTACAGAATCACACATAGAGCTGTTGTTCAGGCTGGGGTCCTGAGAGTGGGGTTCAGAGTCCCTTCTGGCAGGAAGCACTCACAGGGACGTGCCTGGAGTGGACAAATCATGCTGATTGTGTGGGAGAGAAACCCAGCGCTGCTCCCAAGATGAAGGCAAAGAGGGAGGCATCATCTAAAGAGACAGCCGTTCCTTCACTGTATCTTCTGCTATGCCTTTTCATCTTTTCCTTGGCAGGTAAGACTGCATAAGCAAACTTTTCTATCGTGCTTGCTGAAAGAGAAGAGCATTAAGAGAAAAGTTTCTAAAGAGAAGGAAGAAAAAGTGTGTGGTGTTGTCAGAGTTTCAGGCTTTTCGTTGTATTTTGTTTGTTGGTGGCCATACGACATATCACAAATGGCACAATCGGTTAAATAAATTAATTAGTAATACAATGCACTCATTGTAGGTGAAAATATTAAAAGCATTTTTTTTTTTTTTTTTCAGAAATCATAGTCAAACAACAAAAAAGTATGCATGTTAGGGTAAGAATGTTGAAAGGCAAATCAAATTATCACAATCTTGCACAGATTCTTAAACAATGTAATCTGCAAAATTTAAATGTACATTTTCAAAATGATCGCATCACAGACCAGTCACTTGTCTGTACATTTTGGCAAAAGAATTTCTACTCTTTTTACTTCTCTATCCATGCATTTGATTTGTTTTAGTGCATTATTTGTGTGGTGGCGGGAACACTAGTTTCACAATGTAAATTAGCGCAAGCTCGGTGAGACTACGTTTTCTTAAGATCAGGTGAAGATGTACCAGGGAAGAGGACAAATGTACAGGTATGAGCACAAGCATATACAGTTAACTGAAGCATGTTCTTCCTAGCACTGCTGTTGTGTCACTGTGGTGAGCTTTGATTAGCAGAATCACTGGGACCCACTGTCTCACCCCCGCACCCCCCCCCCCCCACCACCACCCCAGCCACCAGAAAGCATGTCTCTTGCACAGCTCCCCCTGATTGGAGGAGAGCAACATACAATCCAGGCCTTTGTTAGCTCATCCTGGCAAGCCCTTAGCACTGAGAATTGTTACCACAGCGATTGAGCCATGCCACGCTGACTCGCACTGCCCTGGCAAAGAAAGCAACAGGTTGGCTCACTCTGGAGCAATATGCACAATCCTGTTTTCAGCAGGTAACCCTTGGTGGCCTGCAGAGAATTTAGGTACTTGTGAAGCCTGTCCAATTGAATTAATCTCGGAATCTTGAGTTCCTTTGTTATGGTTGAATACTGCAGAGGGATGTTCAATGCAATACTGGAATTAAAATGTAGTCACATATTTGACTCGAATGCGGATGCTCAGAATATACTGTAAGGTGTAAAGATAGTATAAGTTCAGTTTTAATGTGTTTGTTTATGGATCAGTGAGCGCATTTACATGCACACCAATACGCTGATAGCTACCAAAAATCAGCAAATCCGACAACACCAGAAAACAATGTTTACATGAGATTTGAAATAATCAAGCTATTATTTGCTTTTGATGTCAAACCGTGAGGAAGCATGCGCACAACTCTTGCGCACATTGGATAAGCCGGTAAGAATGCTGGTAAAGGTGTTTACATGCAAAGTGAAATCAGGGTAATGGACAAAGTTTATGTGTGCCGATTGGTTTATGCTTAAACCATTTCTGACCTTATACCGACAAAGAAAAGCTGTTTAAGGCTTTTATAGGACTTTACATATTGTCGGCTACATATTGAGGGATAGTTCACCCAAAAATGAAAATTCTCTCATAATTTACTCACCCTCATGCCATCCCAGATGTGTATGACTTTCTTTCTTCTGGAAAACACAAACACAGATTTGATTTTTAGAAGAATATTTCAGCTCTTTTGATCCTCACAGTGAAAGTGAATGGTGACAAAAACTTCAAAGCTCCAAAATTACAAAGTCAGCATAAATGTAATCCATAAAACTCCATTGATTAAATCCATGTCTTCAGAAGCGATATGATAGGTGTGGGAGAGAAACAGATGAATATTTAAGTTTTTTTTTTTTACTATCAGTCATCTCCACTTTCACTTTCACATTCTTCCTCTTTGATTTTTGGCGAATCACATTCTTTGTGCATATCGCCACCTACTGGGCAGGGAGGAGAATTTATAGGAAAAAAGGACTTAAATATTTATCTGTTTCTCGCCCACACCTATCATATAGCTTCTGGGTGTATAGATTTAAAGATTACTTTCTTATGGATTACTTTTAGGCTGACTTAATGTGCATTTTGGAGCTTCAAAATGTTGGTACCCATTCACTTGCATTGTATGGACCTACAGAGCTGAAATATTCTTCTAAAATCTTTGTGTTCAGCAGAAGAAAGAAAGTCATACACATATGGGATGGCATGAGGGTGATTAAATGTTGAGAGATTTTTCATTTTTGGGTAAACTATCCCTTTAAGCATATTCATGTAAGTGCATGTAAATGCACTGACTGTGTTGCCAGAGCTCTTTCAAAGTTCAAGATATGGAGATTTCAGCTATGTACATTTAAAAAAAGTAAAACATAAAAAGTCAAATCTGTTACAAATGACTGAACAAAACTTAAGGGTTTGAGCAAAAGTCTCCATTTGCTCTCCATTTAATTTCATTGCTGTCTAGGAAAAACAACTGAGGTTTGTTACTTCTTTCCATATGTGTTTGTTTGTATTTAGATGTAGTTGGAGTAAACATCAGCAGTCCATCTCCTCTAGTTCGAGGTACACTAGGAGGCTCTGCCCTTCTCTCTGTGACCTATACCAGCTCCAGCTCCGACCAGCCTGTCATTAAGTGGCAGCTGAAGAGGGACAAGCCCGTCACTGTGGTTCAGTCGATCGGCACAGATATAATTGGAAACCTGAGGCCAGAGTACCGTGGCCGAATCCTCCTGTTTGAAAATGGATCCCTGCTCCTGCATCAGCTACACCTCTCTGATGAGGGGGCCTACGAGGTGGAGATCTCCATCACTGATGATACCTTCACTGGTGAGCGATATGTGAACCTCACCGTGGATGGTAAGCAAGACAAGGTGGAATTATCCAAAGTACATTTCAAACTCCTAAAAAAAATCTGTACTAATGAATGAGTATTGTATGTTTACTCCTAACAAAAAGTACTGTTGCAGAACCATGGTATGGTATGAAATGATTGACAAATTCATATACAGTATTATGGGATTTATGTGGTGCTCCAAGTTCCTTAAAAGAGTATTATGGTAATAACATGGCAATGTTTTGTTATCACAGTTCCAGTGTCCAGGCCTTCTGTGCACATGATGGCTTTATCTGTGTTGGAGTTGACTGAACACTTTATACTCAACTGCTCTCACGACAGTGGCACCAAACCCACCTATAGTTGGATGAAAGGCGGGAAATCTTTGACCAATGACTCACGTCTGCTCCTTTCACATAACCAAAAGGTGCTGACCATCTCCCGTGTTGTGATGTCAGATGATGACATCTACAGCTGCAGGGTGGAGAACCCCATCAGCAGTATGAAGAGCCTGCCTGTCAAACTCACTGTCTACAGTAGGTGATGTGACGCCATTGTCACCTTAGAAGACATTCATTCATGAGCTAACATGTGTTTTACTATGTTACAAGGCCGCAGATACAGTAGCATAATGATGCAATTAATACTATGTATTTAGCAAAGGGTGTAGATTTTGCTTGAACATTGGGTGGGTTGCAGCTTGAAGCATTTACCTATCTTTCTGGATGCACTTTATTTTACAGTACGTGTACTTTCAGTATACTTACCGTGTACTTATCCAAGAAAGTACTAGCTTGTTTTGATAAATTGGGGGGGGGGTTACCTACCATTCATTCCACACTTAGTATTCCTGGCAACCTGTGCAACCAATCCATTTGATGTCTACTTAATTTGGACGTTTTCTACAAAGTAGTTTGTTTTTTTTAGAACACTGTTTGTGTTTTCAAGATGAAATATGTACTATGTCACCCTGTTTTTCTCCTTTTCAATATTGTAGGACGGAGTTCTCTCTATATTATCCTCTCCACGGGAGGCATTTTCTTACTCATCACCTTGGTGACAGTGTGTGCCTGTTGGAAACCCTCCAAAAAGTACCAGCACTATTGTTCTTAGCCATTCACTTTGATAGGTCCAAAGCGAGCAACAATAAATCTCACCAGGTCGCACTGTTCTTGTAAAAAAAGTCTGTGCTTCAAATGTTAGCAGGCCAAAGTTCTACAGATCAAAAAGGCCAAAGCAATTTAAAGCAGCACATTAATCTAGAAATGACTCATCTGTTTATATTTTGCCTTCTGTTCTTGCATTAAATATAAATTATATTGGATTTGATCTTCACAGTCAGCATTATGCTGCAAACACAAATCCAATGATGTTAATCTTTCTACAGAAAAAGGGAACAGCTTGCCAGACAGAGCGGACAAAATGTAGAAAACCAAAGCAATGGCAATCACGAGGGTAACATAATTAATTCATTATTAATTGTTTTGCTTTTTACATTTGCACTTGAAAATATTATTTATGTATTAAACCCCTTAAATGCATTTAATAGTAATGTTTTGCCAAACATTATTACATACTTCGAGTCTTTAGCGACCCGGCACTTGTAAATATCACAAATGGATCTACAAAATGGTCAGAAAGTGTACAATTTTGAAAGCATTTTTAAGACAACTAGAAAATAAAAGAATATAATATATTCTGTTATACTTTGGTATTTTATTTTTCATATATCAAAGACATGATGCAACAAATGATAGAATAGGATTCATTACTTCCACGCTGAAATTTTATGACACTCAACTGACTGCCACATGCATAATGAGCTACACTTAATACATAAGCTACATATAAGTTACACATATGTATTTTCTCAGGCACTTATTGAGTGTAAATTGATGTACAACTTATAGAATTTCAGTTGTACATTCAACTGTCAATATTCATATTACACTGTTCATGTGTTGAACTTGCTATAGTTTACTTCTATGTTGCATCTTTGTCCAATACCAATGCCAAATGTAAATCAAGTCAATCACAGAAACAACAGCACCACCTTGAGTGACAAATAACATCTATAATATGTGTGTGTACACTCATTTGGGATACTGATAATTTACAGTTGCATAGAATATCCACATGATAGTAGTGATTTATATGAATATGGCACTCATTTGTCTTTTAAGACAAGAAATAGATATCCTGTGATAGTGATATCCCTTAAATAGATATGAAATAATAAATAAAAAAAAATAAAAAAAAAATATATATATATATATATATATATATATATATATATATATATATATGATCTATAGAAGTGAAAATATGTTTTGCCACACTATTACATTTCTTGGAACACTAAAGACAGATTTGTTGGCAATTTTGGCCTCCATATTGAGATCACATGACCAAAAACTACTTAATTTATCTTGGTAACACCCATGTGTTTAGACACTTTCACTTGTAGAATAAATTAACCATGTCTGACTGCAAATTGTGCATTTCTACAATGGCACTGGTAACTGAAAATGTTTACTTTCGCAATGATGACGCATCCACTACACTAGAAGTCAGTATAAGTCCAAAATGATTGCCATATTGACCAGCGCATCATAAACAAAAAATCACTGAATGCTCTTTTAAGTTCTTAGTTTGCATTACTCTAAATCAATGTAAAACACAAAGGAATTGTTTGCTTTTTCTTTCATTAAAGCTTGAATACTCTCTTTCCTGTAGTTGATATCGTGCCTTCAAGAAGTTATCATAATCGTCGGAACCCAGGGGGACTATATGTTCTCAAAGAAACAGTAAGAAAGACATTAATACTATTCCTATTATAATCATCAGGATGCTGTTGTCTCACTGTGTACTGCATATTGTTGAGTCAGTATCAATGACAATGTGAAAGACAAATTAATCTCTGTTTTGCTCCAGGATTTCCCTGAGGGAGCAGATGAATCTTCCTGTAATTTTATCAACCCAACTGATCCCCTCAGCCCACCTTGTTATCCCAGTATTGCACCCCCTTCTGCACACTCTTCAGATGCTTATATGAACTCCGGAAGAAGATACCCCCGCACTCCTGTCCTTTTTCCTCCATCAACCCCTCATCCAACTTTCACTCCACCCCTCTCTTGTCCCCCACACCTGGGCAGCTTAACACGCAATCCACACCCTCCAAGAGTAAGCCCCTCCCCTCCACATGCAAGAAGAACTTCCTGCTGAACAGAAAAACAATATGCACTGTCACAGATGAGCAAGTCGGAAACACACGGAGAACACTGAATGTAAAATCCTCAGAATGATGTCAGATGTTTTCTTAGTATGAGTAAGAGTATATACTGTATGTGTGTATGGGAAAAACTTTTGTAAATGTTAGTGTTTTATTCTTTAAAAAAAAACTAGGTGAATGAATCTTGTAAAAGTTACAGATCTCTAGTTGTAAAGACTTATTTCATGCATGACAGTGCTGGATGGATTAATTATTTTTGTATACTAATAGTAAAATAGTAAAATGTTGTTTACTTTTATCATTCAGATGTTTTCTGGCCTATATTCAACCTTTAATTTTAACTCAATACCCTGAAAGATATAAATAGAAAAACACGCAATTAAATTGCAGATATAATTTTACATTAGAGCAACTTGTCATTGTTTGTTGGGATTTAATGAAAATCCGGGTAAAATATAACTGTATTTAGTGTTAAAATAATTTTCATACATTTTTAAATAAAGAATTTGATTCTTGAAATCTAAAAAAAAAAAAAGTGAATTTAATAATATGACTATGTATCACTCAAATAATATCACCTTTTCCCTGAATAATTAATTAATTTAATTAATGAAGACAATTCTACAAGGAGACACCGGATTCAATGCAAGAACAGCATTAGAGAATTTACACTTTATAGCCACTAGAGGCTGCCATATTACTATCTATCAATACAACATCGTGGGATACATTGTTTTTATCTTTTGATTATACGTTTTACATTGAGTTTTACATTTGAGTTATTTATGTAATGTTAGAATGTGCACAAAACAGTTTTTCCCCCTTAAACATTATGTGCAGTTGTTTAGCAAACAACCTTTTTAAGATGCATTTTTTTTAAAGTGCTGTGCAGCCCTGTCAAGGTTTTGGCATAGGCCCTAAGCATCAGGGGTGTCTTTGCAAGAGACAGTTTTCAACATCAACATCATAACTTCTTTCTCATTAGTCAACTATCCAATTAGATGTCTTGCATTGTGAAACAGAAGACTTTTCGCAATCATTCTGTCGTTAAAAAAGAAATGGAAGAAAAATGCAATGAAAGTGAATGGTGTCTGAGGCCCTCACGTGTCTCCAACATTCTCCCTAATATCTACAGTAGGTGTTTGTGTTCTCAAGAAGAGAGAATGTCATATGGATTGGGAGGTAATAAGTAGCTTAATGATGTAAGAATTTACATATTTGGGTGAACTATTCCTTTAAGACAAATGCAGTACATTCAAGCTTTAAGATTAAGCTACATCTGTTTACTGTAAGTCTAAGGATGAGTATGAGGGAAGTGCAGCAGTAAAGTTTTGTGATAGCTGGAAGATGATGGTGCTAATATTATTGTAATCTGAATGTTCCCATACAAACCACTCTACAGTTGGCTACTATTTAAATAATTGACGTGATATTTTTCCATCACCCTTCTTTTCCCTTTAAACACTAGTAGCCTACTTAAACTAGCCCATAGTCAGAGGAGTTATGTATAAGTGGTGAATATGCAGAATGGTTGCAATCAAGGCTCATATGGACTTTGATTGGAGTAGATACTCACTGTATGAAGATATTAATCAAATCAGCAGAACCCCAAATCACTATGTCTGATTCTGAATACAGCAGAATGACAAATCAGATCTAACCAATCTGGCACTCACTCATTACTCTTGTATATTGAGTGCAGAATATTATGAACTTGTGTGCTTTGCATAACATCAGAACTGCCTTAAGCAACGTCTTTAGAGAGTCAATTGTTGTAGGCAAAATGCTTAATATTGTACAGTTATCAGCTGTTCAGGATATTTTGTGTGGATTTTGAAGTCAGTACAGTGTGGGCATAGCCAGCGGTTGTATTCCTCGGCTTAGCAGATCAGAGAAATTTTAAAATCATTGTTTTCTTTAGCTTTCTTAAAGGAGAAAACAGGGTTGGGGAGTAACGGAATACATGTAATGGGATTACGTATTTAAAATACAAAATATAAGTAACTGTATTCCACTACAGTTACAATTTAAATCATTGGTATTTAGAATACAGTTACATTCAAAAAGTATTTTCATTACTGAAGAGATTACTTTGCATTTTATTGTCATTTGTTTCATTTAATATTTAGTCCTTTCAGATGGAAAGCATTTATACATATAAATGATGTGATCCAAAGTGCATTTGAACAGCGGTGAAACACTTTCTTATGATGTGTTACATTCATACGAGCAGACAGAGAAGTAAGTTTGAAGTAAGTTTGGAGCAGAAGAAATAGAAATAAACCTTGTGTAAATTGTCAGCTTTACGCTAAGCTAAAATGCTATTTCTAGCCATTTTACATGCACGTTACCAGGCAAGATCATATTTTTTATCAAGAAAATTCACGTTAGATCATAATTTCTTTTTTTCTAGTAAGACCTTTGATATTAGGGTAAAAATTATATTCTTAATAATAATTTTTGTATTGTTTTCCAATAAAAATATCTAAAAATCCTTAAAACAAGATCAGTTTGATTTATTTTGTTTTAGAAACAACATTGCATAAGATATTTAGGTTTTTCAGAGAATGTCTTTTTAACATGTGTATTTTGTCTTACTGTACTGGCAGAGTTTTTATAGTCAAAACAAGTGAAAAAATCTACCAGTGCTGAAGAAGTAATCCAAAGTATTTAGAATACGTTACTGACCTTGAGTAATCTAACGGAATATGTTACAAATTACATTTTACAGCATGTATTCTGTAATCTGTAGTAGAATAAATTTCAGAAGTAACTCTCCCAACCCTGGGAGAAAAACACAGGATGAGAGAGAGAGAAAAAATGAATCTTTTAAGAAGAATTTCAAGTACACAGAGAGAGGATAAAACATTAAGGATGCTGAAAAGCAATGGGAGAAGATGAAAAAAGCCTAATGGAGGAGTTTTCCATATTCCTGCCCAGAACTTGCACAGACACACAGCCATAAACTGAACAGCCATAAAGCCTCTTATTATAATATTAGATAATGTCTTTCTCTTAGGTCCTTTATTATTTAAATATGACTGGACTCCTCTCTTTTGTCCCCTGATTAGCAGCAAGCATATGCATTTCTGATTACCTGAGGTGTGATTTTCTTTTTCAGATAGTTGCATAACCTTTTCCTGTCAACATCTTTTAAATCATGCTCTAATGTGCCGGTCCTGTTTTTATGCATATGATTGGCCTCTGCACCCCCTTCGCTAATATTGTGGCAGCTGTAATTGTAATCTTGATTATTTATTCAATTAATTAGTTGTCAGGGAGTTGCATTATAGCTGTTTAATTTCCAGCTATTACTGCAAATTAAAAATAATTTTTGCAACATTGGCATCACCAAAAAGAACAGCAAAAAAATGAAAATGAAAATAAATAAAATATTGTTTTCAAACAAATTTCCGAATACACCCTCTGTCTATCATTGGTCGAACAAACAGATAGTTCCAGCCCAAACTCATCCCATTGGTTGACTCAATGTTGCCATATCAAACCGCTCAAACAAACAGATCAATGTTTGAAATCACCATTGAAGCACAGTTTTTTCATTCTTCGGGAAAAAAACTACAAATTAAAATTAATCTTAAACCTACGAATGGTTCATTTTAATTATGCTTACAGATATTAAGCTGGGATCTAAAAAATTAAGCATATCAGTATCAATGTTAAATGAAAAATTCACATTTTATTTCCTGACACATGAAAATATGTATAGATGAAATATAATGATATATATTTGTTTATATATATATATATATTATTTTTAGTGATCGGACCAGTAAAAAAGCTGGCAGGGCATAACCAGGTTAGCAGAAAAAGTTTTTATTGTTGAGCCCTGCATCTCTTATTATACACATTATGGTCTGAACAGACCGGGTCTGGTGCTCTTATCAAAGTTGTGCCCCTGTGTCAGCAAAAAAGCGCCTCTGGGTGGGCTGCTAATCTCTTTACGCTGTGGAGTATAGTCAGTGGCACATGAGACTCAGAGAATTAAGATATAGGAAGCTTTTCTGGCCTCTCAGGGATGAGATTAGAGAGGAAGGAGGCTATGAGCAGGTTTGCTCTTGTTTGTCCATGTTTGCAGGGGCTGTTAATGTTCTAACCACACATGACAATTATGTCATTACTTCACTGCAGACCTGACTAATTTTAATTCAGTTTATGCAAATAATGTTCGTGATCCAGTGTTTCTGAGATTGCACATTGTTTAAATGCATGTGAGCGGAAGGGCCACAGTGGTAATGTTTTAGCCCTTGTTCTTTCCTCAGCTGACCAGAACATCTGTTGCTCTGTCTGAGTGGACACAGGAGACTGTAAGGCTCATTATGGTGACAGAAATGTCATTTAATTTACCAGTGTTTACTTTCATACTTTCTCAATAATTCATTGTGCATGCATGAATTGCAGCATTTCTTGGTATTTGATGTGTCCCCTTTTTGGTTTAATAAAAGTATACATTTGAGCTGGCATGAACTCCACAAGTTTGTGTAAAAGCTGACGATCTGACCTTTTGTACAAAGGAGTTAACTTGGTCAATGTCATACATTTGCTTACATTTTATTATACAGCATCTTCTTCTTCATTTTATGTCCTATTATTTCTTTGTTTTACAATTTTCAAAATCCTGAAACCTTCCTAAATCCTACATTTGCAATCTGGTCTCAGAATTTTAGACTCCACTGTATACAATTAGATGGAACAATGGTTTGACCTCAGAGATCTCACTATCCATTAGAGAGAAAATGTTAGTAGTAGAGCATAGTTTTACTCCACTGAAGACCCACAAATCTCATCAAGTTCAGGTTTTAATAATGCTGCATAAAGAGCTGTAATATTTTCAGACATAAACTCCAGGGTGTGCTGCTAAGGTAATCGAGAGGGACAACGAAAACCCAGGTCTACTAAATTAAATGATTACAACAGCAACAACAGAAATCAAGGGGGTTGGGCACTTTTTCACTGTAGTAACTGTTCCCCTTGACAAAAGTGGAGAGTGAATTATATTCAGGTTCATACAATACCTGCAGGTTTCCCCTGCTCACTCACTTTGTTCGGCTCCTCTGGGCACCTGGGACGGTGAGGGACCACTGCCTGCACACGAAGGAGAACGAGGAACTGCTGACACCACTCAGGCAAGACTGCTATTTTCTGACTCAAACATTCTATCAGCAATGCTATGAATAGACACATTTAATTACACACCGATTATGTTACACGGTCAAAAATAAATATGGCATGCTGTATGGCTGTGTCTCAGCTTGTCTTTAGACACTTTCCAAGAAAGTCTCAGGTGACATAGTGATTGTTTGCCATGATTTGAGAGAAATTGAGAGTAAATACAGTCATTGTATGTATGCATCAGTGTTATCAGAAATATATATATTTTTTTTTTTTAAATTTTTTTATCAAGTGTCAATATTTGTCACCTGGAATTGACCTTCAGGGGATTTTTCTTTTACCTCTATGAGGGCTTATTTTTTGTAACCATATAAAAAAAAAAATACACTTTGTGCCATCCTTTTATGTCAAATACTTCAATTTAATCAGTGCATTAAAAATGCATTCTCCATCTAATTACAATAATTCACTAGGCCTAAAGTACAATTTTAAGGAGTACATCAAATGTTAATGTCACTTAGCTTTATAAATGGGGACTTATAGACTTCAATTGTTTTTATATTTATTATAAAAACAAAAGATTAACCCTTACCCATAAGTTAATTACAGACCTGGTCAATAGGGCTAGTGACCAGGGGCCCTTGACTGAAAACAAATGTTTATATATGCTTAAATATGTGGGCCCCACAGCTTATTCAAGGCCCCTTCAACAGGTCCATGTGACTATGAGGGCCCTCAGCCCTCTTATAGGACCCTTTTGCCTTCCTGTTTCTAATTACATTTTTGAGCCAGTCTTTAACCCTATAATGCAGCACGTATCATATTTGATGTATGTATCTCTTCTGGACGTAGAAGACCTAGTAATATAATTTCCAAAACAGCTACCTTCATATTTTGATGTACTCATCTTTTTTATGTAAAATCTTTGCTAATTTTGATCAAGTAAAATTAACAATAGCGTTTATATTGTTACTGATATTTCAAAATGAGTATTTATTGAATTCAAGCAACGTGTGCTTAAAATGCGAGAAATGAGTTTAAACAGGTTTAAAAAATATAATTTTCTGACTATTATTTAATTTGTTATGCTTTATATTGTTAAGCTTTATTCTTTGTATAAAAGGGCTGTCGAACAAAAATGTTTATTATACTATTCATTGCTATGACTGCATGTTTGCCCTACATTACAAAAAATAACTTGGCTTAGGTGGTTAGGAAAAAGAAGATATTGATGGGGTGACTGCAGCCTTAACGAGCGAGAGATAAAGCCGCGACGAGAGTGGCAGTCGGGGAGAGACTCTGGGAGAGCGAGAGACCAATGAAGCTGTGTGTTCATGTGGAGCTGGAAAGCACTCTGTTAATGTGTGTTTATGTGGAGCTGAATAGCAGTGGTACTGAATGTCTTTGTTACACTGAAAAGTGCTGACAATAAAGTGTCTTATGTCGGACGTTTGACCGGCTCCCGCCTCCTTCAGTGAGTCAACTTCCTTACAGACTATTATTGTCTTTTGATAAATGTCATGCTCAGCAGCTCACAAACTGTAGGGAAATTATAGATTACATCTTCTAAAGTGTAATTGTAGATTACACTAATTACTCTGTCTGAAAGTAATTGCATTAATAATTACTAATTACTTTCTAAACATTTATCAACCTCAACCAGATGAAAAATACAAGGATAGACATGAAACTGTTCTTTTAATTCTTTCAAATAAATCATATCAAATCAAATAAATTATTCATGAACTGGCCAAAGAATTTATGGGGGCAGCGTTAAATTAGAAAACATATATTTTAACATTAGACGTTAAATTTCGATTTTAAATTCACAATTGTATTATATAGAATTGTTCTATTGTATATAAAGTATTTAACACAATAACATCAGAAGTAACTAATTAAATTACTGAAAAATTAAGAGTAATCCCTTTACTTTTTTCAATGAAAATGTATTTTAATTACTGTAATGAATTACTTAGTAATGCAATACCCCAAATGTGGTGCCAAAGGTATACATTGTGAGTTACTAACCCTAGGATAAACTATGAATAGCGTGAAACGTGGAATTAACCCTGGATTACATTAACCCAGGGTTTAAGTGTGAAAAGCCCAAAAATAGACACATCTACTGTTCTGCACTGCAGTTCTTCTGATGCTACAGTCACTAAAAATGTTATTGCCAGTACCAAGACTACAGGGTGTAAGAACTGTCCTTCAAATTCATTAAATGTGACAGAAGTGAAATTCTGTTTATTTGCAGGGGACGTCTGGTGTGGCAGGCCATTTGAACAATGGTTTAGGTGGCTCTGCTCCTGGTTAGGGGTAACTGGACGGGAGGAGAGAGGCACGCATAGTTTGTTCTGTTGGTGAGACTGTCAGCATGGGGTCTGGATTCTCCTTCTATGCCCCTAAAACCATCTACCTGGACGTAGATGGCAAAGTACAGAAGGTGATATTATGTTTAAATTAACTCATGTTAATCTGACTTTAATAAAATCTCAGTTGCAGGCCATTGGTTATCATGAGACCATTGCTGTGTCTGAAATCGAGGCTAAGTTAAATGTAACTGACTGCAGTGCGTCACAAAATACTGCTGTTTTGTTGAATATCTCACCAGTGTAGATGTAGGGGTTTTTTTACATGTAGTTTGCTCAACATAGAGAACTGTCGATAAGGCTGCTAAAACTTGCATTTTGGTAATGGCATGAAGCTGTGCATAATTTCTGAGACATGTTAAAGTAGGGATGCTTGACATGACAAAGAGTATGACAGCTAGTATTTTTCACACATCAAATAATTCTTCATTTAATTTTTGTGATATTTGTTACGTTGCACTTTGCTAAGCTAACAATTTCTGCACATAAACACTTTCAAATACTTGAAAATCTTTTTTCTTTCTTTCACTGTATCAGTATCAGATAGCCAAGGACAAAGTGATCCATCTAAATCAAAGACTTTATTCAGTTTAATCAATTTTTTATTTTTGTATTTTTTTTTACTGAAAAGTCTCCAATACACAAAAGCCAAATCATAAGCTGTACTGTATACTGCTGAATAAAAGCCATTAAACAAGATGTTAAGCAGTTTGGCTGTCAAGAAGAGTGCAGGGAAGTCAGTGTGCACAGGTTAAAAATAAAGCCGTAGAAGGCGTGTTCCACAGGTGCAACTGACATTGCATTCTGTTGTGACACTTGGCAACCATATTTGTTCTCTCCTTTGTGTTTCCCAGAGACATTTTCCCAATGTCTGAAGAACAATTATTAGTGCTCTTACTCCATAAGCAATTATAGATTTATTTTCATACTCATTACATGTGTAAAAGTTTATGTGGCAGAGCTTTGTCAGTTCCATCATGAAGCTCACACAACCTGCCAAGTTTAGTCAGAGAGGCCAAGAGGACATTGAGAGTGGCATAAGACAACTGTAGTATACAATCTTTTGCCGATCAAAGCCTGTCTACCACACCTGCCTCTGCTGCACCACCCTTTTCTTCATTCAATTAATATACTAATCAATTCACATAACTGCCGTTTCTCTTTAACAATAATACTTAAACCATTCATATTTGGTAGAATCACATTTTATCACTCAGAGGTTGCTCTCTTGTACGATAGTTCAGGTCAGGAGAGTTTACCCAAAAAAAAAAAAATTCTCTTATCATTTACTCATCCTCATGCCATCCCAGATATGTATGTCTTTCTTTCTTCAGCAAACCACAAATGAAGATTTTTTTGAAAAATATCTCAGCTCTGAAGGTCCATACAATGCAAGTGAATGTTGATCAGAACTTTGTAGCTCCAAAAATCACATGAAGGAAACATAGATGTAATCCAAGACTCCAGTGCTTAAATCCATATCTTCAGAAGCAATATAACAGGTGTGGGTGAGAAACAGAACGATATTTTAAGTCCTTTCAGATGTAAAAGTGAAAGTGAACGTGGAGATTTATAGGAATATTAAAAAAGACTTCAGTTTTGGTCTATTTCTCACCCACACCTAACACATCACTTCTGAAGATATGGATTTAAGCACTGGAGTCTTGGATTACATCTATGTTTCTTCTAAAAATCTTTATTTGTGTTCTGATGAAGAAAGAAAGCCATCCACATCTAGGATGGCATGAGGGTGAGTAAATGATGAGAGAATTTTCATTTTTGGGTGAACTATCCCTTTAATGAGGTCAGAGTTTGTTTAAATCTCATGTCATTTTCTATTGTATTTCAAAACTTCGCTCAAAATACATGTTTGAGTTTTACATTGCATTTACAGCATTAGAGTGCAGTAACTTGAGGCCGCTGTTTTCTCATTGTACTACATACAATTATGACAGCAAATACAGCTGGTCTAATGCTGACGACACACCCTTATTTGTCCTCTTGCTTAGTTGCTGTTTAGTCGTTACTGCAGCCCATGTACATCAAGGAACTTCTGTGTTCCTCCTCCAACATCCCCAGGTTTGTTTATCACTGTGACATCATCACTAAGTAACACCTCACTCCATCTTGAAAACTTATGGTGATAGAAAAAAGGAGTTCTCTATTGTGTCCTGGATGCTCGGGTACCTGAGAAAACAGCTCTGCATGGTGTCAGATGTTTAATAGATCCATAGAATTTCATTTCAGTTTCTATTTTATTTCTTCAATAGGAACACAGCCATAATGATGGTGGACCCTGAAGGGGCTCTTGTGTCCATTGATCCTACAATGCCCACCAACACCCCCTAGTAAAAAGCAGCTTTGCACTTGTTTGTATACAGTATGTAATTACTGTATGTTTATTTTCATTTTAGTCTGTTAGTTAATTGTCCTATTCTGTCCTTTCAGCTCCCTGTACAAAGTAATTCCTTTATGTACTGGCCATAATGTACATCATCTTACATTTTTTTCACAGTTTATGACCTTTAGAACATTACAACTTCTTTCCCTCATACTAATTTTCCACTAAATTTCCAGGCAGTTTTTAGTTTTCATTTAGTTTTCAATCTGTTACTATTTGTTTAGTTTTAGATTTTTAGTGTTTTCAGTTTCAGTTTAATTTTATTGTAGTTTTTTCATGTAGTTTTCATTTTTGTGTTCATTAACATTAATACCACTGTTTTGAGCCAAGAGTTACTCTGTCTTGATTTACAACCTGTGTATTTATCTCCACAGTAAAGGAAGATATGTTTCAGAATGTGTTCGCACAGGCAGCAGAGCAGTTCAGCAGGTAACAGACATGTTTGTTTTCCCATGGATAGGAGATGAATGAACAATCATTGCGGGGATTCTGTCCTGAAACCAGGCCAAATTATATTTTTCTTCCACTATACAGAGCATTCAGGATCAATGAACTGAAAATGGAAGTGACCAACAGACTGCCTATTCTGGAGAAAATAGTAGAATGTATGTATTGGCAATGTTAAAGTTTGACTGTTAGCTTTCCTTTACAAATGCTCTGGCATGTTAAATAGGTTTTTAAAAATGTGCTTGGCATTGTTTGATAGTAAGATATGAAGATCATATGATGTTCATCTTGTTTTGTATTAGTATTATTAGTTGTGTATTCTAAGGCAAGTATCACTATTAGCCTTTTATTGCTCAGACTTAGTGTTAGGGATATGAACAAACCCTAATCCTAAATTTTCAACTTTGGGGCATAACTAATCCTGCAACTTTGTGCTTTATGAATGATAGGCTACCTCTAATTGTGTATCTTGTTGAGGCAAGGTGTGCTATTAATTTTCCAAGTGTTCAGACTTACGAAAATCCTATTGAAGAAGTAACCAGAGCCATATGGGGACCAGAATGTCACAGACACCTAGTACCATGTACCCAGAACACCCTTGTAACCACTTAGAAACAACCTACACTGTAAAGAATTGCTGTAAATTTACGGCCAAATTCCTACAGCAGTCTACTGTGATTCTTAAATACAGTAGTTTGCTGTTAAAAATGTTGCATTCTGGGAGATCAAGAGCAGGCTCACTGTGAAGTGACTTGTTTTATGGTAAATAGCTGTTCTGTGCAAGGCATTAGGGGAATATGAACATTTAAAATCATGATATCATTTTGGTGAAAGCCATAGTGACATTTTGAAACGTATATTTTAACCCCCACCCATGAAAATTTTAGTTTGTGGAACATGGTTAGTGTTCATGATGTTTCTGACCAACACCTCTGTTCTTTATCATCTCACATCAGCCTTCACTTGTCTGTCTAATGAGAAGTCAAATAATAAAAAAATATAAGTACCAAAATGAATGAGTATAGCCCTTTGCGCTTGAATAAGTATGTATGCTTTGGCAAATGCATTGGAGCTACAAAAATTGTAAAAAAAAATAAATAAATAAAAAAAAACACGTACAAAATGATTTGTTCAGACTTAATAGGAGTCTTAGTTTAATAGTGTTGTTGTTTTGTTATCAATAGTTGTGTTTTGATTGAAGTCACCATTATGGTGATTAGTGATCTCTTGAGTTGGCACCTTGGACCTTCCTGATTATATTATGTTCTTCCAGCCACTCAATTTATGTTTAAGTAAAAGACAAGTTGTTGCACTGTGCTACTTGGAAGACAAAACCTAAGAGTAGCCTGAATGTCTGATCCTACCTTGCAAATGGCACTATATGTGGCAATAGTGATGCATTACACATAAAAGCAAAAACAATAAAGAATAAAGGATATTTCAGCAAAATTATATCAGCAAATTGAGTGTTTGACGTTTTTGATGAACTTACAGCATAACTCGAGTTTGATGAAGTTATGGCATAATTCAAGTTGTTATCAAGACACACAGATATCAACTCTCGGCATACAAAACGCAACAGTGGTGACAATTAACAAACATACTTTTACGTAAATATGTAAGATAAAATAAACTAGTACATATTAAAAAATCAAAGTAATTTCTTCATGCCGCAGTGCATGCTGGGAACATAGCTGTAAATTTCAGCAACAGTAGATAGTATGTAATTTGACAGCTATATGCTGCTAAATTACAGTTGTATACTGTAGCTGTAAAAACAGTATATAGCTGTTAATTTCAGCAACAGCAAGACACCGTTAATTTTACAGTAACATGCTGGCAACCCTGCTGCCAGTTCTTTACTGTTTTTTGACGGGAAAATCTTTAAGAGTGTAGCAACCCAGAACATCCTAACAACTGCATAGCAACATGCTAAAAACCACTCAGAACATCATAGCAACCATATAACAATGCCCTGGCAACCACCCACAAACACCCTGGCATTGTGGTGCCAAGTTTTGTATATGCAAGCACCTCTCACATTTTCTTCATCTGTGTTCTCTACAGTGGAGGGTTTGAAGATTGTGGAGATTAAAAAATGCAAAAACGACCTGAAGAATCTGCGAGATTAGATGACGTCCAGAGCTGGTGGGAGGTAAGTGAAAGAACATGCTTTCCAGTGAAATCAACATGAGCGTAACAGTCAATCTACTTATCGATCTAGAGTGGCCATTACGGCAGAAAGGCATGGCTTGTTTTCCAGCAAGAAACAGCAATATATCTAAATGACTACTCCACTTTCTTTTCAGAATTAATTGTCCGTGCAAGTACAATCTTTCAGAAGATGGAAAGAAATTAAGAAATGTAAGAAATTTCCTTGGTACACATTTTCTCAAGAGACCACTGAAGCTCTGAAGAAACCAACCTTTGATGTCTGGCACTGGGAGCACAATGAAGTGAGTCAGCTTGGTGAAATTCAAAAATGTAGAGATTAAATGGTTTTTGGGCTGCTATATTCACACAAGCTCTTCTTAGACATTTGATAGTGACTTTACTGTGTCTATTTGTCAGATGCTGAGCTGCCTAGAGTACATGTATCACAACTTAGATCTTGTGAAGGAGTTTAACATGAACCCTATCATGCTCAAACGCTGGCTGGTATAACAATATAATCTTATAATCTTAATATAATTTTATATAATTCTTATAATATAAATAATCCCCCCCCTCCAAATCCACAGAAGGACAACATAAAAGTACTCCAGATTACTCTGGTGGTTAAATCTATATCATCTGAAGTGATATTATAGGTGTGGGTGAGAACCAGATCAATATTTAATTACTTTTTACAATAAAATCCTTCTGTTTTTGGTGATTCACATCCTTTGTGCATATCGCCCCCTAATGGGCAGGGAGGAGAATTTATGATAAATAATGACTTCGAAAATGTATCTGTTTCTCACCCACACCTATCATATTGTATCTGAATACATGGATTTAACCACTGGAGTCATATGGATTACATAAATGCACCCTTTGGATTTTGGAGCTTAAACATTTTGGCACCCAATCACTTGCATTGTGAGGACCTACAGAGCTGAAATATGCTTCTAAAAATCGTAATTTGTGTTCTGCAGAAGAAAAAAAGTCGTACACATCTGGGATGCCAGGAGGGTGAGTAAATCATGAGAGAATTTTTATTTTTGGGTGAACTATCCCTTTAAACCTGAATGATCTGCATCAACTACTACACTATGAAAATGCGCAAAATGCGCGATAACTTTTTGTTTGCTGTTTGAACAGTCTAGTGCTGTCACAGAGACCAATGAGATATCTCTGGCACTTATTTCAGTGATATCTTAATCTTTCAGGGAGAAGGAACATTTTCTGCATACCATTTCATTAAAAAAAAATCACTTACAGCAACTTTAAGATGTCTACGTAAATGCCCTCCTCGCATATGAAATGAGCAACAGCGTTTTGCTGGACTTAATATTTTTGTTTACAAAATTAGTTGTTTTAGTTGATTAGTTCCAATAAATGCTCTTTTTGGAGTGGGTAGGAAGTTTCTCACATATGACCCCTTTAAAAAAAAAAAAAAACTGTACTTCTTCTGAAATTCCTGAATTTTCAAACTTAAATAAAGCAACAGCTTAACGCATAATAGAATTAATGATGCTGATTCTATTTATACGTTTTCAGCTGGTCATTCAGGAAAATTACTGTACCAACCCCTTCCATAATGTTCGCCTTTGTTTCTGCGTCAGATGATGTATGGCATGATCCACCTCTGCAATCTCCAGGTGAGAACTCTCTTTTGTATGTAGCAATTAGCACACCAATTACTCTGGGACAGTAAAAGTGGATCGCTGTGTGTCTGTGTGTGTGGCCTCCAGGAAAAGCTTACGCTGACAGATTTGGGCATTTTAATGACTGCTGCAGTGTGTCACGACATGGACCACCCTGGATACAACAACACGTAAGATCTTTGCTTCTGTGTAATTATGCTCTCAAGTCAGTTCTCATAAAAACCATACAGGTGTACCCAGGTATTTGCCTGCACATTTGTGATGACAATTTTACAGTCATACATCTTTGCCATTTAGCTTAGTAATCAGTGGGTTGACATATGACAAGTTAATCTAGCATGATCAGTGGCTGTCCTTTGACAGATATCATATGACGTCAAATCATGGACAAAAATATGCAAGCGCAGAAACACAGCGCGCAAACGAATTACTGTAGGGTGAGCACAGTAACAAAGCTTGCAAGCAAAATGTAAACAGCTGTGAGGTTCTTTATTCAGTGGAGCACTGCCTATCAATTAAGTCGTGGCTTGTAACACGAACGCTAACTTTAGCTGTCTAAATGTGCTAGCTATGTAGTAAGCACATTGGTGGCTTTTTTGTCCCTCATTAACATGTGTAAAAATGACTTTAACAATGAATAGCTGATATCAAATCGAGAAAAAAAAACAAAAAAAAACGTGAGAATAAAGGCTAGTATTCATTGTCCTGATGTATGTTTTATATTTTAGTGGACATAATATATGAGGATTAGACAATTAAAATGCACCGTCATTGAATGTATGAACGGAAGCGGGAATACAGTTTGGTGTTCTTCAAAAATGACTCATCCACCTTATAATTTAAGTGATGTTAAATGCTTACATAATACCTCTATTGACAACTGGCTTATGATGTATATGTTTAAATAGAAGGTACTAACCATCTGTTGATGTTATAAACCCTAAAAATGGCAAGACCAGAAATACACATAAGAAAATGTATTGCTGTTTCAACACATTAGTATTTTCTGTGATTCAAAAAATAAATATTCATGTTTTTCCCCAAAAATAATGGTTTTATTTTCAATTTTAATGTTTTTGCCCTCCAGGATATGTTGCCCCTTGGTAATACTGACTACCCACAAGTCCTGCAGTAACACAGTAGTTAGTATATTGAGCATACTGATCAGGCAAAATAAGTGTTGTGTGTATGGGGAGTGTTCCACTAAAATTTTATAATATAAAACTGTATCTCATTTTACCTGCAGTTATACAGCATTTGTGTAGAAACTGACAGTATAGGGCACTGTGGCATTTCCATTTAGATCAGGGATGTTATATATTATACTACCAAGCATTTTTTAAAGAACCTAACATATCATGACAATGACACATTTTTCATACATGGTTTCATATATGGTTTTATGAAAGACTATTTGAATATATATTCCCCCAAACATTGAGTGTAATGTCATAGCACATACAGTATATTGTGAAATATTCTGTAGTATTATTTTTTTCCAACCATTTTGTCACATTTCTTAATTATAATAAAACATTTTCAAAAGTCTTCATACAGTCAGTCAAGACAAGAAAATTGTACTTGTACAGAGCTTTTCAAAGCGGCTTTACAGAAAATCATACTGCAATTACTTAACTAATACATACTAATAACTTAAAAGTCCCCATTGAACAGTTTCATTGAAAATCATGCCTTAATGTTTTTGTCTTTAGGCTGCCAGTAAGCAAGCCAAAAAGCAACTGTGGGAGGAAACAAAAACTGCGTATGTTAGGTAATGGAGGAAACAAAAACGTGGAAGAAACCAAGCTCAGCTGTGGGAACCAGTTCCCCTATGGCTATACTGCATGAATCTAATGCCAATATCAGTTAGCAATGTGTGATACAATTGAGTAAACTGAGTAGATTTTTGGCAATGTTTAAAACTAAAGGATATTGATTGAATTGTAAGATTAATGATTGTGTCTTTGAGGTCCATCCCAAATTGACTACGGAAGTGCACATACGTAGATGGAGTGTCTTTTGCTGTTTGACTGGTAAAGGCTTTTCTTAGCAGTAGTTTATTCTCTATGTTTTCCATTTTAAGAGAATGAAGTGATACAAGCAGTGGTCAGTAAAGTGTTACTTGCTGTTTTGCAATGGAAAATGCTGTGATTGATAGCAGTATATTCTTTGTGGAGTCCATCCAAATGATCCTAAGACTGAAAGATGCAGTCATAGGCCTCATTTATAGGTGGGATGGGTGGGACATGTACCTACCACTTTTTGTCCAGGCCAATTAAGTTAAGTCCCTACCACTTTTTGAAATAGCTATCATCAGGTAAGTGTCTTATGCAGAAGAAACTTTGCCAGTTCTTGAGCAGGCATTTCTATTTTGTTTGTGTGTTATAATGAGTGGTGTCAGGCGCTGAAATTAGTTATTATGAATGTTATGATAAGTGCTCATCGTGGCTGTTGACAGTTGTTCTGTATCATGCATGCACGTGCAATGCAGGTCGTGCTAAATCATGATATATTGTATGTCCACTGACATACAGATGCAATCTTGGTTTATTAAAATAAAAGATATATTGGGGTGAATTAGAACCAGAAACTCCTTGTATATGTGGTGAAAAAGCCCCACAAATAACAGACTGCTGGACCATGTATTAACCTAATGACTGAATTAGGGCTGCACGATTATAGCAAAAAATCATAATTGTCGATTATTGCCATTGATATTGTAATCACGATTATTAATGTCGATTAAAATATTAAATTACCATCACGTCACAAAGTAAGCAACTGTGCAGGATTTCAGTTGTGGATATGAGCTGCACTCCAGTTTCTTTTAAGCATTAAATATTGTAATAATGTTTGTTAATGTTAGGCTAAATAAAAATTAATTTAAATGGATATCTATGGTATAGAATAAATTACATTACTGCTAAATTACTGCTTAAATTATTAGTCGACGTACAGTTAATAATATGACACATTCAATATTCAAACTTATCCGATTTAAATTGACCAAGTGACACTGCGTTCAGTAAGCCCTTTGGTGGCAAGACAGGGGACCATTCATCCAGTTAGATCTTCAATGGTGATCTTGTTCATGTAAGATCATCGTTAGATCATTTTTGCCCTCAGTGGTTGCACTTTGGAAATTAAAAACAGTCATCTGCTATCAGAGTTTGTGTGATTCATGAAAATGTTAAATCTACTAATATCATCTGCGTGGCAAATGGGTGTTATTAGAGCAGACGCGATAATAACGGTGATTCCTGAAATATGCTATTCATGCCATATTCTTTATGTTGACTTAGAACAGTTAAGCTGTATTACTTTATTGGTATTTTGTACCAATCAAATTCACATTGGCCTACTTATTAACATGACAAAACAAAACTATTATTACATTTTTTATAAATTGTACACAGAAATCGATCAATGAGACAAACTCTCCCATTACAATGACTGAAGCTGTCACTCACTGCAGGTTTACACTGTTTGAGACCTGCATTTCGACATGAGCTCAATGATGCTCCACACAAAATGTAATGCTCTCATTAAAAACAGAGCTGTCTAATCAGCATAATAAATCAATTATTTAAACTGTGTCTATTCCTTGATTAGGGAGTGATTTAGTTTTGTCGTGTTGCTCATTTGCAGTGTATTTAACATCTACGTTCAAAGCGAGCGGTGCAAAATTCAATGAATCCAAAATAATTTCTAAGTGCTTTTCGCCCTTGTTCTACAGTTTATTTCAATGTTTCTTCAGTATTCATTTTTGTGTGCCACCGCAGAGGTGGAACATAAAGCAAGCATCTGGGCATTCAGATGGTTTAAAACTTGCGCATTAGGATCAGTTGTCATTACTGATAGGATGAAGGGCTAATTTAAGTGGCTCTGATTGGCCATTGCCATTTCATTGCTCAATGGACATGTTAGTGATTGGTTAGAATACGCAACCGCTGCAAAAACATGCTGTAGATAGAAACCATTGACGCAACAGGCAGACTTAAATTGAATGCTGTGATCATACATTTTCACGATTACATAATCGCGGCAGTCATAATAGTAATCACATTTAGTTTTTTGATTAATTGTGCAGCCCTAGACTTAATAACAAATTCTCAGGACCAAGAGTGGTAAATATAGGGATAAAAGTTGTCAAATTAATTATGTAAAATGTTTATTGGAGCACTTTATTTGGTCATCAAGAATGACTATTTATCAAACAGTAAACATTTTTTGAATATATCTGTGCATAACCTAATTCATATTCATTAGTTTAGTGAGTTCACAATCAGCGTCCCAAAAACTTTTTAAAACAAAGTGACACCCACAGAAGCAGGCCATGGTGAGTGAGGTGTGCCTTGCAATCTAGCTGGTAGTTGGCAGCAGTTCATTTTACGTTAAGTCCATTGTAGTAGACCGAAGTAATTCTCTCAGCGACCATCGAAGTGTCCCTTGTTATCTGGTGAGCACACACTGCAGTTAGTAATCATCGCTCAGTAACACACAGCAGTGAGAATGGAGCATCATAGTGATGTCCAGTTCATGAACAAATCATTCTTTTGAACCAGTTCTTTTTAGTGAACGAGTTGAACTAGTTCACCGAATCATTTGAAACAGTTTGCGTCTCGAGTCAACACTGATCCACAAGTTACTCTATCTTAACCTGTCTCTCGGATGTGCCTGACACTCTGAATCGAAATGAGCCAATAAACAGGAGTACTTTGAATCTAGAACTGGTGATATCTGCTTTTGCCAACTCTTATTTGCAATTAACTGCTTCAACTAGTTCACAAATCGGACTGAATGCTCAGGTCGCAACAGCTCTCGAGTCATCAGTACAATGAGTTGCTTGTAACGGTTCTCAAGTCAACAGTACACTGAACTGAGAATCACCTCTTTCTGAGGTGTCCGACATACTGAGAACCGATGAGCTGCTGACACTGAGCATGTGTGTGATTAAGGGGCAAAATGTATGTTTCGGGTGTATTTTGCTGAACAACAGAGAGTGTAACAAATAAATCATACTGGAAATATGTTTATCACTTGATTGTATTACCGCTTTATCAACGTATGAAGATGATCCAGTCTACAGCTCTCGAGTCAACAGTACAATGATCCGAGGACAGCAGTTCTTGAGTTAACAGTACACTGATCCGAGGACTGCAGCTCTCGCCTTTATTCCCATGTTTTTGTTTTTCGATCAAAATGACAGACATCCTCATAAAGATGATTAAAAAAAACTTAAAATAAGGTTACTGTATTTTTGTTCATATGTAAGAAAAACTGCCTTTAACAACACATTGTAAAAGTTGATATCAGCTATTCATCCTTGAAGTCGTTGTTTACACATGTTAATGAGGGACACAAAAGCCACCAATGTGCTTACCACATAGCTAGCACATCTAGACAGCTAACGTTAGCGAGCATGTTACAAGCCATGACTTAATTGATAGGCAGTGCTCCATTAAGAACCTTACAGCTGTTGTACAAATTCCAAATATGTTGGAATTTGTTTATATTATAAAAAGAAAAGCTACCTCTTCAGTGTCTGCCTCATCCTGCTTTCTCTTCAACTCTGAGGTGCCTCCTTCCCAGAGATGGCCAGCAGCCAATCAAAACAGGAGTTCCAGAGAAGGCCAACAGCCAATAAAATTTGTTCACACAAAGTTTTGAGGCCGGTCCCTGACTGTCAAAACTCAAATGACTCGTGAGCGTGTAGAATACAACTTGCACGTGAGCGCGAAGACTAAACTCGCGCACGTGTAGAACACAACTTGCGCGTGTGAATCTTGCATGCTTGTTCAGTTCTGCATGCGAGGGACCTGCCAGATGTGCGTTTTTGTTATGTCTCCTAGCAAGATTGTTGATTGATGTGCACAATCATATTTTTTCCTCTCGAGTTTGGAATTTGCAATTTCTGCAGCTTTACATTTTGCTTGCAAGCTTTGTTACTGTGCTCACCATACTGTAATTCGCTTGTGCGCTGTGTTTCTGCACTTGTGTATTTTTGTCCATGATTTGACATCATAATATCAGATCAATCCTCGCACTGAGTTGGCCGTGTGCTACAATTACATATCTCCAATGGAGAATCACCACTGCGCTGTGGCCTTCCAGATACTCTCGCTGAGTGTAATATATTGCCAACGTGAACCCAGAAGCCTTTAAACAGATTCGGCAGGTACACCTGTTGTTCCGTAGAACAGCCATGAAATGTCAACTATTGAACTAACAATCTAAGCTAGCTTTTTACATTGAATGTTACATATTTGTGTTATATGAATATTTATTGGCAGGCTATAATTACACTGATTTTGGCAACTGACATGGCCAGGCATGGTGAGATTCTGGACTCGTTTAAGCACAAAGGGGACAATTTTGACTTCACCAACAAGGAGCATGTGAATGTACCCACATGACATAAATCAGCAGTGAACGCAACACACTGCGATAAGACCTTTGTTTGGTTTTGATATGGTGTAGATGGCATTTGGCAGTTTGACAGGAAAAGATTTGTTGGCCCACTCTTCATATTCCCCTGTCATATGTTCAGCTGAAGATGGTCCTCATCAAATGCTGTGACATTTCCAATGAGGTCAGGCCCACAGAAGTGGCAGAGCCGTGGGTGGACTGTCTGCTATAGGAATACTTCATACAGGTTTGCTAACTCTATATCCTTCTTATGCACTCTAATGGTTTACCAATTTAAAGTTATCAATGTGTTTGTTTAAAGACCCCATGAAATCTCTTGACAAGTGCAGTGTGTTGCCATATTTATACCAAAAAAAAATACAGTAACCATGTTTCAGGCTTTATGGATGCAGTTTTGACACCTGTATAATTTATGGTTCATTAGCATTTATATTATTAAATGATATATAAACTTGATATACTAACCTGCTGGAATGTAAAAGTCTGCTTTAAAATGTACTGTTAATCACCATACTAACTATAAAAGTACCACATGGTGACAATGTTCATCAAGAGTTACCCTTCCAGGAGCAATAATTAATACACATATAGAGACAATAATTATCACACATAGTGCACAGTGTCATTTACACAAACACAATACACCATCAGGGTAACACATGTAACACTAAAAATTGACACCAGATTTGCCAATTCTTGCTGTGAGATTTTATCCCACTCTTCCACCAAGGCACTTGCAAGTTCCTGGACATTTCTGGGGGGAATGGCCCTAGCCTTCACCCTCTGATCCAACAGGTCCCAGACGTGCTCAATGGGATTGAGATCTGGGTTCTTCACTGGCAGAACACTGACATTCCTGTCTTGCAGGAAATCATGCACAGAACGAGCAGTATGGTTGGTGGCATTGTCATGCTGGAAGGTCATGTCAGGATGAGCCTGCAGGAAGGGTCTTTTTTTGCTGAGTTTATATAAGCCCTATGTTTGGCTTTGTACTGCGTCTTTGGTCTTGTATTCTGTAATGTCAGGGCTAAGCAGAGCAGGATGAGACATAGGGATTGTGTGAACCCAAGTGCAGGTTATTCAAAACAAACACAAGATAACCACCGGTGGTACATCTGGATGGTGTGATGGCAGCCATAGTGCGCTCACCACACACCAGCTATTGATGAGGAGAGTACAGCAATGTGGCCAATTCAGGGATGGGGATTATTAGGAGGCCATGATAGATAAAGGCCAATGGGGGGAATTTCACCAGGACACCAGGGTACACCCCTGCTCTTTATGAGAAGTGCCCTGGGATTTTTAATGACCACAGAGAGCCAGGACCTCAGTTTAACATCTCATCCATATGACAGTGCCTTTTTACAATATAGTTTCCCCGTCACTATACTGGGGCATTAGGACCCACACAGACAGCAGGGTGAGCACCCCCTGCTGGCCTTACCTCTTCCAGCAGCAACCTTAGTTTTCCCCAGGAGGTCTCCCATCCAGGTACTGGCCAGGCTCAACTCTGCTTAGCTTTAGTGGGCAACCAGGCAAGTGCTGCAGGGTGATATGGCTGTTGACAATATATTCATATAAACTCAGCAAAAAAAGAAATGTCCTCTCACTTTCAACTGCTTTTATTTTCAGCAAACTTGAAGTGTAAATATTTGTATGAACATAAAAAGATTCAACAACTAAGACATAAACTGAACAAGTCTCACAGACATGTGACTAACAGAAATGGAATAATGGGGGGGGGTCAAAATCAAAAGTGACAGTCAGTATCTGGTGTGGCCACCAGCTGCATTAAGTACTGAAGTGCATCTCCTCCTTATGGACTGCACCAGATGTGCCAGTTCTTGCTGTGAGATGTTACCCTACTCTTCCATCAAGGTACTTGCAAGTTCCCAAACATTTTGGCCCCAGCCCTCACCCTCCAATCCAACAGGTCCCAGACGTGATCCGGGCTCTTCACTGGCCATGGCAGAACACTGACATTCCTGTCTTGCAGGAAATCAAGCACAGAACGAGCAGTATGGCTGGTGGCATTGTCATGCTGGAGAGTCATGTCAGGCTGAGCCAGCAGGGAGGGTACTACACGAGGGAGGAGGATGTCTTCCCTGTAATGCACAGCATTGAGATTGCCTGCAATGACAACAAGCTCAGTGCAATGATGCTGTGACACACCGCCCCAGACCATGTTGGACCCTCCACCTCCAAATCGATCCTGCTCCAGAGTACAGGCCTCGGTGTAACGCTCATTCCTTCGACGATAAACGCGAGTCCGACCATCATCCCTGGTGAGACAAAACCGTGACTCGTCAGTGAAGAGCACTTTTTGCCAGTCCTGTCTGGTAAGGTGGGTTTGTGCCCATTGGCGACGTTGTTGCCAGTGATGTCTGGTAAGGACTTGCCTTACAACAGGCCTACAAGCCCTCAGTCAAGTCTCTCTCAGCCTATTGCAGACAGTCTGAGCACTGATGGAGGGATTGTGTGTTCCTGGTGTAACTCAGGCAGTTGTTGTTGCCATCCTGTACCTGTCCCGCAGGTGTGATATTCGGATGTACCAATCCTGTGCAGGTGTTGTTACACGTGGTCTGCCACTGCGAGGATGATCAGCTGTCCTTCCTGTCTCCTTGTAGTGCTGTCTTAGGCGTCCCCCAGTACAGACATTGCAATTTATTGCCCTGGCCACATCTGCAGTCCTCATGCCTCCATGCAACATGCCTAAGGCACATTCACACAGATGAGCAGGGACCCTGGGCATCTTTCTTCTGGCATTTTTCAGAGTCAGTAGAAAGGTCTCTTTAGTGTCCTAAGTTTTTATAATTGTGACCTTAATTGCCTACCGTCTGTAAGCTGTTAGTGTCTTAACAACTGTTCCACAGGTGCATGTTCATTAATTGTTTATGGTTCATTGAACAAGCATGGAAAACATTGTTTAAACCCTTTACAATAAAGATCTGTAAGGTTATTTGGATTTTTACAACATTATCTTTAAAATACAGTGTCCTGAAAAAGGGACGTTTCTTTTTTGCTGAGTTTATTCATAATCTAAATTTTTACCATTAATTATACAATAAAACCAAAATTTGTACATCTAAAAAACATTTTACCATAAAATTACTGTAACATTGCTGGCAACAGGCAGATGAAGAGACGATGATGTAGGAACCCAGGTGCAGTTTATTTACAGTAGTGAAATCCAAAAACCCGTAAATCCACACATGAACAAAACATGAACTTCACTTGACTTGACATAAACTAGACTTAACATGGCATGAACTATCCAACAAAGTTACAATCACAATACCTGATAAAGCACAATGGGAAAACATGAGGGCTTAAATACATGGACATGGGAGAACACATGACAAAGATAACCAATGAACAAACAGAACTGATAACAGGATAACAAGACAATAAACCAATGAAAACAAGACACATTAACATGGAGGGAAAACAGGACATCACCTGACTAGGGACACATGACATGAAACAGGAAATATGCTTTTCAAAATAAAAGACATGAAAAACATGAATCAACAAAATACACATGACAATTACATGTTTTATCTTGTTAAATATACGGATAATTTTTTGCCATATATGAGTAACTTTTTTTTTTTTTTTTTAACTGTAGCATTTTTACATTCTTTGAACTTTAAAATTAATCAATTTTTTTATTTTTTTTACAGCCAGCAGCCTAAGGGTTACCTCCATGAACATGATTTGCTACTTGCTATTACTAGTCAGAAGTACGTAATAAAAATAGGGGGAGGGACATTCTCATTCTAGAGAGCATTTTTGGACAAATTGAAAAAGTGCAGTATATTTTTGGTCCTTTTCCCAAAGAAGAAAATGAGTAAATCTGCTAAAAGTTTGTTTTGTCAACTTTTAGGAGAACACTAGCTCTCCTAGTATAGTTGACCCCCTAAAAGCTAACAGAAATTAACTTAAAGCCATTGTCTTTGTTCAGAGTGATCGTGAGAAATCGGAGGGGCTTCCTTTGGCACCCTTCATGGACAGAGACAAAGTGACAAAACCCACGGCACAGATTAAGTTTGTCCTTATCCCCTTGTTTAAAACTGTCATGAAGGTGTAAGACAAGTTCTGTTTATATTACTTGACGTCTGTGTTTGTATATATATATACATATCAATAGTTAATGTCAGTCAAACCTCAAATGATGCCATGATTGAAATGCTTCATATATTATAGCATCTAGAATGTTGATTATGTAGGTGTGAATGTTTGTGTTCTCTCTCAGCTCTTCCTTCAGATTGAGGAGATTATGGTGCACCCTCTCAGAGACTCTCAATACCACTACGAGGAGCTGAAACAAATTGATGATGCCATGAGCGAGTTAAACGCTCCTCAGTTTCACATGACATAATTCATAGACATGGCCTCTTCATTGCTTTTGACCTACAGTATATTCTACAGTATATACAGACTACCTTCTGTGAATTACATGAAAGGATAAATAGCTTTCCAGATGCTTAAATGTAAATTAGTCAGTAGTCATTTTTGTTATAAAGGAAAGCTCTCTTACTAAGGACCTGCCCCAGATTAAATCTACAGACTTTTATTTGACATTTTCTTTACTGATTTTGGGGGGAAATCTGTGGAATGATAAAAATGTGTTAAACTGAGCTGAGAGTACTACATTTTGATTGGTAACTGATCAAATTAACCAAAATTCTAAACATTCTGGAGTTATGAAGGAGCATATCATGATATCAGAATAAAAGAATGTAGGATAACTTTTCCAATAAACTGTAGTGGTTGGTTTGGACACAACATTAAACAAAACATTTCAAAAATAGTGCTGCTTCCTCATTTGTGGTGTTCACTTATAAATATGTGTTTGAAACGTTTTAGTAACATGTACATACAGTGATTCAATGTGCAACTATTTTGGTTTATGGAGCCCTTTGTCTTTTGTTCATTGAGGCACAGAAAAAAAAACTGAAAATATGTCCTTAGTAGGGAAGAAAAAAGCACTACTACGAGCTGAATGGTACCATGTAAGTATACTTTATACATCACAGACTGAGAGCAGCGTGCTTTTCCCCCATACACATGTTTAATCATTGAATGTAGATCAAAGGGCTTTTTAATTCAAGTGGCTGATGTGTTTTCATGTGTAATTTTAGGGGTCTCATTTTTCAACCTGTCTGCACTGTGTGAATCATGCTCTGGTTTGAGGATCGGATGCTGGGCTGGTGTTCAAGATGGTTCAATCCAAAGGGTCATCTATTCAGCTTATGAAATCAGGAGTCACTTCCTTGTGCTACATGCTATCAGACTGCTAGGCCAGTCTGATTCTTTCTGTTTGTAATCAATCAGTTATAAAGCCTTTGTGACTTATAAGGGCATATATTCAATGAAGTTCTGATTTTCTTTGTTGTTATATGTTTGTTTTTTTTGTTCTTTAGTAATTCATGGAGAAATCTTTTTCTATTGCATCTACTGTATGTTGTATGTAGTCATCTGAAATGTTTGTGCTCCCAAAGTAATTATGAGACCAGGTTACAGCATGACCTATATCTTTTGAAAACTAACTAGTGCCTTTGAAAATGTGTTTTCATCATTATCAAAGGTCAGCACAATATGATACCGGTCCATTGTCAACCCATTCTCCTCTGAGTTCCTCTAAAACACTCCTGTTCACATATTCCCATTATGTCTCACAGTGATTTTTTTTTCTTCGAGTAAACAAATCAAATCATTTTCTCTAGACTGTCTTTACAGAACGATACAGTTTGATTGATACAGATTTTTTGTTTGTCTGCGCAAAAACATGAACTCGACGGATATCTTTGACCACTGTTTTTTCAGCATCAGGCACAGGAGCGGCAATTTTTTTAGACATTGTGTCAGGTTAAAAAGAACTTCAACTTTTAAAACACATCTCAAGACACCTGCGTTCTATTCCATTTGTTGTGCTGTGTCTAGCTTTTTTCAGTGCAAGAGCATGTTCGATCTGAATGGCCCCATAGGATGCAGAAATAATGTATTTTTCATTTGATATTTGGAAAGTGATACATTTTACAGCCTCAGAATTTTTAGGACTTCATGTTCTAACCAAACATAATGCAATAAAGTGGCAAGCAATAAAATCTTTCCCATGTTAATCCTAAATAATAACCAGCAACAGGACATTTTGTCAGCCTCTTAGTTTATATTTCCACTTTGTTGTGATGGGTAGCCCCGCCCACAGAGAAATCTTATTGGCCCCAAATCCTACTCCATGTCTGAATGGCTGTAATTGTGTCACATCATGCTGCATTTTCACTTTCAGTGCGGACAGACACATTTTTAGATGCTGGAACTCCCATTCCCATTGCATCTGGTTAGGACACGGTGGAAGTCATACCAGCTTACCACATTCAGTATTTTTAACCTGTGGGTCCATGTTCTCTTTCACTTTTTGTCGAGAACTCTGCATCCTATCTGCTCTGGTTTGTTTATAAATACTTCCTAAAAATAAGACAATAAAGTCTGTGGGAGTTCTGACTTCTGGCTGTTCTTGAGCAAAGGTGTTCTTTTCTCTTTTTTCCAAATATATAGTAATAAAAGCTCTCTTGCCAGGAGGTCACATGTGTTAGCTATTATGACAAGGTTAGGCCTGTTGTGCATCATTTCATTTGTTTAACTGTCAGTGCTTGGAGTCTTCCTCTGTAGATTAGCACCTTTCATGGAGGAAGATCAGAGATCAAAGTAACTACTCTAAAAAATTTCATCAGAATAAAAAAAAAAAATAAAAAAAATGTTAAACTACTTTTGAGTAAAAAAAATAATACATTAGAGTAACTAATTACCTTGTAAACGCATTACACCAAACACTGATGGAGATCATGGCACGTATTTCCTTCAATAAGGGCTATGAAAGCAACTTGTTGAAACAGGATTGGTGTGCAAAATTTGCCATCACAAGCTATCAATTAAAGCAGATTTTAAGACATGAATGGAAAGTGATGCATAAATAGACTAAAGTCACATCCAATGGGGTATCATTGCTCGCTGAAGGGCTAAAACACATGCACAAATTACATACTGCAGGAATTACACCTTGCCTGTCATTGGCACGGACTGGAATACGTAAGTCTGAACCTGTATTTTAGAGTCATGCTGTTTTCCATCCATGCTGTAGAGACTGCATGTGCTTTTGGCTCTTACCACTGTGTCTTCGTGATAAATTGCATAGTTTTATATGTATTTCTTCATCTTGTTGCCTCTGTTAGATGATGAGACTTAATTTCAGCTTTCAATTATCCATCTGCTGGCATGTCTCGCTTTGTCTTCACTGGCTGTGACAGATTGAGTTCACAGATTATCAAAGCCAGTTTCATCACCCACTTCAGAAAAACGAAAACATTCATTTGAATCAAAACATCGCTCTGTCTCATTCCAGTGCATCCAGCCCCACCCTAACTTTCAGCTGCATGTAAGATATATTTACACTTTGAATGCATTTTCAAATAGCTCTTGCATGGAAGAGGCTACTTTTAAATCTTTTGACATGTTCCAAGAAGTCTCAACATGACGTTTTCCCCTTTCCAAACTATTTAGGAGTTAACAAAGCAGGATTAAAATAGTCTGAGTTATTTAGTAGCCAAAAGGCACAGATTGACCCATTAAGAAGTGATTTTTGCCTGTCTGCACCTTGATGTTTTGTGTAGACTGTGCTCCACAGAGTGTTCACAAGGTGGCAATATTTCTCTAAAGAGCTCTTTTATACTACCCACTCAGACCACTGAAAGAGGAGCAATTAAATGACAAAAGAAAATTCCTCAAGAGTGGAAACTGAAAACTAAGTAAAGTCACACCAAACCATTAAAAACATCATGGTTACTTGTGTAACCTCCGTTCCCTGATGGAGGGATCTAGACGTTGTGTCAATGTAGTGACACTAGGGGTCACTCTTGGGAGCCCGAGACACCTCTGGTCTAAAAGGCCAATGAAAATTGGCGAGTGGTATTTGCATGCCACTCCCCCGGACATACGGGTATAAAAGGAGCTGGTATGCAACCACTCATTCAGATTTTATGCTGAGGAGCCGATATAAGGTCCGGCCATTTCAGCGGGTAGTTCAGCGTTGTGGCAGGAGGGACACAATGTCTTGTTCCCTCCATCGGGGAACGGAGGTTACACAAGTAACCATGACGTTCCCTATCTGTCACTCACTCGACGTTGTGTCCATGTAGTGACACTAGGGGTCCCTATACGAAACACCACAACTGGCTGAACTGTGTTACGTGAACTGGCGGTGTGTGGTGGGCAGACTGCTGTGTGCCTCATAGCCAGCACACCAGGTTGACACGTAACTTCCCCCAACATAGTTATGAGTGTCGAACGGCCCTTTTTGGGGACAAGTCGACTACCCAAAGATAGAGACAGGCTTAACCCAGTCGTGGCCTCTTTTCCCCTTCTCTTTTTCCACTCCCTAAAAAAGAAGGTGGATTATCCGACTGGGCCACCAGGTCTAGTCGGGGGGTGTCCCTCCCAAGGGGAAGACACTGCGGAGACCACACCTCGCCCAAAGAGAGGGGGGGATATTTAAGTGGAAGAATACGTCACATGGTCTTTCCAACCATGTGGAGAGCCTTCAAGGTAGATCCTGCCCAATGGGGGAGGAGTTACTACAAACATGGAGACTGGGGCAGAGGGGTTCTGCCCAAGGAAGACGCAGTTTGTCAGCAGGGAAACAAACTAGCGAAAGATATATATCGCATGGGGTTAGCCTTACAGGGAACCTCCACATACGGAGCAACTACCCCAGAACAGGGCTCTTAGTTAGCGTGTGTACTGGGCCGGCAGTGAGTCTCTCTGAAAACTCGACTGCCACAGGGCTTGGAGGAAGTCAACCAGGGAACAAAGTTTGTGAACACTACTGGGAATTAATGGTGCACGTCTTCAGCTCCAAGGGAGGTGGAAAGTGCTATGTGCAAGCGATACACCCGGCCAGCTATCCCAAGCTTATCCACTTGTGTTGCGTGCCACTACCTGGGACGAAACTGGTTCCACCCGGAGGTTGTAGAACCTTGCACAGGTGTTGGGTGTTGCCCAGCCCGCTGCTCTGCAAATGTCTGTTAGAGAGACACCCCTGGCCAGGGCCCAGGGAGCTGCTACACCCCTGGTAGAATGGGCTCATAGCCCTACCGGGGGCGGCATGTCCTGGGCGAGATATGCCATAGTTATGGCGTCAATTAGCCAGTGGGCAATCCTCTGCTTGGAGACAGTGCTTCCTTTCCGCTGTGCACCAAAGCAGACAATGAGCAGACAAATAGATGCGTAAAGCGCGCACCGGACACAGCGACGACAGGGCTGGGTCTGCCTCCTCCTGGGGCAGCGCTTGCAGGTTCACCACCTGGTCCCTAGAGGGGTGGTGGGAACCTTGGGCACATAGCCCGGTCAGGGTCTCAGGATCACATGAGAGTAACCTGGACCGAACTCCAGGCACGTTTTGCTGACAGAGAGCGCTTGCAGGTCACCTACCCTCTTGATGGAAGTGAGCGCAGTCAGGAGGGCAGTCTTCAAGGAGAGTGCCTTAAGCTCAGCTGACTGCAAAGGCTCAAAGGGGGCTATCTGTAGACCCTGAAGAACTACAGAGAGGTCCGATGAGGGAACGAGGCGCGGTCTGGAGGGATTCAGCCTCCTGGCGCCTCTTAGGAACCTGATGATCAGGTCGTGCTTCCCTAAGGACTTACCGTCGACTGCGTCGTGGTCTGCTGCTATGGCGGCAATGTACACCTTCAAGGTGGAAGGGGACAGCCTCCCTTCCTACCTCTCCTGCAGGAAGGAAAGCACTGATCTGACTGAGCATCTCTGGGGGTCTTCCCGAATAGACACCACTTAAAGGCATACTAGCCTGAGTGATCATGTCTACCACCACTTGGGTCTTCCACGTCCCATCCAGGGGCCAGACATGGAGATTCCAGAGGTCTGAGCATGGGTGCCAGATGGTGCCCTGTCCCTGAGAAAGAAGGTCCTTCCTCAGGGGAATTCGCCAGGGGGGAGCTGTCGCGAGGAGCGTGAGGTCCGAGCACCACATCTGGGTGGGCCAGTAGGGTGCTACCAGGTCAACCTGCTCCTCGTCCTCCCTGACCTTGCACAGGGTCTGTGCAAGCAGGCTCACTGGGGGAAACGCATATTTGCACATGCCAGGGGGCCAGCTGTGTGCCAGCGCATTTATGCCAAGGGGGGCCTCGGTCAGGGCGTACCAGAACAGGCAGTGGGGAGGATTCTTGGGAGGCAAACAGGTGCACCTGTGCCTGTCGAATTGACTCCAAATCAGCTGGACCACCTGAGGATGGAGTCTCCACTCTCCCCTGAGGGTAACCTGTCGTGACAGCGCGTCCGCTGTAGTGTTGAGGTTGCCTGGGATGTGAGTGGCTTGAAGCAACTTGAAGTGCTGCTGACTCCAGAGGAGGAGATGGCGGGAGAGTTGTGACATACAACGAGAGCGCAAACCGCCTTGGCGGTTGACATATGCTACCATTGTCGTATTGTCTGTCTGAACTAACACATGCTTGCCCTGGATCAATGGCCAAAACCTCCGCAGGGCGGGCAGAATTGCCAACAACTCGAGGCAGTTGATGTGCCAATGCAGTCGCGGACATGTCCAGAGGCCGGAGGCTGCGTGCCCGTTGCAAACAGCGCCCCAGCCCATTTTGGAGGTGTCTGTCGTGACCACGATGTGTCTGGAGACCAGTTCTAGAGGAACACCTGCCCGTAGAAACGAGAGGTCGGTCCAAGGGCTGAAAAGACAGTGACAGACCGGTGTGATGACCACACGACGTGTCCCGTGGCACCATGCCCATCTTGGGACTCGAGTCTGGAGCCAGTGCTGAAGCGGCCTCATATGCATCAACCTGAGCGGGGTGGCCACCGCCGAGGATGCCATATACCCCAGGAGCCTCTGAAAAAGTTTCAGTGGAACCGCTGTTTTGTTTGAATGCCTTCAAACAGGCCAGCACCGACTGGGCACGCTCATTCGTAAGGTGTGCCGTCAAGGATACTGAGTCCAACTCCAGACCGAGAAAAGAGATGCTCTGAACCGGGAGGAGCTTGCTCTTTTCCTAGTTGACCCGAAGCCCTAGTCGGCTGAGGTGTGGGAGCACCAGGTCCCTATGTGTGCACAACATGTCTCGAGAATGAGCTAGGATTAGCCAATCATCAAGATAGTTGAGAACGTGAATGCCCACCTCAAGGTGCCACACCACGTCATGGCCGTGCTGAGTCTAAGGACATCAAAGCACTTACCTGGCTCCTTGTGACCACCCCCGGAACAGCCTGGGATGGGGGAGGAAGAGGCCTGTCCTCGTGACCCATGGAGACTGTCACATCGGAGGCGGATTTGTGCCACAGCTGGGCGCTCAGGGGCGGGAGACCGCTGCTGGAGCGCCAAACCTGCCAAATAGAGTGGTGGATGGTGGTCGTGATGACAGCCGTGCACACTGGATATGTGACCCAGGGAACAAGGAAACCGCTATTGCTGAGCTCTTGCAGCCACTTGGGCATGCAGTGCAATTAAATGCAAAAGGTAACAAAAAGATGGAGATCTGCTTACCAGCTCCAGAACAGCACGTTTCGTTGTCCCTGGGTCGCCTGTCTCAAGGGTGCTTTGAAGCCTTTCACGGGTTCTGGGCGGCCACGAGACGGGTGGCATCTGCTTCCTGCGGTGGGCTCCACGCCGGGGCCGGGACGAAGGGGTGGGCTGCGGCGGAGCCGGTGCAGTCACCACAGGGGGACGCCCTTGGTGATGAGTAGACGAGGTGTGGGATCTTGAGCCGCGCCGGGGCAGGATATGCCGGCTAGCATCCGTCTACTGCTCTACCATCGAAAACTGCTGGGCAAAGTCCTCGACGGTGTCGCCAAAAAGGCCCACCTGGGAAATGGGGGCAGCAAGGAATCGTGTCTTGTCGGCCTCACACATCTCGACCAGGTTGAGCCAAAGGTGGCGCTCTTGGACCACTAGTGTTGCCATCGTCCGCCCAGAGAGCGAGGTCGGTCACCGAGCACAGTTCCTGCATCAATCCCGGGGCGGAACTACCCTCGTGCAGTTCCTTTAGCGCCTTGGCGGACTTGCAGGAGAGCCATGGCGTGCAGGGTGGAGGCGGCTTGTCCAGCGGCACCGTAGGCCTTGGCCGTCAGAGATGACGTAAACCTACAGGCCTTGGACGGGGGCTTTTGGCACCCACGCCAGGTGGCGGCGCTCTGCGGGCATAGGTGCACCGCGAGCGCCTTTATCCACCGGGGGATTACCGAACAGCCCTTGGCCGCCCCACCATCGAGGGTAGTGAGGGCGGGGAAGCTGAAAAGATCGGGACCGGGCAGTAAAAAGTGCCTCACTCGACCTTGTCAACTCTTCATGCACTTCCGGGAAGAAAGGAACAGGGGCGGGGCGTAGCTTTGAGCGGTGCCGCGAGCCCAGGAACCAATCACCGAGCCGCGAAGGTTCAGGGAAGAGCAGTGAGTTCCACTCTAGCCGACGCTCGCGGCTGCCCAGGAAAGCATGTCATCATCTCCGCGTCAGCCTGTGACTGGGCAATCGACCCTGAAGGGAGGAGCCCAGCTGAGGCTTCCGACTGGACGGGCCCACTCTCTGATGCTGCGCTCGAGAGCTCATCACTTTGGCGGGCTCCGAATAAGAGGTCAAACTCGCTGTGAGACGAGCCGGCGGACTCATCCGGAAGCCCGATCGGGGCAGACGAGCGTGCTGGGGAATGGGAGGTCCGCGGGGGGATACCCGGCGGAGGCGGTCCCATTGGGTTCCCCAAATCGCCCCCAGTGCTAGCCGTTCTGGCCTCATACCCGTGGGTAAAAGGACCGAGGTGGGGAGCCTCTGGGGTGGCTTGCTTTCTTACGAAGGCGAGCCGCGACCACAATGTTGCCATGGACATATCCTCGCAATGAGAACATGACCATCCACGAATGCTGTCTCCGCATGAGCAGTGCCCAGACACGAAAGACAGTGATCGTGACCGTCAGAAGGTGAGAGATAACGAGCGCAACCAGGAATAACACACAATCGGAAAAGCATCTTTAAAAAGACGCGTCTTTAAAAAGACGTTCCGTGTGTGCTGCTCTTTTAGAGAAATATACTCTTTTAGAGAAATATACTCTTTTATTTCTGCCGAAGCGCCCAGGGGCATTCTCTGCAGTGCACCAGTGCAGAGGGGGGAGAAGCCGCTGAAATGCGCCGTCAGATCCAGCAGAGGTGAATGAACAGTAGTATTCAGCTCAGTGAGCGTGACCGTTCGGCTCCGAAGAGAAAATCTGAATGAGTGGTTGCATAACAGCTCCTTTTATACCCGTATGTCTGGGGGAGTGGCATGCAAATACCACTCGCCAATTTTCATTGGCCTTTTATCAAAGACCAGAGGTGTCTCGGACTCCCAAGGGTGACACCTAGTGTCACTACATCGACACAACGTCGAGTGAGTGACAGATAGGGAAGCCTGGTTTTGTTCCTAACAAACTACTGTTATAATTTGCCACCGATTTCCCCACTTTGCTGTCTGCTAAAACATCTTTAAACATTTTCCATGTTTTAGATCTGTTTTCAACATTGTGACATTGCATATCTCTCAATATTAAATGGTGTGCACTTTTTTAGTGAACTACATATTAGATATGGTAGTTAAAATGACGTGCTATTTGTTGACCTCCTGAGCTGTGGCCTGCTGAGAAAATGTATTAGCATTTTGTTAATTGTTTTATAACATGCAGCTTTTATGACCTCATATTAATTGCAAGAGAAGTTTTTTACAGCAAAGGGCCATTTAAAATGAACTAGTGAAGCCAAAAAAGTGTTTTAAAATCAGCCGGTAAAAACAATGGTGACCATGCAACTCAAACAGTGTTTAAATCCATATCTTCTGAAGCGATTTAAGTGTGGGTGAGAAACAGATCTATATTTAATTCAGTTTTTACTATCAATCTCCACTTTCACTTTCACATTCTTTTGCCTTTGGCAATTCACATTTTTTCGTGCATATCGCCACCTACTAGACAACACCTGGACACAGTTTTTCTTGGTTGTTGGTAAATAGGATGTTCCAAGCTTCTTGGAGAATTCGCCACAGTTCTTCTATATATTTAGGCTGTCTCAATTGCTTCTGTCTCTTCATGTAATTCCAGACTGACTCGATGTTCAGTGGGGGTCTCTGTGGGGCCATGCCATCTGTTGCAGGCATGCATTCTATTCTATTCTATTCTATTCTATTTGCAGAAGGAATGTTTGGGAGTCCAAAATGTATATTACCTATTGACACATTACAGCTAAAGATATAAATAAACATCTTAAGTCAAATGTTTTTGTTAAACATCTTATGTGCCTAAGACTTTTGCACAGTACTGTACAATTAAGTTGAAGTCATTAAAAAAAAATTTAGATTTTTCCACAGATTTCATATTAGCAAACTATAGTTTTAGCAAGTCGTTTAGGACATCTACTTTGTGTATGACATAAGTAATTTTTCAATTGTTTACAGACAGATTGTTTCATTTTTAATTGACTATATCACAATTCCAGTGGGTCAGAAGTTTACATACACTAAGTTAACTGTGCCTTTAAGCAGCTTGGAAAATTCCAGAAAATGATGTCAAGCCTTTAGACAATTAGCCAATTAGCTTCTGATAGGTTAATTGGAGTCAAATGGAGGTGTACCTGTGGATGTATTTTAAGGCCTACCTTCAAACTCAGTGCCTCTTTGGTTGACATCATGGGAAAATCAAAAGAAATCAGCCAAGACTTTAGAAAAAATATCCACAACCTCCACAAGACTGGTTCATCCTTGGGAGCAATTTCCAAATGACTGAAGGTACCACGTTCATCTGTACAAACAATAGTACACAAATATAAACACCATGGTACCATGCAGCCATCATACCGCTCAGGAAGGAAACACATTCTGTGAAAAGTGCAAGTCAATCCCAGAACAACAGCAAAAGACCTTGTGAAGATGCTGGAGGAAACAGGTAGACAAGTATCTATATCCACAGTAAAATGAGTCCTATATCGACATAACCTAAAGGCTGCTCAGCAAGGAAGAAACCACTGCTCCAAAACCGCCATAAAAAAGCCAGACTACAGTTTGAAAGTGCACATGGGGACAAAGATCTTACTTTTTGGAGAAATGTCCTCTGGTCTGATGAAACAAAAATTGAACTGTTTGGCCACAATGACCATCGTTATGTTTGGAGGAAAAAGAGTGAGGCTTGCAAGCCAAAGAACACCATCCCAACCGTGAAGCATGGGGGTGGTAGCATCATGTTGTGGGGGTGCTTTGCTGCTGGAGGTACTGGTGCACTTCACAAAATAGATGGCATCATGAAGAAGGAAAATTATGTGGATATATTGAAGCAACATCTCAAGACATCAGCCGGGAAGTTAAAGCTCGATTGTAAATGGGTCTTCCAAATAGACAATGACCCCAAGCATACCTCCAAATTTGTGACAAAACGGCTTAAGGACAACAAAGTCAAGGTATTGGAGTGGCCATTACAAAGCCCTGACCTCAATCCGATAGAAAATTTGTGGGCAGAACTGAAAAAGTGTGTGCGAGCAAGGAGGCCTACAAACCTGACTCAGTTACACCAGTTCTGTCTTAAGGAAAAATTCCAGCAACTTTTTGTGAGAAGATTGTGGAAGGCTACCCAAAATGTTTGACCCAATTTAAACAATTTAAACTTCTGACCCACTGGGAATGTGATGAAAGAAATAAAAGCTGAAATAAATCATTCTCTCTGTATTTAGCTAAGGTGTATGTAAACTTCTGACTTCAACTGTAACTAGTGAATTTGAACTAATATAAGGCAACCACACACACTCACTCACACCCCTTTTTGCAGGCCTGTGCGCACTGTGGCCAAGGGCGTAGTAGCCGCGGGGGACATGAGGGACACTCTTTAAAAAGGTGATTTTTTCCCCCCACACTTTTCCAAGCTAAACCCATACAGAGTCCAAATGGTGGATTTGTAAACAGTATTCTTTGAGTTTTGTTTTTTTGGGCTGACTGAGCAACCATCCAGCCAATCACAGGTGAGTTTCATGAGCCGAAACAACTCTTACGTAATAGGCCATCAGTTAGACAGTCTAACTGACACGGCTCCATTCATTTCTACAAAGTTGCTTTCAACAATGCTCATTTACCCATGTTTTTTATCGGTATTGATGTTGATCTAAATTAATAACCTAGAGATGAGGAACACACAAACAATATTTATCGGCATATCGTTCGTGATTGACAGCATTACGTGAAATGCACTGCAGTGTTCTTTTAAGCACACATTGTAAGTGGAGTTTATATCAGCGCATGAGTGTTCATTAAGTTATGCTTTTTACATTATGTTTATGAGGTAACAATTTGATCGGTTGTTTTTGCCAATTTAAGCAGATTACTAGATCTGAGTTAAATATGTAAAGCTATTTTTAATATCAGCTCCTGTTTTTGCACTTATGCATTATACTGAAATGAATAAATATGTAGACACGCTTTTTTATACATGAAAACATACGGACGTTATTGAAACTCATAATTATTATGACTATTATTGTTGTCTTTTGATAAAAGTCATGCTCAGCAGCTCACTATCTGTAGGGAAATTATAGATTTGCTTTGTTCTTATAATGCTTAAAACCTTTACTAAAGTCTCTTAGTTGGTCTGTAGACACACACATTTGAAAGGATTAACATTTACTTTTGATCACTGATTCAGTGACTAACTCATTTCACACAAGACACTCATTTGTCACCACCTTCTAAAATCACCAGAAATGGTCACTGAATCATTAAATGAATCTGAACAAATTTTGGTGAACGTAGTCAAAACACTCAAGCCACTTGGATACATTGAAATCCCACAATGTACAAGCACAATTGTCATTATTGTAATTGATTAAATAATTTATTCAGGACCAGCTTGAGCTCAGTCTTTTATTGTCATGTGTGAAACAGAAGCAAGTGCTCCACAAGATGCCCTTTATTTTTGCAGTTCATTTTGCTAAATTTTGCTATTATTTTGCAATACATGAATCTTTCAAATACTACAAATATTAAAAGTAAATAACACATATATATTAATATAATACTTATATCATACTTATATATTAATATATACTGTACTATATTAATACTGCACAGTAAGTTTTGGGTCTGTGCGAGCCACCTACTGACAACTGTGCCCCCCCACTTTTAAAATGACTGCTACGCCCCTGGATGTGACCTTAGAAACAAAAAAAAACAACAAAAAAACTCTTTCCCGAGATTTGGCACCAGTGTAACAATTATGGAAAGGAGGAAGCTGGGGCCTGCTTGACAAAACACGTAGACATTTATTGTTGCTCTTTTCAGTCGCACACAATAAGGCCTCTTTTCAGCAGTACACAAAAGGTTTGCTTTTCAGCAGCACCACACTGACACGCAAATACACACAGACAGATTCATGAGTCTCTCTCTCATCTGCCGCTGTCTCCTCTCCTAAAATACTCCCGCCTCCCCTCACTCGAACACGAGACCGGTGTGGCACACAGGTGGAGCTCATTCACCACTTATCCTCCTGGCCTCGCTCTGACCAGACGCCACTCGGCCCGCCCTGCTAGCCACAGTCTGCCACTTACAAACATTCACTCTAACACATAAACAAAATGTAAACACTTTTATAATTAAATAAAAAATTGCTTGTTTGAGCAGTTAATTCACCCATTCTCAATAGCGTTATTGCATCTCTTTACGATCTGCCACTCTAGACGCCGTCAATGGACTGACTTTCTAAATTCCAATAACAACCCGGTGTGACGAGGAGGAGGGCGTGGCCGGAGCACGGCCGGTGCTGAATCAGCTGACAGAGCGGCTGACAGATCGGCCGGAAGGGCAGATTGGGGGGGGGGAGTTAGTCAGAACGGTGGCGCGGTCCGGTGGTGAGGAGTGTGACAAGGTGGAGGGCTTGGCTGGGCTGTGAGCATGGCTGGCACTGAATCAGCTGATCAGCGGGAGAGCAATGATAAGGGGCAGCCGGAGACACCGGTTCGAGAGAGAGAGACACACGCGTGTGTCTGCATTTGTTTATGTTTGTTTTATGTTGAGTTTTATCATTAAACTTTACGTTCACTGTTTAGCCAGTTCCCGCCTCCTCCTTGCCCATCCCTTACCCGGTTACATTGGTGCTGAAACCCGGGAGGGAGAAGGGATGCGCTGTCACGGAGTCCTTGCCACTTCCATCCACCAGGGGAGCAGCCACGGCCGTCTGCTTGGGGACTGAGGGGTCGCTGTCGGCGGCCGAGAGCCGGAGGAACCATGGCCATCTGCTGAGAAGGGGAGAAGCGGTTCCTTCCGCCAGGAGCCAGAGGACTCACTGCTGTCCGCCAGGGGAGGAGTGAGCTGGCGTCCACCAGAGGGCAGAGGAGAAGTTGCGGACCAGGTGACAGCGTGTCCGGGAGCAGGCGAGCAAGTTCTTCTCTCTCTCTCCTCTCTCTCTCTCTCTCTGTGTCTCCGCTCGCCCTTTCCCTCTCCCCACACCTCCACTCATCTCTCCCCCAGGTTCGTAGGAGGCGGGGTGGACCACTGGCTGACAGAATACCGAAAGGGCAACATCTCCCCTCCAGAGATGTGGGGGGGTTAGTCAGACTGGTGGCACCCCGGCCTGAATTGGGCGGGGGAGGAATGTGACGAGGAGGAGGGCGTGGCCGGGCCATGAGCATGGCATTCCTAGGAGATCTTTTCTTAGACAGCTCATTGAATAGTTTGAAATGGATAAATACATGATGTTGTATTTAAATATTTTTATTTATTTTATTATGTTTTATATTTAACTTTAAATCAATCTGTTTTTATATCACTCTGTATTTTGTTTGTTTGATCTGTAAAGCACTTTGTGTCAACATCTATTGTTTTAAATGTGCTCAATAAATAAATAGTTGGTCTAGAACTTTCCACAGTCACTCCTCATGTTCTTTGAGGGTGTGGCCAAACACAATGAGGTCATCAAGGTAAATTATGACTTGTACGAGATGCATGTCACTGACCGCTCTCTCCATAAGCCCCTGAAACATAGCAGGGACACCAGTGATCCCCTGTGGCATGCACTCAAACTGATAGAAACCAAGAGGACATATGAAGGCAATTTTCTCTTTGTCCTCCTCGGCCATCACTAACTGATAGTACCCGATGCGAAGATCTAAGACAGAAAACCACTTGCTGCCAGAGAGGCAGTCCAAAGTATCATCTATCCATGGGGTGGTGTACTGATCAGGAATGGTCCGGTTATTTAAGGTATGGAAATCGATGCACATCCGTATAGCTCCACTCTTCTTCCGAGCGATCACGATGGGTGATGCGTAAGGGCTTCTGGATTCTTTGATTATGCCGGCCACTAGGAGGTCTTTTAAGTGATGTCGCACATCATCAATGTCAGCTGGCGCGATACATCGTGATAGTTCTCTGAAGGGTCTGGAATCATATAGTCTGATGTGATGTTCAACTCTTTTGCTGTCCCACATCCCATTCATCAAGAGAGAACACTTTGCTTCATTCTGACAATCTGCTGTAACCTCTTTTCCAGGTCTCTGGAACAGGTGACTCACCAAAGTCAAACAACTTTGGATTGATCTGTTTTTTAGGGGTCTGGACTTCTTGTGCCATGGTGACAGTGTCAGTGGGGAACACATGGGCAATTACGGTCCCAGCAGGAATGGTAATGTCTTTCAACGTTTCATTGTGGATCAGAAATCTGAAGTTATGCAGTACTACAGGGGGAATAAACAGTCCAGCTGGGACTATATAAGCAGATGGGGTTTCAACAACAAAGATCTCATTCTTTAGTGGTTTCTCAGACTCCACTTTACAGACAGCATACCACTCACCTCTTGAAGGGACGGTGAAAGGACCTGGGCCCATTCACTTGACTTTTCCTTCAGGTTGGTCAGTGACGTTCTTTTGCAACTCCGAGGTGGGCAGAGTTCAGGGTGGGACTGAATTCTTAGGGCAATGTTTGTAGCACTTGTGTCTCCGCTAAGAGCTGTCAGACATTGGAAGAAACTGCCTTTGGTTCTGATTATTAATGGAATCTGTTGAGGGCCTTGGGGCTCAGGACAGACCAGAGCAAGAATTGAGATGGACTCTTCTACCCCAGTAAGGGAAGCAGGGAATGAGACATCTACCACAACATATCCTTAGTAGGGATAACTAGACGAGCTGAGGCCCCAAATGGATAACCCATTGAGAGGATGGATAGGCACATCAGGTAGACATTTGGAATACCAGGTATCAAACACGATGGTGACTTCGGACCCACTGTCTAGCAGAGCTTGGCATGACTACCTATTAATCTTTACAGCCAGAGTCTGGACGGGACCTACCAATCCCTTTGGAAGACTGCCTGACTCTTGGGTGTTGGTTTGACTCTTTTTTTGAAAAACATGTTTGAACTCCAACATTAATAGTGTTGGGATTTTCATCATTCTTCACCCCTTTTGCCTTCTGTATAGAGTGGACTAGTTTCTGAATCACTTGAATCAGGTTTTTGGGTGCTTGGCATTTTGTAGCAATGTGGCTGTCTTCTCCACATTGATAGCAGAAGTAATAATTTTTGTTCTTGACTGACTTGTACCTCAATTAAAAATGAGCAAGCTGGGATGGTGGCTGGGTATGATACGGCGGTGGGACATGACTCACAGGACGACTGTGACCAACACTCATGACGGCCAGCTGCTGCTGTAACTGCTGTACTTGTTTCTTCAATGCTTGTACTTCTGAATCATTGTTTGTCTCTTGTTTGTCTGTTATGTTTTTCTTACTTGGTTTTGTCTTGGTCTCTAGCATCATGGTCGAAGCAGACACAGAATTTGGACCTTCCCCTCTTATTTGGGTCCACAATTACTGAATTTCAGCTTTGAGCTCTTTCACTAGAAATGGACTGACAATTTTTTTGACAACTACCCATTAACACATTAAAATGGATTACATTAACTACAACACATGTAAACAACCTCTATTTACATATAGGTCATTGACAATAAGGTTAGCCTGTGATGATAAAAAGTCTATAAAAAATCTAGTTAAAACACATGTATCAAGTTTGTATAGATTTAATGTTTGTGCCCATGTTAGTTTCCTAAATAGAAAATTCTTTAAAAAATGACGTTAAGTGGTGTAACTGTCCAGAAAATACATGCTTCTCCTTGAATACGTGAGTGTACACAAGTCAATCGTTATTTTCAAATAAGGATTTCAAACAAAATTGAGTCACAAATATCAAAAAGTTCCCTTTCAAGGAAACATCAACCTTGCGTAATGACGCAATTGGGACTACGTCAGTGAGTCACATGGCCTGAAGCCTGTATACAGTCATACTAATTTATTGGCTGATGGCACTTAAGCGATGCCCATAGAGAGCCACATCATGGAACCCATATAGGCAGCTGCTTTGGCGCCATTTTGCCAGATTTTCTTACTTCAGTGCACAAATCTGTCTAAGCCCGTGTTGGTTACTAGCAGCTCACACTGTAGCAAGGACTATGTTCTCCCTTTTGAGTTACAACACGTGAGGATGTCACTGGAAATGAGCAGTTCATATGCAGATTTAACCACATTGTTAAACAGGCCTGATAGCACTTCATTGAGGCTCTGTCAAACCATGCAGTCTTTGAAAGGAGCCATATGAGCCTTGAAGCTCCGGCTCTTGTCATAAGAAGGACTGAGGACGGGCACTGGACTTTTCCTCGTGTTTCTCTCTCCCTCTGGATGGAGGCACCATTCTCATTGTCGAGACATGCTTATTTATCTGGCGCGCAGACTAGTTCGGTGCCGTTTCGTGTCACACAGGCCATTTTCCATCTAGGAAGTGCTGGTTTGGAGGTGTTTCATAGTGGGAACGATGGAAAAGGTAGGCACTTGTTTAAAATACCTAATTTCTTATATTTTGTTGCCCTAGAGAGTTCACAGAAATGTAATGAGGCACGGGCCCCGGCATAACAGAATTCGATGTACAATAAGCACAAGTGCTCTACCCCAACGTTCATACACTCTTTCCTGTGCAAAACACCAGGAAAGAGATTTTTTTTTCCTGTAAACGTTCCTGCTGTAAGCACACTTCAGGACGACAGTCATTATGCCTAAATACAGTTTAGGCAAACATTGTTAAACCCCAACGAGAGAGAATGCAATTTTTTTTCTTACAGCATAATGTCACAAGTGTAGATGGGGGATTGATCTGTGACAATAGATTTTAAGGATGCTTATTTCCACATTCATATTACACCAAGGCAGGCGTTTTTCCAGGTTCGCTTTTGGGGGCAAAGCATACCAATTTGCGTCCTTCTTTACGGACTTGCGTTAGCACCTTATACTTTCACAAAATGCATGAATGCAGTACTGATGCCCTTGAGGCATCATGTCATCCACATTTTGAATTATCTTGATGATTGGATGGTGTTAGCTCACTCAGAGAGTTTGACTGCCCAACATCGAGATGTCGTTCTCAGTCACTTAAGCAGACTAGGGCTGCAAGTTAACCTAGACCAGAGCATCTTGTTGCCGAGGCAACAGACTCTGTTTATAGACGTGGAGCTAGACTCACGGACAATGCAGGCGCACCTGTCTCCGGCTCGCGTTCTGTCATTACGCAAGTGTCTAGAGATTTTCAAAGTGGGGCACATTCTCCATGTGAGAAAGTTTCATAGGCTTTTGGGGCTTATGATCGCGGCATCCGCTGTCATTCCCCTGGGCATGTTGCATGTGAGACCTTTTCTGTGTTGGATGAGCTCCGTAAAGGGACTTCAACCACTGATGTTTTGTCCCATCATGCTACCAAGCTCTGTTACCATAGAAACTGAACCGCTTTCTGCGAATGGTCATTCCGTTGGGACAGGGGTGTCGTCACAAAGTGATAATGACAGATGCTTCCTCTGTGGGTTGGGGCGCTGTGTACGAGAACAGTCCTGCTCAATGAGTATGGATGGGTCAGCGGCTGAATTGGCACATAAACTGTCTGGAGACGAAAGCGGTGCTGTTGGCTTTGAGGTTTTCCTTATGGAAATTCGGGGCAGTCATGTCCTCATCTGGTCGGACATCAGGACAGTGGTGACTTACATCAACCGTCAGGAAGGGGTGCGCTCACGTGCCATGCTCAGGCTGGCACGTCACATTCATCTGTGGGCACAGGACAATGTGCTGTCTCTACGAGCAGTACCTGTTCAAGGCCAGTTGAATTTGGGGGTGGATTTCCTGTTCAGACAGGTTCTGATACCTGGAGAATGGACATTACACCCGCAGATTGTGGAACAAATCTGGATGAGGTTCTGGACGAGTGGAAGTGGACCTGTTTGCGTCAAGCAAGACATCACACTGTCCCCTCTGGTTTTCTCTCTCACCCCCAACACCGCTGGGCATCGATGCACTGGCACATCAGTGGTCGACTGTGCATGTTTATGGGTTTCCACTGATCAACCTGCTGCACTCGGTTTTGCAGAGCGTTCAGGAGGATCGTGTTCAGCTTTTGTTAGTGGCTAACTCTGTTAGTGGCTAAGTTTTCTGACTCTTAAAATGGCCCTATTATTAGCATTGGCATCGTTTAAGAGGGTTGGTGATTTGCATGCCCTGTCGATCAATCCTTAGTGTATGGAATTTGTGCCAGGGTTATCTAAGGTCGTACTGAGACCTCATTTGGGCTATTTGCCTAAAGTCATCTCTAGGTTCTTTCGCTCGCAGATTGTTAATTTGCAGTCCTTTTCTCCTCCGCCGTTTGAGTTGGAAGAGCATAAAAGGCTACATATGTTATGCCCAGTGAGGGTTCTGCAGGTTTATGCTGATCGTACTAGCCAATGGCATAAGTCAGAGCAGTTGTTTGTGTGCTTTGGTGGCCGCAACAGGGTTGTTTCGGAGTCCAAGCAGAGACTGTCTCTTTGGATTGTGAATGCAATCTCGAGTGCTTACGAGGTGCATGGTTTTCCTTCTCCTCTGGGTATTCGAGCCCATTCTACGAGGAGCATGGCATCCTCATGGGCATTGGCTAGAGGTGCATCCTTGAAAGACATTTTTATGGCAGCAGGATGGTCTTCATTAGGCTCGTTGCAGAAAATCTGGCGAAATGGGATATATGGGTTCCGTGATGTGGCTTCCTATGGGCGTCGCTTAAGCGCCATCAGCCAATAAATTGATGTGATTTTATACAGGCTTCAGACCATGTGACTCACTGAGGTAGTCCCAATTGTGTCATTATGCAACGTCTCGTTCTCTTTCAGGGAACCAAGGTTACGTTCGTAACCAAGATGTTTTCTACGGGTTACTCCATTTGACCTGAACAAAATGTGCCTTTTCATAAAAATTTCAAAATATCTGGTATTTTTTAAACAACTTCATACAGTCATGGGGGTCTAAAGGGGTCCTCTTGGTTTAATGTTTGTTTGTTTTTCACATGACAACAAAATAGCAACCAACATGTTGGTTACACAAAGGCTGAGTTCAGAATCGCATACTACCATACTACTCATACTACAGTATTTCTGCAATAGACACATATGGCAGAAGTAGTAAGAGTAGTATATGACATTCTGAACTCAGCCAAAATTACTTTGATTCGGCAGGCAAAAGTTTTCAAATATGAATATTAAACAACAAAATTTTCACTGCTTATTTTTTTATGTAATGATAATAAAAGATTTCAGCTTTTAATACTTTTTTTTACTGTTACCTGATGTCTAAACATTTAGACATTTTTAAGCCCCAGAAAAAATATAAAAATTACTTTGAACTACTTTCAGTTACTTTTCAATTGAAATGATGTTCATCATGGTAGAGGAGTTTTCAAGTAATATGTTTTTATTAATAGCCTATTTAATTTATTTTTGAATTATACTTAATAGATCCATGTCACGTCATTCACCCATATATTGATTAACATGCCTATTCATGTTACAGTTTAGTACAAAACTGGAACTCTAGTAGCTTTTTCAAATATCAAAGAGATTAAGTTCAGTGGCTGACACTCATCAGTTTTGTTTTTGAGAAAAACACAATTAGTGTGAGTGAGTGAGTGAGTGTTCTGGAAACAAGAACACTATCTGTGTGAGGAACCGGCCTCTTGGTAATTCGACTAGGCTAAAATTCTCTCTATGCCTCTTATCACCATTTATCAGTCTCACTTGAAACCACATTTGTCGGTGAAAGTGAGATAGAGATAAGATGCCTGGAACGTTTTTCCAAAAGAGATTAAATCTGCTTTGTGCCACTGCGGTTGATGTGGTATAAACAGTAACATTAAATTAAAAGTGATCTGGATTTTCTTAAAAGGGTCATGCTGTTTTCTTTCCTTTATTGTCATTAGTTTTAAAATCCCTCTAGCTAATTAGAGGCCTTTCCATCAATGAATCCCATTTGAAGTTGTGTGTATTTCTAGGTTACGTGACAATGAATCTGTGTCTTGTTTTTAAAAAAGTGGGGCTTTATTTAACATTTTAAATTTACAGTGATGTGACTGATGTGAAAGGCAGTGTAGCTTAAACAACATTCTTCATACTATCTCTATTAACATCAAAGCTCCAGAACTCTCCTTTCTTACTGTATTTCCTCTCCAGATACTGTCTTTCTTTAAACACAGGTCTCCTCCGGTCACTGTCTCCTCTCTGTGTTTTCTTAGAGGGGGCCTGAGCTAAGGGTCACTGTGTGGGTTGTCGTGGGCCTCTCCTTCATGGGGGTTGTCTAGATTTCAGTTCTTCACGGATGAATGACTCATTTTCCTTTAGAAGAAGGAACAGTGTTGTTCTGTACTGGTCAGTACTGACAGTACTGGTCGCTCATCGCAAACCAGACTTTGAGTTCCTCAATTCCGACACTGCGTTTACAAACATGGCATCGGAGCCCTTTGTCTGGACCACCCGACCGCGATCTCGAAAGCAGAAAAGGGGAAGGAGAGCTGGCGTCCTTGTCAGACTGAGACGCCGCATTATCCGGCCTCCACTCCCCAGCATTTTACTGCCGAATGTTCAGTCACTGGACAACAAACTTTGTGAGCTAAGGGCGCGAATCTCCTTCCAACAAGAGACGCGGGACTGCTGCATTATCTGCCTCACAGAGACCTGGATGTTGGCGGAGGTTCAAGCCACAGGGTTCTCCGTGCACCATGCAGACAGAGCTAAAGACCTTTCAGGGAAAACAGAGGAAGAGGTGTATGTTTCATGATCAACAACACTTGGTGCGACCAAAGGAATGTGCACTCTATCAAGTCCTTTTGCTCCCCTGATCTGGAATACCTCACGCTACTGTGTCGACTAGTGTCGACTACTGTGGCTACCGAGGGAATACACGTCTGTTATTATTACAGCTGTGTACATTCCCCCACAAGCCAACACAGACCAGGCACTCAAGGAACTGTACGGGAACATAAGCAGACAGGAAACCGCGCACCCTGAGGCCATGTTTATTGTTGCAGGGGATTTCAACAAATCCAATTTCAGGACAATAACACCAAGATACTTTTGGCATGTTACAGGCAACACGCGAGGAGAATGGGTTTTGGACCACTGTTACTCTCCCTTCCGGAATGGTTACAAATCCCTCCCCCACCCACCATTCAGCAAATCAGACCACTCTTCTGTTCTGCTTCTGCCAGCTTACAGGCAGAAACTGAAATAGGAAGCACCCGCCCTCAGAATGATCCAGTGCTGGTCGGACCAGTCGGATTCTGTTGCAGGACTGTTTTGATCATGTGGACTGGGAGATGTTCTGGTCCACCTCTGATGACGACATTGAGATCTACGCAGATTCTGTAATGTGTTTCACCAGGAAGTGCATATAAGACGTGGTGCTAACCAAAACAATACGGATCTACCCCAACAGAAAACCGTGGATTAACGGCGATGTCCTTGCAGCACTAAATGCTGAATGGGAGGAGCAAAAACTAGCCAGTTATTCCCTCCATTAAATCATCAGAGCAGCAAAACCTCAGTACAGGGAGAAAGTGGAGTTACAATTTAACACCAGTGACACTAGAAGCTTGTGGCAAGGAATCAATAAAATCTTGGACTTCAAAAAGTATAGACACTCCAAAAAACACAGCCGCCTCTCTTCCAGACGAGCTTAACACCTTCTACGCTCACTTTGAGGTGAACAACACCCTCGCGGATAGAGCTACCATGGCCGACAGTAGAGGTTAGTTAGTTAGTTAGTTAGTTAGGTTAGTTAACTTACCGTCTCTGTAGCAGATGTAATCTGATCTCTCAAACGGGTGCACATTTGCAAGGCTGCGGATCCAGATGGCATGCGCAGGCCAACTAGCGGGTGTTTTCACTGACATTTTCAACCTCTCCCTATCCCTGTCTACAGTTCCCACATGCTTCAAAATGTCCACCATTGTGCCTGTACCAAAGCAAACTAAAATCACCTGCTTAAATGACTGGCATCCTGTTGCTCTTACTCTCAAATGCTTTGAGAGACTAATCAGAGATCACATTTGCTCTTTGCTACCTGCCTCTCTCGATCCAATACAGTTTGCTTACCATGGCAACCGCTCCTCTGATGATGCCATCGCTTTCTCTCTACACACTGCTCACTCCCACCTGGACAAAAGGAACACATATGTGAGAATGCTCTTTGTGGACTACAGTTTAGCATTCAACACCATAGTGCCCCCCAAGCTTGATGTTAAGCTCCGGGCTCTGGGCTTGAACAGCTTGCTGGGCAGCTGGATCCTGGACTTCCTGTCAGGCAGAAGCCAGGTGGTCAGAATGGGCAGCAACATCTCTACTCCACTGACCCTCAAAACTGGAGCTCCACAAGGCTGCGTTCTCAGCTCACTCCTGTATTCTCTTTACATCCACGACTGCGTGGCCACACAGAGCTCCAACATCATCATCAAGTTTGCAGATGACACGATGATGTTAGGCCTGATCACAGAAGATGACGAGACAGCCTACAGAGAAAAGGTGCATTCCCTAACATGCTGGTGCCAGGAGAACAACATCTCTCTCAACGTCAACAGGACCATTGAGCTTGTGGTGGACTTCAGGAGACTGGACAAAGAACGCAGCCCCATCACTATCAATGGAACACTGGTAGAGAGGGTCAGCAGCTTCAAATTCCTCGGAGTTCACATCTCTGACGACTTCACACGCAGTCCGTCCACACAGAGGCCGTAGTGAAGAAGGCACTCCAGTGGCTCTTCTTCCTGAGATGACTGAGGAAGTTTGGGATGAGTCACAACATCCTCAGATCGTTCTACACGTGCACTGTGGAGAGCATTCTGAATGGCTGCATCAACATCTGGAACTGGAACAGTACTGCTCTCAACCGCAAAGTGCTACAGAGGGTAGTACGAACATCCCAGAACATCATTGGAGGTGAGCTTCCTTCCAGGACATCTATGCCAGGTGATGTGTAAAGAAAGCACGGAGGATCATCAGAGATTCCATCCATCTAAGCCATGGACTGCTCTCACTGCTACCATCTGGCAGACAGTACCGCAGCATCAGAGCCTGCACCCGCAGGTTGCGGGACAGCTTTTTCCCTCTGGCCATCAGACTGCTGAACTGCTAAGTGCTAACAACTCCATACCCTAGGACAGGGGTCTTCAACCATTTTCAGGCCAAGGACCCCTTAGTGGGTAGAGAGATGGTGCCAGGACCCCCGTTACATATTTTATAAAATTGAGTGTTGCGTTTTATGCCTATAAAAACATGGATGTTAGGCTACCATATTATTGTATGTACATACTTCATGATGTTTACATTGCAAAGCCATTTAAATAATCATTAAATGCTGCCCTGCTGAAAAGACCAGCTAAAACCAGCATAAGCTGGTTGGCTGGTTTTATCTGGCCTTAGCTCGTCAGGCTGGTCATGCTGATCTTAGCTGGTCAGGCTGGTCTTAGTTGGTCAGGCTGGTTTTAGCTGGTCAGGCTGGTCTTAGCTGCTCAGGGTGGTCTTAGCTGGTCTCCCAGCCTGACCAGCTAAAAAGTGTTCAAACCCCCTCTGGCTGGGCAACCAGCTAAAACCAGCCAACCAGCTTAAGCTGGTTTTAGTTGTTCTTTTCAGCAGGGATGTAGGGGTCTGCAACATTTTTGACATGAAGTGACATTTTTAAATGTCCCTGTAAATCCCTGTGCCAAAACCACCTCCTCTAAAAGAAAGAAAAAGACAGACAGATAGAAAGACAGACAGAAAAACAGACAGACCCTGTCCATGCAGAATAAAACAACTTTTATAAGGTTACTAAAATGGAGTCTTCATCTCATGTGAGTGATCGATTTTATACATATATTTTAAAATTACTGTTGATTTCATTGAGTAAACATTTGTAATGAGGAAAACAATGACTGAGTGCACCTTTAATTATGTTGATTTGAGAGTCACCGTCTTGTGTGTGGAACGTCAAGGACCCTGTATGCCATCTTGATAAACTCAGCTGTAACTATTTATTTACACCAGGCAAGTAAGCTATTGTTCTGAAAGCAGGCTGTCATCTGCTCAACCGCACAGCACAACCAACACAAAGCAGATGTGTTTACTTACACATCTGTTTACTCACGCGATCCTCCAATGCTGAACCTGATGTGTGTCGCAGCTCGTGATGAGCAGTGGGAGCATTAAGGGTTTGTCCGGGCTGCGCGCTTCTGCTGACTACCGCAGTTTAGTCACACTAAGGTTTGGCATGCAGCTGCGAAGGACTTCAACATGTCGATAATTCATACTCCTGTCTCTCGCATGTGTCATATTGTTATTCTGTACATTGTTATTCTGTTGAGTGTACTTATACTTTTTGTATTTACATGTTTGGCTGCAATGTCTGGACCACGCACATAAGCTTTTCACACATCATTTCACTTGTGTAATGGCGTAGTGACAATAAAAGTGAGTTTGAGTTGAGTTTTGAGCACAGTTGTTCCTTTCTTCCCCTAAACTTCTAATGATATGTGGTATTATGAAGTATTCTTTTTCACATTAAAGAATTAGTTATGCCATAAACCATATGCCTGTCTCTTGAAATTCAAGGGCTCTAGTCTTTGTTAATATACTGTAAAAATTGAATACAGGAATTTGTTACGTTAAAGATAAATTATGTAATTTCTTCACCACTTGCAGAATTGCAAAAAAAAATGAGCGACAATTTGGAATGTCCAGTTCCCAATGCGTTCTAAGTCCTCGTGGTGGCGTAGTGACTTGCCTCAATCCGGGTGGCGGAGGACGAATCTCAGTTGCCTCCGCGTCTGAGACAGTCAATCCGCGCATCTTATCACGTGGCTTGTTGAGCGCGTTACCGCAGAGACATTGCGCGTGTGGAGGCTTCACGCTATTCTCCGCGGCCAGGGTTGGGAGGGTTACTTTTGAAATGTATTCCACTACAGATTAAAGAATACATGCTGTAAAATGTCATTTGTAACTTATTCCGTTCGATTACTCAAGGTTAGTAACGTATTCTAAATACTTTGGATTACTTCTTTAGCACTGGTAGGTTTTTTCACTTGTTTTGACTATAAAAACTCTGCCAGTACAGTAAGACAAAATACACATGTTAAAAATACATTCTCTGAAAAACCTAAATATCTTATGCAATGTTGTTTCAAAAACAAGATAAATCAAACTGATCAAAAAATGATTATGAAGAATAAGATTTTTGCCCTAATATCAAAGGTCTTACTAGAAAAAAAAAAGAAATTATGATTCAATGTGAATTTTCTTGTAAAAAAATATGATTGTACCTGGTAACGTGCATGTAAAATGGTTAGAAATAGCATTTTAGCTTAGCGTAAAGCTGACAATTTACACAAGGTTTATTTCTATTTCTTCTGCTCCAAACTTACTTCAAACTTACTTCTCTGTCTGCTCGTATGAATGTAACACATCATAAGAAAGTGTTTCACCGCTGTTCAAATGCACGTTGGATCGCATCATTTATATGTATAAATGTTTTCTATCTGAAAAAACCAAATATTAAATGAAACAAATGACAATAAAATGCAAAGTAATCTCTTCAGTAATTAAAATACTTTTTGAATGTAACTGTATTCTAATTACCAATGATTAAAATTGTAACTGTAGTGGAATACAGTTACTTATATTTTGTATTTTAAATACGTAATCCTGTTACATGTATTCCGTTACTCCCCACCCTGTCCACGGCATCCACACACAACTCACCACGCACCCACCGAGAGCGAGAACCACATTATAGTGACCACAAGGAGGTTACCCCATATGACTCTACCCTCCCTAGCAACCGGGCCAATTTGGTTGCTTAGGAGACCTGGCTGGAGTCACTCAGCACGCTATGGATTCGAACTCGTGACTCAAGGGGTGGTAGTCAGCGTCTTTACTCGCTATTTTTTTTTTTTATTATGATACAGCTGTCTAGATCAATATTTACATCTCATTTAAGATAAATTCTTCACATTATTAGAATCTAAAACCACTGTCTGTATACTTTTTAACCCCCACACACTGAGCTCTCCTCTTGCTCACAGGCAAGAATGTCCAGTTCTTCTCAGTAAGACGGTGAGAAATCAAATAAGACTGAGAAGTTGAGAATCATCGTCATGTGAGGTACACACAGCTGGCTGCAGGGGGATTCCTCAGATACAGTCCAACTGCAATCTCTTCAACAGACAGAGTTTTACAGGACACCTCACACTTTCCAGACAGGATCTAACAACGGAACATCTGTAGTGCTTATCAGGTCATTTGCAGTTTAAAAGGGATAGGTAAAGAAAAAAAAAAAACTCATGTTCTTCCAAACTCACATGGTTTCTGTGGAACACAGATGAAAAGTTGCACAGAATGTTAGCCTCAGTCACCATTCACTTTAATTGCATCTTTTTTTTCATACAATGATAGCAAATGGTGCCTGAGGCTAACATTCTGCCTAACATCTCCTTGTGTGTTCCACGGAAAGAAAGAAAGTCATTCAGGTTTGGAACAATATCAGGGTGAGTAAATCAAGACAGAAATGTCATATTTGGGTGAACTATCCCTTTAAAGCATTCATGTTACTATAAAAGCCAACTGTCTGCAGTTATCTGGAACATCTCAAAACATTTCTCAACAAACCAACGGCTGAGTCCAGACAATGAGGCGATAAACATTTTGTTTTTAAAAGAGAAAAACTGCCTCTGAGGAGATGGAACAGACAAGCTAGTTTCCTCAAAAAGACTGTTAAGACTCACATAATCTGACCACAAAGGCTCTCTCTTCCTCATGAGATCATCCTGCACACAACATATCATGCATTCACCCTGTGTCCATAATTTATGTTTGACTATTCCAGCACAGCGGCCAGACATGCCTCAACCCTGATTTAGGAGAGCAAAGTTTATGTTTTGGCAATAATGTCCTTGGAGAATTGGCTTATCTCAGCCGTTCGACTGCTATGTTTTTTTTTCACCCCTATGAACCACTGTTGTTACTGTTTGAGGTGACTTCAGTAGACAATTCATCAGCATATTCAAAACAACTGGGTGAAGTAAACTTTTGTAGCATTTTTAAAATCTCAGTATCATTGTTTCAAGAGATCTCAGTACCATAAAACAATTGCACGTGATTGGTGCATTTCTCTAGATAGCATTGCCTTTGTGCAGGCTTTCTACTTTTTTAACATGCATTGTGAACACAAAGCACTCCGGGCTCACTTGATTTTCCCTGTTGCATAACGCCAAACATATTTGACACTGACAACTTACCATACACCAGTAGTGATGACGCGCTGAGGAGAGACGCAACGCACCACTTGTTCTGTTTCTATGGAGATGACAGTGTGAAAAGCACCTAACTCAAAGGTCTTTATTTAGTGTTCTGTGCAAATAAAGATTCGAAGGTTTAACCGGTCGCATTGAAAGCCACGTGAAAGTTAAGAAATTATGACAGGAATATACTAGTATTATATTCTATGAATGGAAGTCACCCGAGGCTGTCAGTAGATTAAACATGAAATGTGATTAATCTTGTTCTTTGTCGTTAAAAATACTAATCTACCATGACTGAATGTTGAATTTTGCCTTTAAAATCCAGTATTTATTTATATAAAAATACAATGCATTCAGTTCTGTTGTATTAATTTTCTCTTTAATGTATAAAACAATATGTAATAATACACAATTACATTATATTGATGCCAAAGATCAATAAAATAAGTTTTATTGAACACAGACATCTGTCTCATGCTGCTTATTCATTTTGAGAGCATTAAACATGTTTATATTATTTTATAAGTTAATATGTAGAGTACTCTTAACATTAAATATAACCTTTATAATAATTATTATAATCAATATTATATTTTTTAAAGTGGGACAGAGTGTGACACACAAATGACAGAGTGTGAATGCAAAAAGGACTGAGACCCCATATTTGTTAAAGTGGACCACAAAGAGATCTGAGCCCACTTACAAGGTCTCAGACAGTGTGAATGCAAAGAGAACTAGGTCCTTTTTCAGTTGGTTCACTTTTTTGTCCACTTAAAGAGGTCTGAGTTTGGTTCTTTAAGGGTGCTTTCACACTGGCAGTTTAGTTCGAAACAGAGCACGGTTTGCATGAAAAATTGGTAATGTGAAAGCTGTCATGCGGACCAGGGAGCGCACCGCGGTACCAAACATGAGACTACCTGTAGGAGGTGGTCTGAGTTCGGTTGCAATGGAACTGTAGCGCAACTCGGACTCGGGTGCGCCCTCTTTCAGGAAATAAAGTAACCTGCACATGCGTTTTAGCTGATGACGACTCATTAGTTTCGACAACACACAAGGATCCACACATTCCTGAAAGTCCCCCAAAAAAATGACACCACAATGACATACAAGTACAATCAACACTATAAATACTGTCTGTCTATCTATCTATACACCTTATAAATACTATATATAAATACTATTATAGGTTATAAATATAGGGTATAATAGGAGATGACAGTGGCGATAACTTCACCTTGGACACGAGTGTGAGTAAGCGTGCAGTGTAAACAAAGATGCAAATGAATTCCTTGCAATCAGCTGTCTCCTCAAAAAACGCAGTTTGCGAGCAGCAACAAGCCGCCTTCCCCTGGACATCTGATGAGTTACACCATAAAGCACACATATACGCAGTTGTCGTTCACTTTGCGGTGCATAATGGCACCAAAAATAAAATATTGTTATTTTTTTTTAAAGTATGATGAGTCGCGTTGTGTTCTTCATGCGTGTTTGTGATGACGTAAGATGAACGCAAATGGACCAGGGTTCGAAAGAATCAAATGAGTGTGAAACCAGACCAACGCTGCGGGGGTCACCGGGAACAATCGCACTTGGAATCGGACCGTAGCAAACGTGCCCAGTGTGAAAGCCCCCAAAGCGTGCTTTCACACTGGCAGTTTAGTTCGAAACAGAGCACGGTTCGCATGAAAAATTGGTAACGTGAAAGATGTTATGCGGACTGGGGAGTGCACCGCGGTACCGAACCCGAGACTACCTGTGGGAGGTGATCTGAGTTCGGTTGCAATGGAACTGTAGCACGATTCGGGTGAATGTGAAAGCAACTCGGACTCGGGTGTGCACTCAGGTGGAAGTAAAGTAACCTGCACATGCTTTTTCATTCCTGAAAGTCCCAAAAAAGTAATGACACCACAATGACATACCAGTACAATCAACACTATAAATACTATCTGTCTGTCTGTCTGTCTGTCTGTCTGTCTATCTATCTTATAAATACTATATATAAATACTATTATAGGTTATAAATATAGGGTATAATAAGAGATGACAGTGGCGATAACTTCACCTTGGACACGAGCGTAAGCATGCAGTGTAAACAAAGATGCAAATGAATTCCTTCAATCAGCTGTCTCCTCAAAAAACGCTGTTTGCAAGCAGCAGCAAGCCGTCTTCCCCTGGACATCTGATGAGTTCCGTCATGAAGCGCACATATACGCAGTTGTCGTTCACTCTGCTGTGCATAGTGGCACCAAAATAACAAAAAAACAAAAAATATGATGAGTCGCATTGTGTTCTCCATGTGTGTTTGTGATGACGTAAGATGAACACAAATGGACTGGGGTTCGATAGAATCAAGTGAGTGTGAAACCAGACCAACACTGCAGGGGGCAACGGGAACAATCGCACTTGGAATCGGAACGTAGCAAACATGACCAGTGTGAAAGCCCCCTTAAAGAGGACTCAAGTGTGAAAACACCCTTAAAAGCGAGTAAAATTGTCTCACAAACAGATGTTATTTTTTTTAAGGTTAATGCTTTATCGAGTTTTGAATATATGAAACCTACCTCCCTACCCTAAACCTTAAACCTACACCTAACCAATAGTGACATAAAAGGCAAATGTGAGATGAAAAACAGATGAGATTTTTAATACAAAATACAGACCTCCCTACTCTAAACCATACACCTAAGTCTAACCAATAATGTCTTAAAAAGCTAATGTGATATGAAAAAAGTAATTGTTGAAGGAACCATGTCATTTAGTAATGCTTCTGACACATTCGGCACACATGTCGACTTGCATGCTCTGCGAGAATCGTACGTCGGTCCTTTGCATATCAAGTGTAAAATGGTATTAGTTGAGCTACGGTGCAATTTGATCGCATTCGAACATGCTTGTAATGTAGTTGGTTTTGTAATGCAAATGTTAAAATATCATGCACTATAGTAAAAGTGTTTAGATGTGTTTAGATGTTGAAAGACGTATACATTGAATGCACTGTAAGTCACTTTGTATAAAAGCATCTGCCAAATGCATGTAGGCCTAAGTAAATGTCATAAGATAGTATTGTGTGAGGAACAAGACAAAAAGTAAGTGGCTGTGAATGGATAATCTGCTGCTTTCCTTGTGATTTGTGTGAAAATTAATAAAAGTCGATGTTGCTGTAGCTCCTCTAGTGTTCATTTAACCAGGAAACTGCTGTGATATGTTCAATGAGCCACGTAAAAATAATTTTGTAGGTATAGTGTAGGTATAGTAATGTAATTCTATGAGACCAGGTAGCAGAAATCCGGTTGTCAGATAGAGATCATTCCATATGTGTTTATATCTCCCTCTTCTACATTTATCTCCAGCAAGCATCTTGACTGCAATTTGGCAGCAGATCAACAGCTGTATGTTAGCTGTGCCATAAGTCAGCACACAGGGCTGCAATTGCCTACGCCTTCACCAAACATTAGTGGTGATATTAAAGCTAATACTCTGATACTGCTAATGTGCTAAACAAGTTTTCCCGAGATCCACTGCATAGAAAAACACATACTGTACAGGTGATTTATTAGGGTTTTTATCTGCACATAGTCATCACCTTGTTTTGAATTTGTTCTTTATTGCCTGGAAATAAAAATGAAGAGAAGTGCGGAAACAAAGAGGCTTGCAGGGTATAATCACAGACGCAGTTAAATAATATAGGAATGAAAAGAATGATTCAGGTTGTTTGTGAAATTGCCAAGTCATTTTCAAGTGTTTTTTGTTACCAAAAGAGGAATTTGCCAGGAATATTGTGGTAATGCCATCTTTTGTAACTTTTTCCATGAGATAAATTAAATGCATCTTCACTGCTATCTTGCAGCAGATGGCAGGGGGTCATGTGTGTTCTGAGGACTCGAAGATAATAAAAAGCACCTGATCATATGTAGGAAATTTCTCAGTGAGCCTGAATCATCAAAACCGCATTGCTGAGAGAATTTTCCAAGGTATAGAACATGGTAAATTGATGGGTGCAGCAATGACTTCACATGCAATCCTGCCATAGATGACTGTTCCCTCAAACTCGGCAGGGAGCTCTTATTTATAGCCAAAGTGTCAGTGGATGTAATAATTTGCAGATCGATGTGATGGAGTACCAGCCAGATGTGTGCACACAGGCCTGCGACAGCCAGGATCCAGTACTGTAATTACCACAAGGCAAAGTCTGTATTGTACAGACAGGCTTGGAGAAAAGCTCCAGCCATTCCATTATAAGTGCTTGGGCCTTGAATGATAATGAATAAATTATATTCCTACGACAATGTTTGAATGTGGATTTTCTTTTATTTTTCATTTTGGTTTGACACGAGAGCTACTCTGGAGGTTCCTAATACTTTCTCCAAACATGTTTGTTTGTTTTCATAATCTAAAGACCCTCTACCCGCTTCCCAGACATTGGGAATTTCCTCAAAGAAAGAATTCAGGTTTGCATGGAAAGACAGATCACCCCCGAGCAGTAAAAAGAAGTTAAATAATCCCACTAGCCACTTGAATGCTCTATCCCCAAACACACTTTGGACTGTAAATTGGGTTTTGCTGGAACAATCCCATCTGGAAGCCACTTATTTGGGTAATGAGACAAATAAGTGCGGGGGTAAGGGACTGTCACTTAGGTGAACTTTTGAGTTGTCCAAACAGACCAATTCACCGCTATTTGTCCACCACAAGCTAGAAGACTTAAAGGGAAAGCTCACCCAAAAATGAAAAATCTCTCATGATTAACTCACCCTCATGCCATCCCAGATGCTTATGACTTTCTTCTGCAGAACACAAATTAAGATATTTAGAAGAATATTTCAGCTCTGTAGGTCCTCACAAAGTGAAAATTTTGAAACTCCAAAATGAACCTACAGAGCTGAAATATTTTTTTTTTAAATCTTCATTTGTGTTCAGCAGAAGACAGAAAGTCATACACATCTGGGATGGCATGAGGGTGAGTAAATGATGAGAGAATTTTCATTTTTGGTTGAAGGGCCGTTTACACAAAACATATCCTTGCACTAAAAAAAGCTAGATGCACCACCATGAATAGAGAATTCAGGTGTTCTCTTCACCTTGACATGTCTAAAAAACATTGCACTCCCATGAGAGTCAGGGCGCAACAGTCAAAGATGTATGTCTAGCGCATGTTTACATAGGAAAACAATTGAAAACAGTGAAGACGGACGCAAAAATGGCTCTTAGTCATTGCTTACTCCCTCAATGATCCTCCTTTGGTCTTTCTCAGCTTCGATGGCCAAGAATATCCTTGGAATATAGTTTTATCTCTGTGTTTTGGAAGCATGCAAGGCCTAACACAGTTGTCACGGTTTCCTGAAGTAGGGAATATGACATGCATATGCTGTGCAGATGTTGGGCTCATGGTGGAGATGACTGAGGTGGCACTGGACATTTGGTACCCCCTTAGACCTCCCTGTGCTGTTTACTCATGAACCCACAAGAGCTTTAGAACTTTAGAACAAACATTGCTTTGCGTGTGTATTGAGTCCTGTTCTCGGTTTGTGCCTGTACTCCTAGGGGTGAAGTGCTCTTACAGAAGCCCACATGTAAGGGGATACCCCTCCTTCCACAATGGATCCACAGACCTGAGCCCTATAGCTGCACAGACCACCATGTGGAAGCGGCTCATGTTCAGAGCCAAAAGGACTTTTTCATATAAATATAACAAACAGTTATATTTACATGAACCCTTATGTCATTCTGGAATAATGATCAAGCTCCAGAATTCAGATCTATTCCATACAGCGCACAGTTTCTGGGAGAAAAGGGTCATATGGCTGATCCCAAACCATTCCATCAATTCAATATTTGAAGTTTTGTCAAGGGAGTTCTTGAGTAATGTTGATTCAATGAGTTCACATATAATTCACTGAAAGTTATTCAAAGAACATGATGACTTGATCACCAGAAGACACTTTTTTGTTTATCTGAAACAGATTTGTGAATGTTTGAAGCAGTAAGATGTGCTTATAAGAGCTGTGCTTTTAACATTGTCCCATGTGCAGCCCTTTTCTCCCTTTGTTGTCAATCCGTCAGGTTTGTTGTAGTCTTACTATATATATATATATATATATATATATATATATATATATATATATATATATATATAGTTTATAACATTATCTGACTATTAATATAGATAATATAGATGATTTGAAAAATGTGCGTACCTTTCAAATCTCAAGAGTAGTCAATCTGTTTGTTTATTATGAACTGACTTTTCTGATTTTTTGCTGGCTTTTTAACAGTGTTGTTGTATAAAGCATCCATTCATCATACTTCTGTAAAAGTAAAAGATATGTTAATGAAAACTGACTCAGGTAAAAGTTAAAGTAGCTCAAGAAAAAAATACATAAGTGTGGCAGCGGGGGTGTAGTCAAGCGTCTGTCCGGAGAGAGAGAAAGTGGTAAGGGTGCTTGCACCTGAGCTAGATTATGTTTAATACCTGTTTCTAATTCCAGTGAGCATGGGGAGAGCGGCATATAAGCAGGCACACCACCAGCAGAGAAGAGAGAGAGTCTGGCACAAGGAAGGCCAAGGTGCTTCTGAAGCTGTTGCGTTTAATCTATTGTGTTTGTGAAAATGATGTGTTTAAGTAACTACGTGCCTGTGAAGCTGATGTGTTTAAGTGACTACATGCCTGTGAAGCTGATGAGTTTGTGAAGTTGTAAAGCATTGAAGTGGCTGATTAAATGTCTTACCTCAGCCTGGAAAATCCACTTCCCTGCATTCTCTTCCCTTCTGCTGTGAAGTTCTTTACACTGGTGCCGAAACCTGGGATCGAAGTAGGAGGAAGTACGCCCATGGAGTCCCCCCAGTTGGCAGAGATCCTCAAATCCCTCGCCCTGGCCGCGACCCCGGACAACCACAGCCCCATGCCCCCACCCGTGCTCTCAAAGATGGAGGTGGAAGACAACCCAGAAGCATTCCTCAATCTCTTTGAGCGAACCGCTGAGATCTGGGGCTGGCCGCATGATCAATGGGCGGCCAGGCTCCTCCCATTGTTGTCCGGGGAAGCCCAGCTCGCAGCACAACAACTGCCGGTGGCAAACCTCCTGGCTTATGAGGACCTGAAGAAGACCATCCTGCAGCAGGCTGGCAGCACTCCGGAGCAGCATCGCCAGCTTTTCCGGTCGATGAAGTTGGAGATGACTGGCCGCCCATTTGCCTTCACCCAACGGCTCTGAGATGCCTGCCGGAGATGGCTGCTGGCGGGGGATCGCGACATCGAGGGAGTAATCGATCAGGTGGTACTAGAGCAGCTCGTCCATCGGCTTCCGCATGGAACAGCAGAATGGGTCCAGTGCCCAGTGTCGTCAGCAACTCCAGCCGAATGTAACACTTTCATATCCTTATTTCACAATTATAAACGAGCGGTTGTGTAGAGTGACGCAGGATGCTCAAACAAAGGAAGATACAACCCAGCTCTTAATACCGCAGACCTGTTGGGAAATGGTGTTCCAGGTGGAAAGAAAAACACTGAACCGCCTAATAGCCCATTTTTATTGGCCGGGCATTGGCAGCGATGTCCACAGGTGGTGTGCGGCATGCCCCAAATGTCAGCTGGTGAATCCACCGGCCACACCAAAAGTGCCATTGCGCCCCCTTTCCGCTGATTGAGGAATTTTCGAAAGAATTGGAATGGACCTTGTCGGGCCATTAGAGTGGTCAGCAAGCGGACATCACTTTGTATTAGTCCTAGTGGACTATGCAACGCGATATCCGTAAGCAGTACCTCTACGCAGCATCTCAGCACGTAATGTTGCGGAGGCACTCTTCAAAATAATATCCCGGGTGGGGATTCTGAAAGAAATCCTCACCGATCAGGGCACAACCGTTATGTCACGAACACTACACGAGCTTTACGAATTATTGAGCATTAAATCTATCTGCACCAGAATTTACCATCCACTAACAGATGGCCTGGTGGAGTGATTTAATAAAACCCTTAAGAACATGATTCATACGTTTGTGCACGAGGATGCTAGAAATTGGGATAAATGGCTCGATCCCCTGCTATTCACAGTACGAGAGGTCCCGCAAGCCTCCACTGGGTTTTCCCCATTCAAGCTGTTGTATGAGCAACGGCCGCGCGGCATGCTTGATGTCATACGCGAAGCTTGGGAGGAGGAACCTTCAAACAGTAAGAATGAAATTCAGTACGTTCTTGATCTTAGAGCAAACTCCACAACTTGGGGCAACTAACAAATTGGAGAATTTGCTCCAAGCTTAAGAATGACAGAGCCAACTGTATGACAGGGGAACTCGGCTGCGGGAATTTGCACCGGGAGAAAAGGTACTCATATTACTCCCCACATAGAGCTCCAAATTACTCGCCAAGTGGCAAGGACCCTTTGAGGTCACACGGCAGAGGGGGATCTTGATTATGAGGTAAAGCGAACCAATAGAGGGGGTGAACGTCAAATATATCACCTCAACCTCCTGAAATTGTGGAGGGAGGCGGTCCCTGTGACATTGGCTATGGTATTTCCGGAGAGGGCGGAGCTCGGGCCGGAGGTGAATACAAAACACAATCATTTCACCCCGGTCACTTGCAGAGACCACCTCTCTCTGTATCAACTCGCAGAGTTGCAAAAGGAGTTTGCAGATGTGTTTTCCCCTCTACCGGGACAAACGAACCTCATCCAGCACCACATTGAGACCGAGCCGGGGGTGGTGGTAAGTGGCCATCCCTACCGATTGCCCGAGCACAGAAAGAAAATTGTCCGGAAAGAATTGGATGCAATGCTCGATATGGAGGTAATAGAGGAATCCCAGAGTGATTGGTCCAGCCCGGTTGTTCTAGTTCCTAAGAGCGACGAGTCTGTACGGTTCTGTGTGAATTATAGAAAAGTCAACGCAATGTCTAAATTTGACGCATACCCAATGCCTCGCGTTGATGAGTTGCTCGATCGGTTGGGCACTGCTGGATTTTATTCAACACTGGATTTGACAAAGGGTTAATGGCAGATCCCCTTGACACCAATTTCCTGTGAAAAAAAACAGCCTTCTCCACACTGTTTGGATTACCCCAATTTGTGACGCTTCCATTCGGTTTGTTTGGAGCCCCGGCTATGTTTCTGCGTCTCATGGACTGAATCCTCAGACCGCATTCGGCTTACACCGCAACCTACTTAGATGACATCATCATTTACAGCAATGATTGGCAGCGGCACATGCAGCATCTGAGGGTGGTTCTGAGATCGCTGAGATGAGCGGGACTCACAGCAGACCCCAAGAAGTGCGCGATTGGGCGGGTGGAGGTACTGTATCTGGGGTTCCACACTTGGGCCACGGGCAGGTACATCCTCAAATTGACAATACTGTGGCAATTGCGACCTGCCCGAGGCCCAAGACCAAAAAGGGAGTCAGACAGTTCCTGGGGCTGTCTGGCTATTATAGGAGATTCGTGCCTAATTATTCAGATGTCACCAGCCCGCTGACTGATCTCACTAAAAAGGGAGCTCCAGACCCGGTCCAGTGGACGGAGCAGTGTCAACAGGCATTCACGCAGGTTAAAGCCACACTTTGCGGGGGGCCGCTTATACATTCACCCAATTTCTCTCTCCCTTTTGTCTTGCAGACGGACGCTTCAGACAGAGCGCTGGGGGCCGTACTCTTGCAGGTGGTGGAGGGGGAAGAGCGCCCGGTGCTGTACATTAGGGAGGGAGACTAAGTACAGCACCTTGGAAAAGGAGTGTCTCGCCATCAAGTGGGCAGTCCTCACTCTCCGGTACTACCTGTTGGGGCGGGCCTTCACCCTCTGCTCGGATCATGCCCCAACCAATGGCTCCACCGCATGAAGGATACCAACACGCAGATCACCCGTTGGTATCTGGATCTTCAGCCGTTTAAGTTCAAGGTGGTCCACAGACCGGGAGCGCAGATGGCTTTCGCCGAGTTCCTTTCCAGAAATGGGGGGGGAGTGATAGACAGGCCGGATGTCTCCCCGGCCTGAGTCGGGCAGTGGGGATATGTGGCAGCGGGGGTGTGGTCAAGCGTCCGTCCGGAGAGAGAGAAAGTGGTAAGGGCGCTTGCACCTGAGCTAGATTATGTTTAACACCTGTTTCTAATTCCAGTGAGCATGGGGAAAGCGGCATATAAGCAGCCACGCCACCAGCAGAGAAAAGAGAGAGTCTGGCACAAGGAAGGCCACGGTGCTTCTGAAGCTGTTGCATTTAATCTGTTGTGTTTGTGAAACTGATGTGTTTAAGTAACTACGTGCCTGTGAAGCTGATGTGTTTAAGTGACTACATGCCTGTGAAGCTGATGAGTTTGTGAAGTTGTAAAGCACTGAAGTGGCTGATTACAAGTCTTACCTGAGCCTGGAAAACCCTCTTCCCTGCGTTCTCCTTCCCTTCTGCTGTGAAGTACTTTACAGTAAGTAAAAGTATTAAAGTAACTGATTTTAAATTGACTTAAGTATCAAAAGTACAAGTAAATTGCATAAATTACAGAACAGCTAATTAAACCCATGGCAAATTATTTGATTGGTGGTGCTCATCATCTACTCACTCTCATCCCAGATGTGTATGATTTGTGTGTGATTGTTGATTTTTGTGATGTGATTTTTAGAAGAATATTTCAGCTCTGTAGGTCCTTATAATGCAAGTGAATGGTGACCAGAACTTTGAAGCTCCAAAAAGAAGATAAAGGCAACATTAAAGTAATCCATTTAACTCCAGTAGTTTAATCAATGTCTCCTGAAGAGATCCATTTGGTTTAGGGAGTCACGTTTTGTAGAGATGAGGTGAGAGAGCAGGATCTAAGTGCAGCTTTTAGTTCAATCCTGAATCGAAGAAGAGAATATATAGAATCCGATGAAGAAGAAGGTAACAAAACATAACAGTCATCTGTAATAACATGAACACATGTAACAACTAACAAGAACTGACAAAGAGGGAACAAAACTAGAGGGTATTTATACAAACAGGTGCTGATGAGGGAATGGAGAACAGGGATGAAGATGGGGAACAGATGGCAGTGATGAGGGCAGTGCAACATGGGAAACGATGTTTATGGCAAACTATATCAAAATAAGAGTCCTTGTAAACATAACAGTGACACACTGTGACATAGGGTGAGAACAGACCAAAATATAACTTTTTTTTCACTGTACATGTTGCCATTGCAGTCTTAAGGCACGATCATGATTTCAAGCTCGATTACATTGCTTGAGGCATGTGCAGAGTGCTAGATACCACTATAGGAAGTGTAATTAAGCTTGAAATCATGATCGCCAAGGAGACTGCTGTCAAGATGTACAGTGAATAAGGAGTTATATATTTTGGTCTGTTCTCACCCAAAACCAACTTGATTGCTTCAGAAGGCATTGATTAAACTACTGGAGTCTTATGAATTACTTTTATGCACCCTTAAATGCATAAGAACTTCAAATGTCTGGCTACTACTCCCTTACACTGAAAGGACCTACAGAACAGAGATATTCTTCTAAAAAAATATTATTTTTTGTGTGTGTCTTATCTGCAGAACAAAATAAGTCATACATATCTGGGATGGGATGAGGGTGTAAAAATGATGAGAGTATTTTCATTTTTGAGTGAACTATCCCTTTAATGAAGTGTTCAAGTCACTTCAGAATTATCTTATTTATGAGATTAGTGTACATGAACACCACCACAATGTCGTAAATCCAGTGAGATTGTCTTGGAGTGCCGATTTTCTGAGATGGAGGCATTTCAATTTAAGAAGAATGGCAAGAATCAAGCAAACTGGTGACTGTACAGTTTAGATTGAATGTATTTTTTGTCCTATTGATGAAGAATAAAGCTTGCCAGAAAATAAGACACATTTAGCTAGTTTATATAAGGTGGCAGACAGTCTTGTGCAACAAAATAATATTTCCCATCAGTACACAGTGGCCACACAAGAATGATCAAATAAGACACACCTAATATGCAGTGTGTATATGAATATACATGTTGTTGCATGGAAAAAGCTTCCTGCTTTTTCAGAAAGGGAAAAAATGAAAAATTGTGAAACGGACCCAACTAAAATCACTTGAATGGTCATTATATCGAAATTACAACTTCTGAACTTGTAAGTACGAACTTCCCAGAAGGACTTCAAATCAGTTTAAACCATAACATAACTGAAATAGTCTTTATACTGGCTGTGTGTTAAACATATGTGGATTAGACATAATATGATTGAAAAAAAAAAACACAGTCCATAACAATCTGTAACACTGAAGGAGGAGCTGAGTCATATTTAGTGACCAGAACAGAGACTTGTGGAGTGGGCTCTTTTCATTTGGGCCAGTAAGCAACCACCCAGAACACCCTGGCAACTGCATAGCAATGTGCTAAAAACACAGTTGAAACAACATAACAACAGCATAGCATAAGGTGACCAGATTTCTGAAATTTCAAGTTCAGTGGTCAATAGGTCATTGAAATGTCCTATTAAAAAGGGGACAAATCGGATTTTATGAATTTTGACCATGGTGAATGTGATAATGTGCTGAACTATGCACTGCAAGAAATTATTTTGGTTTAACTTAAAAAAGTAAGTAACCTGGTTGCCTTAAAATTGAGTTCATTTAAAATAAAATTTGATAATAAAATAACAATTAATAATTTGAATAAAAACAATTAGTAGATTTTTTTTTTTTTTTTTTTTTTTTTTTTTTTTTACATTATATCAGTGTGTTGCCATTGTGCCATTAATTTACTCAATAAAAACACAAATTATTATTTTAATTCTTACATTAATGAATCTAAGTTGATTTGAAAAAAAATAAAAATTAAGTTAACAAATCATGGAAATAATTTTTATATTGTGGTGTATCATGCTTTATTGAATACTATAGCCTTTGTCTCAATAAAATACAAACACCGAGGTAAAGTTGATCATTTTTAGTGGTCTAATAATAATTATTATCATATTACTATTTTACCTAACTATCTGTGTATCTCATATGGACCTGTTTTTCTTAATTACTACCTTTTATTTTGATCAAGTCTTATGCATTATGGCGCTTCATTTCAGCCACTTGTTTCCCTGCAAGGCGTGATGTAATCTATTCTGTTATGTACTGACTAACTGTACATTTCTTTGCAGATATTTTATTATACATTGTTATTTATTTTTACATGTAATTAATGTCAATTTCTTCTTTGAAATTTATATGTTAAAACAACAAATGAGCAAATATGTGAGAAGGTGCTTCCTTTAGTGTGTGAATATTGCGTGAATCATACAGAGATTATCACACTGATTAGTTTTACAGTCCAATACAAAGATAAAATGTTAATGTTATTTGTTCATATGCAGGGATTAATTTGACTACTTTTCACCAGCATGTTATAGTTTGTGCAGTCTGTGAAGGAATTCCCACATTATGAAGGCCAAACTTTCAATACAATCCTGCGCCGAATTCAGAACCTGTTATAAAATACATAACAATATAACTTTATAACATAAATAGCTATTATGTGCCTTACCTTGAAGTTTATAACAATGATGATAATTCTCTTCAATTGCCTGGTTCAGTTCTTAATGGCAAAACTGGCCCGACCAAATAATCAGTGAAGGAAGACGAAAGAATCGAAGCTGCTATAGCGAGCAGTCCCCTCTGCTGGTCAAAATAAACAGCACATAGTAGGCTTTGCTGCTCAGGCTAAGTTTCTTGCCATGTAATATATGCTGCCTTCATGTGTTGTCGGAATTTTCCTTCTTCTCACTTCTGAAGTGGTAATTACGTGTATGTTGTGTTCACGTGCTTTGTTGTCAGAAAGAACAGGAAGCATGGGTGACGGCAGGTTGATTCATTCATATTTCTTTAGGAACTTTTATTTTGACACCATAATACATTTCACTTAGTTAGCTTGCTGACAATAATGGAATTTTGGTCAAATACAAGCTATTTTCACAGTGTAAAAATGTACAAAATGCATAGGATAGTTGCTGATATACATAAATGAATATGAAAATGGAAAACAACTTAGCAACAGCATAGGAACAACCTGGCAACCACATATTCTAGCAACGCGCTAAAACACACAGCACATCACCATGACAAATGCATAGCATAACCCAGCAACCACACAGAACACCCTAGTAACCACATACTGTAGAATCAATGTGCTAAAAAGTAAAGAGAACACTTTAACAACAACCTAGAACACCCTAGTTTATAAAATAAACATTGTTAGACATTTTCATGAGCACTGGTAATTATACATACATGTTGCACCTTGGTTAAATGTAAAAGGTAAACGCGTTTTATTTACTTTTATATGAACATTAACCCTACTCTCAAACCCCAACCCTAAATCTAACCATCAGTAGAGTAAATATAAAATTTTAGAATGAAAATGCAACCTTCATAACTGTTTGCCGCATTTCTACCGCAGAAAAGGCCATTCCGGGGCCGAAAATCTGGTTCCGCACCGGCCCTAAAAGCTTGCTGGTCTCTATGCAGGAACCGATTACGATTAGGGCGGGATAATGTTTCATCACCATGGTAAAGATTTCCCAAACAACAGTAGTTACCGTCTGCAGCAAGGAGTACTTCTTCGCTCCATAACAACAATAAAAAAATAAAAAAAACTCAAAATTATCAGATATCAAATGCGTTCAGGTAACGCGACGAAACGAGTGCTCTACCTGTGATATGGTATTTATGAAGATCCAAGATACACTGTAGAGATCGCAAAGGAAATTGACAAAATCATTATCAAATTGAAAAACACTTAAGGGAGTACAGGGAACATAAGAAGGACATCAGCAAAAGCGACAGTGGACGGAGCAATAATGTTTTGGACTGGACACCGACCAGCCTGCAAACTAACCGGGGCATTGAATTCAGCCAGTAACGTTCATGATAATCAATGAATCGATGGTGTCCTCTGCTGCTGATCTCAGTAAGTTGTTATATTTGCCAACTTTGTTAGCTTTTCTTACACTGTTGTCATCTTATTTTGTGCATTGTTTTATTCTGTAAAGATATTTTTGACCAGCTACTCACTAGCTTTGGAAGGTTGCGACTATCTGTTATGTAAAATGGTGGGATTCTCTGTCAGTAATATATGCTATGACAAAAATCCAGATACAACCATCTGCTACACCAATTTTAATAATGATTCCACTGTAACAGTTTACAGAACTTAGCAAGTTAAGCCATAGTTCATACAATATGTTATTACATTACCTGTCATCTTTAGCGTGGATGTTGTCTCTGACAATCTTGTCGAGCAATGTAATAACGATGAATTGCATTAATCCGTATGTTTAAATGTGTCCTCAAAAACAAGAGTAAAAGCTGTACACAAACAAACTGTGATGCGCCATGTTTGTTTATGTTTGAGGTAGTCACTTGAAACTACCATGTAGTAGACAGTAACCCATCCGGCTCTCAGGTCAGATAGGCTCCACATTGCCCAGCGGAACACAGGCTTGGCACAAGAACCATCGCAATTTCAGTGGAAAAGGGCTAAGAGTGAACACGATTACTTCTTGGTCTCCTTAGGACCAGAACCCATGTCTCAGAGATTGCTCACGTAACACACTTTCAGTAGCACCACAGGAAAAGATGGAAAATTCACTTTTGAATTGGTGATGCCTCTGGTCAGTAATTCGGCAGAATGGGGCAATTTCAGGGTACATGAATATTTGGAAGCAGCATGTCGATTTCCAGTGTGATCATGTTGCTTTTTCCTCAAACAATGTAGATATTGTCTCTCACATTTTATGTTCTTATTCTTTTTATTTCCATTTGTATGTGTGTGAGCATTTATATGTCTTCAGAAAACGGCTTTGCAAACGCTGTTATAATAATACAGTTGAAGTCAGAAGTTTACATACACTTAGGTTGAATTCATTAAAACAAATTTTTTATCCACTCCACAGATTTCATATTAGCAAACTATAGTTTTGACAAGTCGTTTAGGACATCTACTTTGTGCATGACACCAGTAATTCTTCCAACAATTGTTTACAGACAGATTGTTTCACTTTTAAATGACTATATCACAATTCCAGTGGGTCAGAAGTTTACATACACAAAGGGGCCATTTACACGACAACGTTTTCAACTAAATACGGAAAACTTTTTATGTGTTTTGGTTGTTCGTTTACACGACAACGGTATTTTGGGGCCTGAAAACGCAAACTTTTGAAAACTGGTTTCAAAGTGCATGTTTTTGAAAATGATGCCGTTATCATCTCCGTGTAAACATACAAAAACGATGATGTCATGCGCACGCGTATTACGTGTTCAGTCTATAGGCATGAACTTTGAGAACTTCGTCCTTACCTCCAGGGCAAACAGACCAATATGAGATCACCAGTTGGAGTCCTTAAAAAGGTGGTGTGCTTTATAGTCCAGGGTCACTTGTAGTAATAAAGCAACCTCATCGTCCGTCCAGACAAAATTACTCGATGCTTTCGCCAACTTCATTGTTTGTATTCACCGCTCTGTGGAGGAATGCTTATGTGCGCAGGTACGTAGTGTTTCTTTACAAAGTGACATTGCCAAATACTGGCCTGGCATGCATAATACAGTGTTTTTAGTCATTGTCACGGATCCGTATGAACGGGGATCATTTTGACAACGTTGTCGTCTGTACACGAAACTTTTCAAAAACGCAAAGGAAAAACTTTTCCGTTTTTAGTACACTGTTGTTGTGTAAACATACCCTAAGTTAACTGTGCCTTTAAGAAGCTTGGAAAATTCCAGAAAATGATGTCAAGCCTTTAGGCAATTAGCTTCTGATAGGCTAATTGGAGTCAATTGGAGATGTACCTGTGGAAGGAGATGCATTCTGTATCCTAGAGATGAACATAGTTTGGTGCGAAAAGTAAAAAAAATTCAATCCCAGAACAACAGCAAAGGACCTTATAAAGATGCTGGAGGAAACAGGTAGACAAGTATCTATATCCACAGTAAAACGAGTCCTATATCGACATAACCTGAAAGGCTGCTCAGCAAGGAAGAAACCACTGCTCCAAAACTGCCATAAAAAAGCCAGACTACAGTTTGTAAGTGCACATGGGGACAAAGATCTTACTTTCTGGAGAAATGTCCTCTGGTCTGATGAAACAAAAATTGAACTGTTTGGCCATGTTTGGAGGAAAAAGGGTGAGGCTTGCAAGCCGAAGAACACCATCCCAACTGTGAAGCATGGGGGTGGCAGCATCATGTTGGGGGGTGCTTTGTTGCAGGAGGAACTGGTGCACTTCACAAAATAGATGGCATCATGAGGAAGGAATATTATGTGGATATATTGAAGCAACATCTCAAGACATCAGCCAGGAAGGTAAAGCTCGGTCGCAAATGGGTCTTCCAAATGGACAATGACCCCAAGCATATCTCCAAAGTTGTGGCAAAATGGCTTAAGGACAACAAAGTCAAGGTATTGGAGTGGCCATCAAAAAGCCCTGACATCAGTCTGATAGAAAATTTGTTGGCAGAACTGAAAAAGCATGTGCGAGCAAAGACGCCTACAAACCTGACTCATTTACACCAGTTCTGTCTGGAGGAATGGGCCAAAATTCCAGCAACTTATTGTGAGAAGCTTGTGGAAGGCTATCCAAAACGTTTGACCCAAGCTAAATAATTTAAAGGCAATGCTACCAAATACTAACAAAGTGTATGTAAAATTCTGACCCACTAGGAATGTGATAAAAGAAATAAAAGCTGAAATATATAATTCTCTCTACTATTATTCTGACATTTCACATTCTTCAAATAAAGTAGTGATCCTAACTGATCTAAGCCAGGGAATGTTTTCTACGATTAAATGTCAGGAATTGTGAAAAACTGAGTTTAAATGTATTTGGCAAAGGTGTATGTAAACTTCTGACTTCAACTGTAGTTATGATATTGCACCTTTACAAAAATAGCAGCTATAGACTAAATAAAGTTTGAGTTACTTATAAAATTCATAAAGGTCAAGTACTGTAACATTTAGCAAACATAGCACACATCATAATGAATACTGAGTATTCATGTAAATTCTTATCAATTGAAAGAAATTTGATGAAAGCTAATTACATTAGCTCCCTGTATGGCCCTGGCTAATCTTAAACCTTCCTGAACTGGCACAACAAATCTCATTGTGGCATAAATCCTCTGTGTCAATGGCCATTTTAACACATTCTCTAAACAGAGGAAATTCTGCATTAGGGATCTTTAGACTCAAGCACTGGTTTAACCCAAATGCCACACAAATACACAGAGTTGCCTAGCATCACATAAGAAAAACTTTCTCAGGACATTTTCTTAAGTAAGACAAACATTGCTTTGTTGCCCCATAGAAAGAAGAGGAAATAAGAAGCAGAATGCTTTATTTTGATATTTTTTTCTAAGTTATTATTTCATTTAAACACCTCAGGGAGAGTGTTTAGAGGAATTCAGTTTAAACGGATGCACCTGCAGGCATCTTTACAGTCTCATTAGACAGAGTGTATTTGTTAAGAGACAGTCTGGGTGAAAGCACACAAGATGTCTTTATGTAAAGAGTTACCTGTTTGCCACCTCATTTTGTGAGCTGTGCCTCCATAAGCTCTTATTACATACTGTATGTGGTAAGTGTGAGCTCTAAATCTTTGAATAGGGAGGAAAGCCCACAGTGGGGAATGATGATCCTAAGGTGGCATAGATACCAACTACAATGGAACAAAAACAGTTCCAGGACTCATTGGAGCATGTCCCATTCACCGTATTTCTGTCATTGGACTACATATTGAGACAACAAACCACACTCTCACGATCATACACACCAAACGCCTAGCACGCAACACCATCAGGATAGAGGAGTAGGTACAAAATGGCATGCATGACTTGTAAAACAGTTTAAACAAGAATGAAAGTCATTCAATATTTAAAAGCCACGTGAGAACCCTTGAAATATACATTACAAGACTGTGACTCCATATAACTCATCGAGGTCATAAACTGCAAAAGTTGGCAGTGTTTTAGAACTGCTATTTCCTTAAAGGATCAAATAGCTCAGCGATGTCAACATGGATATGTATGAATCAGTCTTTGTTTATAATGTCACACCTACCATATATGGTACAATATGTTGGAACTTTTCTTTAGTGAGTCTTTATATGATCAGTCATGTAATACTGTAAAAGAATCGTCCACCAATATGAGTAGCAGATACCATAATAAAATAAATGAGTTCAGGTTTTTTATTTTATTTAAAAAAAAAAATGTCCACTCTTTGTCTAACCACAGACCAATAACTCAGCACTTTTATAGCTCTAGATGCCTTTTAGTGGTTAAAGTAGACAGTATGGTGTGTGTCTTTGTGTACAATATGTATGTGTGGTGTGTGTCTGATGGCGAAATTATTAAATGTATAGTTAATGATTAACTATGTTTACACACTTTAACTAACCTTTCCGCAGGATGCCAAATGGCACTTTGTACAAAACATGGAAAGATCATAGACATCCATAATTTTCTTGCTAAAAAAGTAAACACTAGTCTGAAAAGCAAGAAAAAAAATCTTTCTACTTAACTGAGGTCACTTACTTGGGCCACCAAGCAAGAAACACATCACCTGGAGATAAGAGCTCTGATGAGGCCCAGATGGAGTATCTTCTCCTCAAGAGGCAATTCACTTTGTAATGTGCCACTTCTATCTCCTTAAACATTTCAAAGTCCAGTGTGTGGAACTCATTACTTTAGTTTAGTTAGAGCTCTCCTTAAGGTCCTAATGAAAGTTAATAAATCTTTCATGGATTGAAAAGAACCCTGTCCCCAATCCTTATTTTGGTGTCTTGGTGGCGATCAAAGCAGATGAATTATTGATTTTGGGGGATTTCTTGGGATGCATTAAAAGGCTTTAAAGAAAAAATCATGAAGACTACGCAAGTTCATGAAGCCCTCAAAATAACTTGTTTACAGCTTCACTCTAACCATTTGAAATTTATTACATCATAAATCCTTTAGTATTTTATGAGTATTTTAGTAACTCATAGGCCTAAGTGTCATAAAAAGCCCCTACTAAAAAAATAAATAAAATAAAAAACACAGTGAAAACCAGTCTAAACTAGTTGGCTGGTCTTAGATAGTCACTGAGCCTGGTCAACAATGCTGGTGGTTTTTGGCACATTTTGGCTGGTCATGCAGCTTAAACCAACTGGACCAGCTTGGTGACCAACTTCATCCTGCTAAGATCAGCTAAAACCAGCCTGAACCAGCTAAGACCTGCCAACCACCTTAGTCTGGTTTTATTTATTTATTTATTTATTTTCATCAGGGCTTTTGAGTCTATTGTTCAGGTCATAGTCCAAAAAACCCGGAAGATAATTAGCATTTTCAAGCCATGGTTTCCCTCTGGAATTTCCTATGGGCTTTTATAATGGTAGTTTTGGATATTAGACCTGTGGTTCAAATTACTTGAGGAGACCTTCACATTTTGTTCTAGAAGATAAACGACAAACAGTCATATCTCAAACATTAATTCTGAAGCAACTGTGTTATTTAAAATGCATGTTGCTATCACAATGCTTATAAAGCACTACAACTACCATAAGCATGGGAGCCACATGCTTTATGAAATGAATGACTGTTGCCGTCCTTGTTTAGCGATGGGTTAGCAACATGCATTTTTAAAAGGCACAATTTATGTTCTTTGTAATTTATGTAATTTATGTTCTAAAACAAAATGGGAAAGTCTCCTCAAATAATTTTTTTTTTTTTTTTTTTACCACAGATCTTATTTTACTAGTGATTTAAAAATCCTTATTCTAAAAAAAAAAATCATAGGAACTTTTTGAGGGAACTCATGGTGAATTATGTTTTGTTCAAGTCACATCAGAATGATCATATTTACGAGTTAAGTGCACATCACAAAGTCATAAATACCAGTGGAAAACTCTGGATAATCTTTGAGCTCTGACTTTTCAAGATGGGGGCGTGTCGATTTATGAATCATGGCGGAATCAAATTGCTATTGGTAATAATTTAGTTTTACATGAGGATTTTGACTGAGCAGTTTAGTTTAAATGAATTTTTTTTGTACTGTTAATGAAGAAAATAATGATGAAAACTGGATTATGCAGCAACAAGCTTTTGCAACAAAACTACATTTCCCATCATTATTTGTGGCTGCATTAGTTTGATAAAATAGATAGAAAAAGCATTAATTTCACACCTAATGCATGGTTTTGCTCTTCATTGTGTTGCATTGGTGCTAAAAACGCACACCAGTGGGTCACACCAATAGCCTTCTTGGTTTGCCTGCAAATTGACATCATGGCTGAACAGCTCTATTACTTTTTAGAAAAACTTGGCAAACAACTATTTATTCCTCATATGCTAAAATTAAACACAAAGCTCCCCACATTATCTTTTTGTCTTGCTTCTCTTATATTAAAAACAAATGAAGTATAACAGATCAATACTTAAATAGAATGTGTTATTTTGGAGTTTTTCAGATTTTTTGTAATTTATTTTTTTATTGCAATATAACAATATATAGAAATATACAAGCATATTTTCTGCTTTGTTAATCAAGATGCTATAATGCTATGTAAATGCTATGTAAATGCTAGAAATGTATCAGTTGTCTTAAGGTTCACCGGTCACACTAGGCTTTGAGCTCACAGTTTTTTTTCGGACAATGCAACGAACCAGGATATGATGTCACGCGGGAGAGCTTCTGGTGAAAGTAAATAATGACTCTCAAATAACAAATAATCTAACATAAAAAAATGTTAAAATATATTATCTACTCACTTTCCTGCCTCAATAAATCTCGCAGCTTTAAAATATGTATCCTTTGAATTGAGCCAAGAGGTTAGCGTGTGACGTTTCGGTTTCCTATTGGTCGCGCTTCCTCTTGTCACACGATGCATTTGAATGAGAGATAGTGATGGGTCGTTCATGAACGATTCGTTCATTTTGAACTAATCTTTTATATGACTCAGAAGAATGAGTAGTCTCAGAGAGTGATTCGTTCATTTTGTTTTGCTCGTGCATGCGCTTTGCGCAACCTCTGTTATGAGAAAACCGCATAGGCGCTGTACAGGAAACAGAAATTATTAGTTCACCTTTCAGCTCTTTTGGTCTGAGTCGTTCATTCTTTTGTCACGTGACAGCCGTACACGCTATGCATACACACAGGAAACAGAAATGATTAGTTCACTTCTGGAGTCTTCTTGTCCAAGTCATTTGTTCTTTTGTCACGTGACAGCCGTATACGATAGCATACAAGAAGGACAAGAAGATTCCAGAGGTGAACTAATCTTTCTGTGTCTCATAATTTGTCCTTGGCTGCATTATCATTTTAACCTTATTGGGACTATAATCAAAGTTTGCGTAAGTAGACATGTTGGGGGTGATTTGGCTATTGAAATTTTAACATTTTAATTTAATTGTGCTCAAATGAACGAAATGACTTGGATCTTTGAGTCTTGTTCAGCAAAATGAGCAAATCTTTATTCAAGTCAGTAAAATGATCCGATCTTCCCATCAATAATAAGAGTGAATGGAGCGCGAAGTGTCTTGTGACCGCCCTTTTACGCACTACGCAGGCTCTTATTGGACGGTTGTTTGAGAGGGCGCTGTGCCTTTAAGAGTTTTCGAGCGCTGCCATCTAAACTTTGGGACTGGGAGGCCGTAGGACTGCTGCAATTTGGATAATGAAGGAAGTGACGAATCCGCAATACTGGGGGGGGGGGAGGGGGAACTCCTGAGAAGAAAAACAGAAACTAAAATTGAAGTCAGCGTGAAGCGCAGTGTCCTGAATGAGCACGAGCGTCAGTGGCATGAGCACGAATCTGCGCGAGCTCACAAATCAAAGTTCGCTCAATGAGAGGCGCGAGACGAGTGAAAACAACAGATTGATCGCGTGCGCGACGCGGCTTTTCTTATGTTTATTTACAAAACGTGAATAGTTTCTAGACCTTTTTGAAACACTTTATGAATTCATTTGTGTTTCCAGCTTCCAAAAAATACGGATGAAGTTTAAAATGCGGACCCGCAGTGATATTAGAGGGGGAGATAGCTGAGTCTATCTGAGTGTTGTGGAATGAGTCGGACCGCATCAACGCTACTTTATAACCGCTGGACTGTTATTCCAGTGCGTTCTCCTTCTGAGCTCAGAGTGTTAGGATAATCTGGAATGTTGGCGAGGCGGATTTCATCGGGTTCAGTTCGGTTAACTTTTTTGGTTTGGGTGCTCACGTTGTCAATAACTCTTGGGTCTGGATCAGAGCTGAAGGTGAAGGTTCGTTTGTCCGATGGGCAGATCACTGATGAAGTTCTGGAAGCGGACAGTGAGAAAGACTCCATCACTGTGGAGTTTAAACAAGGAGATGGGACTCTCATAACTTTTGTGGCTGATTTCAGACAGGTAAGTTAAAGGCAACTGTGGCTATGCTTGATTCATTTAGTTATTTACGTAGTCACTTAATCTTATTGCAACATAATTCCATAGAAGTGCAATATATTGTTTTGTTTTTTTATCTCCATACAGTCCAAGTCAATTATTTCATTTATACTAGGTGAATTAATTGTGGATACATTTATATGACAATTACATTTGGACACATTAACTCACATCTACTTTTATCCAGAGCAATTCAAAGTAAACATTTGATCAGAATGTGTGTTCCCATGTAATTTTAATGACATAACCCACATTTCTAGGTAATTTTGCTATCTTTCTATCACTTATCCAGATCATATTTGACATATTGGTGATCAGATTTTAGAAGTTGGCTCTTCATTTGAGAAGTGGTGAATTTTCCTCATTAATACTATTAAAACCAGCCCCTGCTAACTGCCACTATCAGTGATGAACTTTTGACCTTAGGTCAGATTCTCTCACTAGTGATCATACCATCAGGATTAGCAGTGCCACTGTCACTGCCCTTATCCCTGAGTTCACATCAGCTTTGGTTCAGTCATGTCAGCACCCCTCTGCCCTCGTGTCCCCTGATCCTGGACAAACGTGGTCAGTGTAGAGGGTTCAGATTTCGTATGGGAAGGCTTGAACTTTTCCTTTATTTTTTAATCAGTACCACTGGCTGGCCTGTATCCATTCCTCTCACATGTGTTTCTCATCTAAGTTTCCCCATATTTCAGGGATTTATGGAAAGTTGAATTAACAATGACTTCCAGCTGCCTTCTTGGATTTACTGCACGCTGCTCTGCAATGGCTTTAACAGGGATGGAATTAGACAGACTTTAGACATACTTTAGGAATATTAGTGAATGAAGGATGGTTATGCCGGCATCAGTCTAACCAGGTGCTAAAGGAACCAACTGAGTGTGAAGAGCTAATCTTTTCTTTTCCTTGCTTTTTTCAGTCTTTTGCGCCTCCTTTAAACAGACATAATGTCTGATTTGGCAGAACATAACTTAAAAGGAATAGTTCACCCAAAAAATTATAATTATCTCATTATTTACTCTCTTGTATCGTCTCAAACTTGTATGACTTTCTGTCTTCCATGGAACACAAACACATATTTTTTAATGGAGATGTGATGTCTGTTTGTCCATGCAATGCAAGTGAATGGTGACCAAATTTTCAAACTTCAAAAAGTAAAACATAAAGGTAGTCTTCTGAAGCAATTCAATCGATTTTGGGTGAGAACAGGCCAAAATATAACTCCTTTTCAGCAGTCTCCACCCATGACGATCATGATTAAAGCTCAATTACACTAACTAGCGCCATCTATTGCTCTGTGCATGTGTCAAGCACTAGGAAGTGTAATCGAGCTTGAAATCATGATCATTCTTAGAGACTGCAATGTCAAAAAGGAGTTACATTTAGGTCTGTTCTTGCCCAAAACCGATTAGATCACTTCAGTAGACAAGAATGAAACCACTTTTATGGATTACCTCTATACTAACTTTGTCATTATTGGAGCTTGAAAATGTGGTCACCATTCACTTGCATTGTATGGACAAACAGACAACATCATCAACATCTCTAAAATATCTTAGTTTGTGTTCCATGGAAGAAAGTCATACAAATTTGAGACAACAGAAGGGTGAGTAAACGACGAGAAAATTATAATTTTTTGGTGAATTATTCCTTTAATTTATTTGTTTTAGATAATTTAATTTCCTCAATGGCTGGCTAAGACCAGCCAAGCTGAGCTTTCAGTTGTTTGGAATTTACTGTGGGTCTAAATCTAAGACCTTGGCATTAGGGCTGGACGATATATCGAATATTAATTATATAAACGAGATAATTTTTCTGACGATGTAAAATTGACCAATATCGTGAATATTGCAATGACTTTAATGTGCTTTATTTGGTCATTAAGTTTCATAAAGAGCGCATCAGTAGACTAATTTCAAGATCCTTCAGGGCTGCACAATTAAAATAACATCAAAATGGCGAGTTGGTCGTATGTGATTATTATTCCACAAAAGGCTGTGATTTAAAGACAGATAAACATGGTCTGTGTGTGATTCAGAACAAACCGGTGACTCGCTGATCTGTGTGCACGCGCATGGCGGCGCTCTCAGATCAGTTCACGTGCATTGTGAAATCAAAGTAATACAGGTTCAAGCATTCACACAATTCCGAACATTAGTAACCACAACAAGATATTATACAAATCTACAAACGCGGCATTGTATAACAGAAAAGGAGGAGATTACAGCGTTTCAGGAAATGCAGAACATTGTAAACTGTCAAATACACATTGCCTTTTCTGTGTAAAATTAAAACCTCCTTGTGAAGTCGAAGTAAATACGACAGCATTTTCTGTGTCAAAATAAAAGCCCCAGATGGAGGTGAAGTAAACAGGACTAACGCAAATCTAATAATCATAATAATAATGATAATTCAGCATTATATTATGATAAAACCTGACATGTCCCACAGTAATAATTTAGTTTTATGCAATGTTCAACTGGGTTTTCAAAATAAGTCAGTGAAGTAGCTTTACACTCCTTGTTCATTCACAAAAATGTATTAGTAACGGCATTTGAAGGATATTTTAAATAATTAATATTTTAAATAATGCTTTTTATTAGATCAGATATATTGCATTGCCGTATATGTTTTCCAGATAGCACAGATATGAAAACTTTTTTCAAAACATATAATGCAGAAAACAATGCTTGGGGTGATTTAGAATTGGTGTCCTAATGTAGTTTGTCCAGCAGAGTGCGCTCCGACTCCATTGTTTACAGAGCTGAGCTGATGGTGGTTCTGGTGACAGTTGTTCTGCAGACAGTGCAGAGTTAAGTGGTGCAGAGTTGAGTGGTGTCTTCACAGTAAGTTGCTAACTAGTTTGTGGAATACATACTGGAAAGTTAATAAACAATGACCCCATCGTTTTCCCTTTTCAATATAATTAATATAACGTTAACCCTGTCCCTGACAACCATGTCACTCATGTTTATCACATCTGTTTGCTATGTTAGCCAGCTATAGTTTGTCAGTGCAGTCAGTAATGTAGCAGATTGAAAGGTAAGCATCAGAGCATGTTTTGCATCTCAGCAGACAACGGTGCAGTGGTGGATTGTGTTTGTTGAGTGTTGATTTCATGCTATGTTGTTACCTAGTTGGTGAGACGCAATGCTGGAAAGTAAATAAACAACGTCCATCTTTTACTCTCAGTGACAACGAGCTTATAGCTAACTAGCTAACCATGTAGTTACTTTCATTGCTTGTCAGCTGAGTGGAAGCTAATGTGTAAACATGTATTCACCAAACTGTTTTGTTCAGGATTCACAGTTTATTACCCCTTTCAACCAAACAATTCCAGTCATTGCATTTACAAAATGCAATATTTAAAAGTCTGTTTTCCACTGTTGAAAGATTCCCCTGAACTTGTATAGCAGAATACGGTGTAACAATGCTGTCGCTGTTTATCTCTTGACTCGGCAGGTGTAAATGCTACTTGTTTTACAACCCACCCCTAATTTACTGGCAGTATTAAAATAGTCAGCATTTGACTGATACTAAGTACTACTGATGTTTATTTAGCTATTTATTTTATTTTAATTTATTCTTTATTTTAATGGTCAGCAACTGACTGATACTGAACATACAGTACTGATGTTTGTTTAGCTATTATAGGTATTTTTATTAATTATTTATTTTCTCAGTGTTCATTTCTAGAATTTGTTGACAATGTATAATAATAATGTCAAATATTCTTTGATAAAAATATTTAAGAAAGCAGCCTTCTGAGTACCTTTACATGGTCATATCGGTGCAAAATTGGTGAACAATCCACATAGAAAAGGTCTGTTTTCACTCCAGCTCAAAAATGAACTATATCGGCCACCATATCAGTAATCAGTGAATTTTCCCTCTCTAAAATCGGTATCGGTCTCAAAAATCCCATATCGGTCAGGCTCTACTTTTTATGAAGCTACTATCTATCAGTTTAAATGAAATTTAAATATAAAGTGCATATTAGTGAAAATGGTTGAATTTAATTCTCCCTTGTGTTTATTTAATGAAAAACAAATTATTTTTAAATGGATTTTTATTTAATATCTTTAAAATATTGAATCTACTTGGCTACAATGGTTGTTTGGATAAAATGATGGTTCCTCTGATTAAAAAAAACAAAAAAACAAAGCCATTTTAGAGCAAATACATAATTATTGAGATATATATCGAATATTGTCAATAGGCTGAAAAATAGGGAGATATAATTTAAGACATATCACCCAGCCCTACTTGGCATACTTGAGATCTGATTCAACCAACGTTTATTGTTAATTATTATTAAATACATTTTTCCTTTATTGTAATGACATGGCACACTTACTTTAACTACAGAACAGTGGGTGAAGATGGCACAGCAGTATTGCAGAGGACAGAACTTTGTCCAGCTGGCTTGTTATTAAGCAGAAAATGGGCATCATAAGAGGCCGATTATTCTAAATCGGCGGATGTTTATAGACTTATGTAGATTGTTTTGAAAGCATCAGAAACAGTTTACCCATATCTCCTCAAGTGAGACAGAAGCATTCTGATTTGTCACAGCTGGGTTTCATTTTGGATCGAAATCATTTGAGATGGAAATATTGTGCCTGAATATCTACAAGGAAAAACGTCACTGGTCATGGTTGTGGCTTTTTTCAGCATGCATTTTCATAATGTACAAACCAGGCTTTCTGAGTAATAGGCAGCACTTCAACAGTGGGTTATGTGAGGTTTTTCAAGCAGTTGGCCTGCTTAACTCAGCTTCTGTGCTGCAAGAATCACGGTGACATATCAAAAACCAGCGGCAAGTGTTTGGGGGGAAAAAGACGTGTGCGATGTGTGATCATATCCATGCGTGAATCTTTCATCTCTAACGCAAGCTCTTCTCAAACCGTACTCTTGGTTTTCAAGGTGTATTGTGTTGCTCAGTACTCTGCCCATGGGCAACATATGCAGTTGAGAAGATGAATCAATCTCAGTTCATGTCTGCTGCCAACTGAAGAGCAAAGTGGTTGGCATTAATATCCCTATTGGGATATCTGTGACTTGCTTGGCAGTGGGCCAGCCCTCCTCTTTACTTTTAAATGTTATCACCTCGCTAGTTTGAGTTAGGAAACTTTGTTGTAATGAATTCAACTTTAGGGCAAATGGTTATTGTGTCTTGTGGCAAAATGTTTTTTTTTTTTTTTTTTTTTTTTTTTGTGACTCATATGAGCGCAGAGGCATTTTGAAGCCATGTTTCTCTTTCAACCGCATGTCGTTACATCACATGTGGAAACTTGTCTGTCCTTTATGTCTTGGTTTCACGATTTCCTCTCAATGTGCGTTCAGTGTCTGGATGGCATCCAGGTGTGTGAACCTGTACCTGAGCAGTCCAACCTGTTTGAGAAATGGCCCACTGAGTCATGTGAGCTGGATGTGACCTGAAATACGCACCACAAACATCTGACCAAACTCTCGTGAAGAATTGTGACATAGTAGGCTTTTAAAACATAAATGTCAATGCGAATGAAAGACCACACCCATTGTGTAGACTAGTTTTACATTGCTATACAAGAATTAAAGGAACAGTTCACGCAAAAATGAACATTCTCTAATAATTTACCCTCATGCCATCCCAGATGTGTATGACTGTCTTTCTTTAGCAGAACACAAATGAAGATTTTTAGAACAATATTTCAACTCTGTAGGTTTATAAAATGCATGTGAATGGGTGCCAAATGTTTGAAGCTCCAAAAATTACATATAGCCATCATAAAAATAATCCATATGATTCTAGTGGTCTAATTAATGTCTTCTGAAGCAAAACGGTAGGTGTTTGTAAGAAATAGATTAATATTTAAAACTTTTTTACTAAAAATGTTAGCTTCCGGCCAGCTTGTTGAGGGAGTTCAAACTGCCTCTTTCACAAAAGCCTCCTCTGCATAGATATTCATATGTAGATCCCTTATTAGCAGCTGTTTCTATGGAACGCATCTCTGTTTCCACACAAAAGAAGTTTATGCAGCAGTCTGAGCAAGGAGCTCGGACTGAGGCATCTCCTCCACTCACTCGCTTACATTCAAACCGATTCAAACATCTCTCCTTGTTCAACGTTCCAAGATGGCACCACAGTTGATGTATCCAAACCAGCCGAATGAGGCATCTATGTATGAGTTTCTATGCTACTCTGTTGTAAACAACACTGTGTTTGCATCAGTTTTCACGTGAACTTGACCTTGACCCTGATATTGATATTGATCTATTTCTTACACACAACTAGAGTTTCGCTTCGTAAGACATTAATTAATTAATCCACTGCAGTCTTATGGATTACTTTTATGTTGGCTATAAGTGCTTTGTGGAGCTTAAAAATTTTGGCACCCATTCACTTGCTTTTTATGGACCTAGAGAGAATGTTCTTCTAAAAAATCTTAATTTGTGTTCTGAAGAAGAAAGTTATACACATCTGGGATGGCATGAGGGTGAGTAAATGATGAGAGAATTGTCATTTTTGGGTGAACTAATCCTTTAAAACAGAAATTGCATGATTGGTACAATAGCAATATTGCATTGCAGTGCATGCTGGATTTAAAGGTGATGTCTGTATTTTTTTCATTGTCTTATATAGGGATGGGAATCCCAAGGAATTTAACGGTTCTGATTACGATTAATGTTAACAGTTCTGGTTCCTTCACGATTCCATTAACGATTCTTTTAGGACTTCTGAGAAATACATATTTGGATATAAAAAATGCAATTCTTATTGTATTAACTGCCCTCTGCAGTCAGTCAACAAATGATAAGATCCTTTATTATTTTGATAAATCAATCATGCAACAGGTGTTTACACAGACCATTTAATTTAATGTTTTGATTTATTCATTTTTTTTTTTTTAATGTACTGTATGTATCAGAGGTAGATGGGTATCAGTTGTCGGCAAAAATCTATGCAACAACTGCCAATATATTTATGTTTCATCCATATTTTTATCCTCACTTCAGTGCAAATTTTGGTTATTTTGATTAGATAATCAAGTGTTCTAAATTGAAGCGAGGACATGAAAAGACAAATGCGACTAGTTGGAAATGTGGCTGTCAGCACATTCATCGTGTATTCAACTTCATATCTTGAGAATAATAATAATACAAAAATAAAAAATCTGGTCTGGTGAAATATATACAATATTTTTAATCTGGTGAATATATAGGCTATAAAAAGCTTTATCTGTTAAATACCTAAATATATAGCATTGTAAAAGTCCCAAAATAAGTTAGTGTATTTCGGGCTTGTTCATAGTCTGAAAACCGGTTTTGAAAAAGAAACCAATTCTTGATTCCCATCCCTGGTTATATATCCCAGCTTAATATTCAGAGGGAACTATAAGTAAGCCATTCATAGGTTGAAATGCTATGTTGCATTGCTTTGTTTGTATAAGCATCCCAACCAGCCCAACAAAGCAACACTGGCACAGCCAATGATGTGAGTTTGGGGAGGGACAATCCATTTGTCACATGAGGGGAGTGTTTGTCATTATTTTAGTAATTATGTTTGGTGATTCTAGTGGTGGAAAAACACACTTGACAGAATCACTTGTAAATACTGGATTTGCAAAATACTTGCTACAGAATACAGTAAACTTTGTGCACATCTCCTAGGACTCTCTGAAAATCAGTTTCCAACGAATCCATGTTCAGTTCACATTTTTACGTTCATTGTTTTGGGTACAAGCAGGACATCTCTGGCAGTCATTTTGGCTAATGGCTGATGTCTGTATTCAACCCAGAATAAGGCAGATGTTGACCCTTTAAACACTTCCATGAAGTAAGAGGCCTCTGTTTCCCACAGAGACAGCGGCAGACACGGTTATGCAAAGTTCTTTGAACTGTTCAACTCAGCTGATCCATAGTACGTACATTCCAACAGTGACAGACTGACAGTGATAAAATATGTGGAGCACTAAGAAATATGCCTCAGTTTTCTCACTTTCAATCACAGTCTTTTCATTCTTTTCCTCAGTCACTGTTTTTCAAAGAAAAAGGGACTATATAGATTACCTCTATATATAGATTTAGTTTACATAGTGAATCCTGTATGATAGATAGCAAACGTATTTAGGCCTGCTGTTTCCATAAAGCTCTTTCAATGCAGCATGTTTTAACAGCCACAAGAGAATACATAACCTTTGATCTGTTTGATTCATTACTTTATGAATCAAGCCTTGGGTTACATCAGTTCTTGTTGGGTCCAACTTCCCAGTGAAAGATATTGTACAACCTAAGGTTACTTCAGTCCCCTACCCCCCTTTTTTTTTTTTCTTGATGATGCATATGTTCCTGTAAATGAAATATACTTCCCTCTTTCATTCACAGGAATTGTATGAATCCTCCCTGGTGAGTATGGGTCTTGTCTGTTCCTCTTCCACGCTCTGATGTCTCTCGCTGTTTCTTGTGCAATACTTTTGGCTTGATAAGCCATGTTGAATTATTGGCAAACGAATCTATAGAAACAGCGTTAAGATCTTGATTTATTGTTGAATACATGGTTACCGAGTCTTTGTGCCGAATCAAGTTGTTTTGTTAGTTTTAAAATGGTTGTGGAAGGAGTTAACAGCCTGCATGTAGCGCAGTGCTGCCTATCTCATTTGATCTTCAGTTGAAGAGTGTATATCATCAGAACTCCAGTGAGTTTGAATCACAATAATACTGCTGTAGCAGGGAAAACATGTCTCTGCCGTCCTGCAGTGCAGCTCAAGTTAGCCACATAAGTCAAAGGTCACATGCACGCAGCCCGATGGAAGAGATGGTCTTTTGTTACCATTTGGCCAAATGGCTCTATTTTTGCCATGCTCTTTGGTTTTTGATGTCATATTCAGAAGAAATCTACTTCAAGAAGTTACCAAAACAGATTGCCTCAGTTCTATGCACATTGACTTATTTAGGGGCTTACTAGTGGGGCAGGTGTGAAAGACCTCACATTCCTCTTAGAATTTAACCACAACCCAGGCATTTCTCCCAGACTCGGTTTTTCTGCTGCTCTTTTGTCTGAGGTTGCTGTTCATTAGAGCGAAAGGTTAAATGCTGGCATGCACCTGTGCCTTTTCACTGGCCTTCTTAGAAAACCAATTAATACATCTCTGCCATCACAGAAGGAGCCATAATCCAATTTAAGTGAAATTCTAGACAATAGCTTTTTCGTAGTTCCTACCCAGACTACTTTTTCCATAAACATTCTGAATGCCTGATCCTTCTATCTCAGATCATGTTTGAATGCCTTATTTGTTTGTATTCATTTTGAATTCTACCCCTGGTTACCTTTAACTGCACTGGGTGATTGGTTTTATGTAATACATCATAAATTGCTGATCTTTTAAAGTCTTGAAAATTAGGAATTTCTTTGTGGGACATGTTTCACAAGGAACATTTCAAAGCCTGCATACCTGCATTCTGACTCGGCCTCAAAGTTTTTGTAAACTCTATGAACACTGAGATTAGGGTTGCCATGGTGTACGGTGAAATTTTATACTGGATAAAGGGGGGAAACATTATGAATGGAACTTCCAATATCAATACAATAGCCTAACTAATAGAATGGCTTGCCTAATGTAGAGTTTGCAACCCATGATAAATTAACCATTAATACGCATTGAAAGTCAGATGTTCTTTACCAGCGTATCAAATTACACAGGCAGCAAAGTACATGCACTGACAGAAGACATTTTATTGCAAGTACACTGTAAAAAAAATTAGACCCCTAAAAATTTTATAGTGACAATTAAAATTCTTTGAGTTGAATATTCTCTGTTGCAGCAACAGTCTTTTAGCATTGGCTCAACAGAATTTCTGATTGAGCCAATGTTAGACACTATAAAATTGAGTTTTAGAGGTCTAATTTTGTTTTACAGTTGACTGAATTGTTTATTTCTTATTGTCCCAGTGTAAATAACATATAATTGGGGAAAATAAATGCAGTCCATAAAACATAATATCTCTCTTTAACATACACTTTATTAACACTTTATTCATCACCTGCACAACAGAATAATTTGTGTGGACAATACTTCACCTTAGATTATAGAGAAAAACACTTGACAATGTTGCATACATTTGAGATGGCTCTTACAAGCAGCTTAAAAGAGGTAGGTCTATCAAATTGTACATACATTTGAAACATAATAAACATCTGAAAACACATTATCTGACAGATATTTGCAGAACTGATGCCAGTGTAGCTTACCAAAGAATTACAGCACAATCATAAAACTGAAATAACTGTGACAAGAAAGAAAGAGAGAAATATACTGTTTCACAGTCCTTGTTATCCTCTAGGTCAGGAGTGGCCAACTCCTGGAGAGTCACTGTCCTGAAGAATTGAGCTCCAACCCGAATCTAACATACCTGAACAAATCAATGAAGACCTCCAGGATTACTTGAAAAAATTTAGGGCAGGTGTGTTTGATTAGGTTTGGAGCTCAATTTTGAAGGACAGTGGCTTTCCAGGACCAGAGTTGCCCACCTCTGCTCTAGAGGATAATAAAAGCATTCGTAAGTCTCCCAAGTTACCCATAACCACATGCACTTTCTGGTCAACTGCATCATTGAACACATTGAAGAATGATCTTTATATGGAAATGCAGATCCATCACTTCTAGAATTCTCATTTGCGTGCTGCTTTCGTTGTTCTCCCAAGCCTCGGTACTATGTAGAATGCAGTTTTCAGTAATGCAGTACAACTGTATTTACTCTCAGTTCCTAATTTTAGCTATTAATGTGTATTTGTTTCAGTGGTTTCAGATTTTGTCACTGTACACTTAAAAAGGATTAGTTCACACAAAAATGAAAATTCTCATGATTTTCTCACCTTTAAGCCATCCCAGATGTGTATGTCTTTCCTTCTTTAGCAGAACCGAAATGAGGATTAGTATAAGCACATTTCAGGTTAGTATGTCCATACAATGCCAGGAAATGACTACCAAAGTTTGACGTCCAAAAGGCATATTTAGGCAGCGTAAAAGTAATCCGCACAACTCCAGTCAATCGATTAATGTCTTCTGAAGGGAATCGATGGGTTTGTTTAAAACATAAATCAATAATTGTGCTCTGTGAATATAATTTTTTTTTTTTTATTTTAATTGAAAACTTTCAAATGTTATCACCACAATTCATATTTATGTATTGAGCCAACATTTAATTCTCAGTTCTCTCAATTTTTCAAAATCAATTTTTTTTCCAGTGTAGCAAATATAATAGGGGTGCAACGATCGATCGGCCACCGATCTAAATCGGCCGATCTTCGTCTTAAGTCTGTTATTTGCAATTGGCCGATCGTACCTAGAACCAGGGCTATTCTTTTTTGCAGCATGCAGGGAATCACACATACACTGCTACTCTAATGAATGAGCATTTCTCAGCCCTTGATGCATGACAGTGTGGCCTCTGGAGGGTGAATTGTTGGCAGTTTTAAGTATTCATGAATGTAAACTTTCAGACATGCTGTTATCCAGATGAATCTGCAGGTTTGTTTTTAAAAATGTGTAAGAATTACACGTGTATGAATATTAAGTTGCCCATTTTCTAGAGTCATTACGGTAGTCATTCTGACTCGCTGCACTGTGAGCACAGAGAGGATAAAGAGACTGCGAATGGGTATAAAAGCAAATTAAACAACAAATAAACATGCTTATACAAATCTGAGTATACGTGATGTAAGGTGAGTCGTGACAATCAGATGTTGTGTTAAGCAATAGAGACTGTTGAGTGATGATGAGCACTTTCAGCTTCACTCCCTTCACTATGCTCACTCACGGTGTCAATCAAACATGCACGCTCTACAGGTGCTCACAGTATCTCATCAGTCACTCATCTCAGCGCTATTCTGTGAGGATCCCAATTTAAATCAGATTAATGTTGGTCACATTACCACTAATCACAGCAATTACATTTTAATCATAATGGCACCGCGTCTTCATGCATTTGTTTAATAATTAGTGATTTGTGTTACAGCAAAACGGCAAAGACAGTAAACAAATCTTAGATATGAATGATCTCTCACTGGAGCAGTTTTAGAGTATCTCTGCTGTGTGTGATGCTCTCATGTTTTTTACTGCTTACCAGTATGTCACAATGACATTTGATATTGACAACAGAACTATTCATAACTGTTTCAAAACAAATAAATGTTAGCAATTCACAATTAATGTAATTATAATGTAATTTTGGCAACTTTATAAAAAGGTTCCATTCGTTAACGTTAGTTAATGCACAAGGTATCATGAACAAACAATGAACAATATATTTTTACAGTCTTTATTAACTATAATGTTAGTTAATAAAATTACAATTGTTCATTGTTAGTTCATGTTAGTTCATAGTGCATTAACTAATGGTAACTAATACAACTTTTGATTTTAAAATGTAATAGTATATGTTGTAACTAACATTAAGTTCATAAGTTCATGTTAACTACAGTAATGTTGTTAAATAATGTTAACAAATGGAACATTTTTGTGAAGTGTTACCGTAATTTTACTGAGTGGGGCATAAAAATATAACTGCACAATATAAGATCGGTGTTGGCATCAAATTTCCTGATCGGTGCACCACTAATGTGCATGGTGGGTAACTGTAAGACGTCTTGGATTCGGAATGACACAAGAAATACTGTTAGACACAGACACGCATGAAGAAACAGTTTATGATATTTTTAAGAACAGATGACAGAAAAGCCGTTTTGCACATGTCTGACACGCTGTTTGTCCGGAGGCGTGCAGTCTCATGGAACACGCTTATGTAAAGGGTTCTCACACTGTCTTTGTTTCAGTCTTCTGAATTTTTTTTGCAAGAATAGTATCGTCTATGAGAATGCTGCAAATGACCTCAGGTGGTGCTCTGAGTTCAGTTTGCTTTTTTTCCACAGAGCAGTTAATTGTGAGCACAACTGCAGGGTCACTTTATATATAGCCTATACATCTGTGATTAAATCAGGGGCGTTCCTAGACTTCAGGGACATCCGGGGCTTAGCCAACAGGGCACATTAAAATATATAAATAAGAAGAATCATTCCTACCATGACTTAAAATGACCCTACCTGTCAAATAACAATTAGGGCCTATGTTAAGCACAACAACACTGACACCTGTTCATAACTTTATATGAGCAAACGTCAAGTGCACAATAAATGGATATAACACGTTTTTAATTTAAGTTGCGAACCAAAGCGAAAATTACAACTTGTTGGCTCATAGTTCATTGTGCAGAAACTAACGCTAACAATAAAATCAAAGTATTTTAATTCGTAATATTTTGAGAATAAATCAAAAGGAAATGGATGTGGTGGACAACAGCAAAGTGGAGCGTCTGGGTCTTTACATACAACACTACTAACCAGGGAGATAGCTTAGCTATGCAACAGAGCTGAATTTGTGGGAAGTTTTTGTGAGCTCTCTGTTCCTGAATGAGGTGTGCATTAGTACATGTGTTTTCAACATGTGGATGCCTGTCAAGGGAGGTGCAAGATATAGGCTCACACTCAAGTGAAGCAAAAAATAATTGGAACTGCTGTGAATTATATACAGTTTAAGTCAGAAGTTTACATACACTTAGGTTGAAGTCATTAAAACACATTTTTTAACCACTCCACAGATTTAATATTAGCAAACTATAGTTTTGGCAAGTCATTTAGGACATCTACTTTGTGCATGACACGAGTAATTTTTCCAACAATTGTTTACAGACAGATTGTTTCACTTTTAATTGACTATACCACAATTCCAGTGGGTCAGAAGTTTATATACACTTAGTTAACTGTGCCTTTAAGCAGCTTGGAAAATTCCAGAAAAGGATGTCAAGCCTTTAGAGAATTAGCCAATTAGATTCTGAAAGGAGGTGTACTGGATTGGAGGTGTACCTGTGGATATATTTTAAGGCCTACCTTCAAACTCGGTGCCTCTTTACCTCACATCATGGGAAAATCAAAAGAAAAGATCTCAGAAAAAAATTTGTGGACCCTCATAAGTCTTGTTCATCCTTGGGAGCAATTTCCAAATGCCTGAAGGTATCACGTTCATCTGTACAAACAACAGTACGCAAGTATAAACACCATGGGACCACACTCTGCATTTATTAATATTCTCAAAATATTAGGACTATAATCTCAAAATGTTACGACTTTATTCGAATAATTTTTACTTTATCCTCATACGAAATTTAATATCATAATGCTACGATTTTATTCTCAAACTATTACGACTTTAATCTCATAATGCTTCAACTTAATTCAATTCATTTTTAATTTATTCGCAAAATATTATGACTTTATTATCTAAATCTATTTTTTTTTTTTATTATTTTTTATTTATTTATTTTTTTACATGGCAATAAAATGCCATCATGGGATCACCGAGTAAAGTTAAAAATATATATATATTTTAAAATGCATCTTGAAACACCTGCGTTGGGTTTCATGATTCCAGGTTGTTTTTAACAAAGCAAAGCTTCAAAGCTTGATAAACAGATAAGAGAGTGTTTTTTTCCCCTTTGGTGTTCAGACTTAAGTACAGTAATTAGACAAGTTCAATGTCATTTGATTTTAAACCATTTAAAAATCAAGGCACCCCAAAGAGGCTATTTAAACGCAACAGTGTAACTCCACGCACATGACATGGAAATGTGAACCAGAACAGGCAGAGCACATATACAAGCAGTGACGGTTTGATCATTTTTGTTTGACTTTAATGTGAGATTTATCATTTTTGTGCAATTTATAGCTCACTGTTCTGCTATTTTGAGTTGCATTTGAGTAAATTCCATTGCAATAAACATTCTTTATTCCCGTGTAGCCTACTGACTCCCGACTAAACCCAAATAACCGAACATGCTGACTGGTGCATGTATTAAAATCAACTTGGTGTGTTGTTAAAAAAAAATGACGATTATAAATGAGGCTAATAGATTATATATTTAGAAATAAGGTTTGCATAATAAAAACTCAGTGCCTCTGGTACAGAAAAGTTGCACCCCTGTGAGAGAAAATAGAAAGCTCCCAAACGAGGCATTCGTTACTATTCATCTAATGAACTTGAGCACGAACAGCAGGTTAAAGTCAAAGTGTGAACTGTCAATCAATGCAAGTTGGGCACACTGATTGGAATTAATTTACATTTGAAGCCAGAATTGCAGCCTGCCTTGTTGCTTTTGTACCCTGATGTAATGAACATTAAGCCTTTTATTTCTTTTTCTTTTTTTTTCTTTTTTCTCACAAAAAACATTCGGGGCTATTAACAAAAGACCCGGGGCTTCAGCCCTATCAGCCAGGGTCTAGATACATCGCTGGATTAAATAATAAAATAATACAAAAACATGTTCTCCTCGAACCATGATTTATATTTCGGTGATTATTATCATCATTATAATTATTATGTTTACATTTATAATTGTTTTTAGATCTTAATTTGTATTAGTAATTTTCCACCTGTTGTCATAGATGGATACTTGCATGACGGTAAATGGAAAGGTGGTTATATATGATTTTTTTTTTTTTTTTTGACCACTTCGTTATTTTAATTGCTTTTTTGTTTTGTTTAAAGTGCAATTTGAGTTTAGAAATGTCTTAAGTTTTTTGTTTTTTAAATAAATGAATTTAATTTTCAATGCAAAATCACTAAAGCAAGAATATTCACCGATCCTTCAGTTGGGGGGTTGACGATGTAATTAGATAAAATAAAATTTATATAAAAATATCGTAAACATATTTCTTGCATACTGCCCAGCCCTAGGAGGGAACAAAACTAATTTATTCACACTCATTCAAAGTCATTACCCTTCCGAAGCAGCTAAACTGGGTCCTGGGATGAAGGGTAACAAATCCCCAACACTAACAACGTTTTCATCCAAGGATTTTTTTGCGAAAAAAGTTTGAGCATCAAAATTTCACAAGTGTCGACATAATATTTTTTTCCGTTTAACTTTAGCACATAAACTCTGTCGATACTTCAGATGTCGCGAAAAACTGGTTTGGAAACACTTTTTTGTCGAGAAAATTGGCATTAACACAAAAATCTAGTGTCACATGACAGAATTTGCCCCAATCGTTAGCCTGTGTTAATCATGACGACAAGGTAAACATCCTTGAAAGCCAATTTATTGTATGTGATTATGGATTGATCTTAACAGAATATAAATCCGATGTTGCCAACATGACACTTCCAGGAGTGCCAACACAAATATTTCGTATCATGCACATCGACAAGTGCATGGAGAACAAATGAATGGCCACTCTTTGCAATTCATTTAATCGTGGTAGACATCCGTTTATTTATTAAAGTTGCTTTTCCACAACATTCAAAATAATAGACGGCAGTCACGGAATTAACCCACAATACAAAAAAACATATCATTTCTGTGCACAAAAATGTTTAAAATTAAAAATAAATACACAATACTAGGAGAAAAGCTTCAGTGTGCTTTTTTGGAACACTAACATATAGCCCAATTCTATAAAATTATTGTTTAGCTTACTTTTTAAAAAATGCCGGCAAAATTCGCTGTATTAAATTAAATAAATTACCAAACGAATAAAGCATTAAATTAAAAAAAATTATTACCAAATGATTTTTTTAAAATATTTTTAGACCTATAAATGCCTTTTCTTTACACAAACTTAAATTAGCCTTACCCTGTTCTTTAGATGAAAAAAGTCGGCTGAATTAGGCTACATAATCAGAATGTTCAAGACTATAAACTATCAGAACTATTTGTCCAATGAGTTCACTTTCAGAAAATGAGCTTTTGAACATTTTAAAATGTTTAAATATTTTAAATATAACCCTCTTTACCTCGGATCGCATTTGCTGAGCTTCTTCAGAAAATGTAAATTGCATTATGACACTAAAATTAATTTTAGATGACAATCAGTCAGTTCAGTTGGTCGTTAAAAGTTGCTGGAGGAATATGCAGGACATAATGCAGTTTTGATGGCAATGCTTTAGATTAGATGATTGTTCAAAATAGCCAATTAAATATCAGGAATGTATCATATGTAAACCCTGATATTACATTACATAAAAAATTTTTAATAGCTGTGCACACAGCATATAGACGATGGATGGTCCTTATACTAAGACTGAAAGTGTCCCCCATTACTTGGTGCAGGTGCCAGCTTGAACAGGGCCGTTACGATTCACATTCGGGTCGGAACCGGTGGCAACCTGCGATAGGCGCAACATCAGGACCAATATTACAGTCCTGTCAGAAGGGCAACTGTTCCATTTTGATTGCAAATCCTCCTCTTCTGATTGCATTTATTTGTGAAATTAAAATGACAGTAAGCTGGCTAATTTCGATGAATTGTCTCAATACTCTCCCCATTTTCCCAAAACTTCAGAGGAAAGAAATAAGGGACATCTGGGAGGCGAATAAGCGATAAACACACATTTCTGTACGAAAACGGCTTAAGGGCAGATTTATTTTGCGATAAACCAAAACTTATGCGACAAAGTGTTTTTTTTAGGCATGACGTCATCACACACACGATTTTTATCGGTAAAAGGTCATTTGAATGGAAACAGGCAGAAGACGGCAAATTTAGCAGTTTGTTTTTTTTTTACGCATTTTCACTTTGTCGATAACAAAATAGCGCGAAAAGTGGATGGAAACTAGGCTATTGAATAATGTCTCTTTTAATACCATTTCTGTTCTCTACAGTCATTTGTTTATCAAAAACAACAAAAAAGAAACATTTAATTCTAATCATGCATGGCACAGATAAGATAAAGCCATTTGAGCCCTGTCTCATTAACATGTGCTCATTTACAGATCATGCTCTTTACAGAAATGCCGGCTTTGTTAAAGAGACTGTACCGGTTTTACCATGTGTTCATTAAAAAAAAATACTTGTAAATAGTTTAAATTATGCAATTAAACAATAAACATGTAACAAAATGTATTATTGTATCAACAATATATGACATCTAATAGCTTATTTATTGATTGAATACATTAATTTGTTAATTTTTAAAAAGCCAAAATGTGACACATTATGATTATACTAATAAATGATACTTATAAAATGTAATTACTACATTTTATATTTTCATAATATACCTAGTTAGAAGGTCCCCTGTATAATTAACATCATTAGCTGGGAGAGAATTTCTTTCATATGTAAGTAAAAGGGACATTATAACTAAAATATACCCATATGAATCGATATTGAATCAGATTGAATCAAATCGAGAGCTTGTGAATCGGAATCGAATCGGGAAATCTGTATCAATAATACCCAGCCCTAATGCTTCTGTTGAAACACTTTGTCCATGTTATTTTAACTGTTAAAAAAGCTGGATTTCTGGTGATGAACAAAACTACCCATATCCTGAAGGGAAACAATCCTCCAATCAGAGAATCAAACAAACTGCGGCAAAAGAGCTGTGCAGCGACCAGCTACTCTTGTGACGCACTGCGAATGGCTCAGTGCTCAGACTCCCCTACACTCTCAAATATTATCTGAATAATATGCAATTTAATTTAAATATTTTGTTTTCTATTCTACAAATTTAAATCAGTAGTTATATATTTTTTTGTATCGTTTTTAGTTCAGTTACGTCATTCGCCATGCTTCATGGGATTGTAGTTCATTCCCTTATGAAAAACATATACATTCTTGTACCGTTCTCTTTTTGCCCAATTTTCAAATACTTATCTGCTTCAAATCCAAGTTTATAATGTTGATTAAATGTTTAAACAAACGTTAACTGTTTGGTTAATTGCTTAGAACTCTTTTATTAAGGATTTTATGAAATCCCTATGGGAATTAATGGGAAAGATACTTCCTGAACCAAGACAGCTTGTGTGTTGCATTATGAATTGCATTCTAGAAGCCTTTGTGTTCACTTACTTGTGTAGAGTTTTGGGCCTTTTGGGAAAATGTTGAGGATGAAGTGAGTTGTATGCCTTCATCAAACAACTTTCCTCTGTAAGAGATCAATCAGTAGTTAACCCACATTTTGGATATGGTTATGCATAGAGTGTTTATATTTAATGAATGCAGCATGTTACAATTTACACAGCTAATGCGTTCCTGTGCAAATAGGTCTACAGTGTTCCATCTGTTTTTAGACAGGTTGCTGTCATTGTTATCAATGAAAGTATTTCAGTGTGGTGTTTTCTCCTTTTCTGTAACTCACTTTTCTGTTGGCTGCCTCTTTGAGATGAGTTGGGACAGCACTAAGATTTACAAATGACAACATGTGCATTATATTCCAAACATGCATCTTAAGCAATTCCACTGAAGGCATATTTCATGCCAATTATTTTAGAAAGAGCACTTTCAAACACAAAACAAACATCTTTAATGTGGCACAACAGAGCATTTAATTGGCATTGTTTTTAAAAACAATCATTCATCAATGGGACAGTCCATGGTAGTGTTAAGCGTGACAAAATTTACAAAACAAAAATAAACTTTTGTCGCAGTCCATTGTTCTCGCTCATCTCAAGAGATGGATTTTCAATTAACAAATTTATTAACATTTTATGTTTAAGAGGCACAAAGAAATGTGACATTGAGCTAGTCTTATATAAATCACAAATCCAGATACAAAGAGCAATGGCTTAGTTTCAAACCTTTCCAGGTATTCAGCAGCACAAAATAAAGCAATTAGCCATGAGAGGCTATGTTTTACAGTGATTTTGCCATGGTTAAAGGAATAGTTCACCCAAAAATGAAAATTCTCTCATCATTTACTCACCCTCATGCCATCCCAGATGTGTATGACTTTCTTCTGCTGAACACAAGTGAAGATTTTTAGAAGAATATCTCAGCTCTGCTGGTCCTCACAATGCAAGTGAATGGGTACCAAAATTTTGAAGCTCCAAAAACACACACAGGCATCATAAAAGTAATCTATATGACTCCAGTGGTTTAATCCATATCTTCAGAAGCTATACAAGTGTGGGTGAGAAACATTAATATTTAATTATTTACTTTTGTTTTTGGCGATTCACATTCTTCATGCATATTGCCTCCTACTGAGCAGCTTTCTGTTATCCATGTAAACATCTTTCTTATCGGCATTCGTCTTACCTGTGAAACAGGTTGAGCTTGGAGGTACAGCAGAGATAACCTCTCATCTACTTCATCTATGATGGGAGATTTTATGGGATAATAAGCAGCATTTGGAACTGACTGGGTGAGCAGTGCCAAGCTTTGTGTTTGTGCCGCTGCTGAAGCACCCAGTGAGACGTCAGCATATTCCAAACAAACACACCATGATCCCGGTGCAGGAAGCCAGACCAGGAACAGAAGCTAATGTTTGTATTGCTCTCAGAGATGGCATATATTTCTTCAATACTGTCTCTTGGTGCCAAAATTTGACCAGTCTCTAATCTGGTCATTTTTTATCTATTTTGGTGGAGCTGCTCAAGGTTTGGAACTTAGTGGGTATGTTATAACCTGTGTTTACTATTTTTGAAAGAATGAAGAATCAGAGAGATTAACTGCGGACCAGAATGATTGAAGTGTTTACACACCAATCTGTCTTAGACATGTTCCTACTTGGAAAGGGGTCAACCAGAGAATTGTAACAGGACCCCAGAGGCACTCAGCATTGTGGTAAAATGATAAAGATACACACTCCAGATAAGGAAAGAGGAAACTGCCAAGCAATGAAGATAAAGGGCCGGTTGTAAAGGGAAATTGGTGATTGAGCTACTGATATCAGCTCAACCTTTGTAAACTATGGTGCGATTGTCGCACGTCAGCAGGTATGAATGCATTATCTGTGTATTGTCAGCTTGCACAGGGAGAATGGTAGCCTATTTGCTTCACTCCTGGGTTTCTCCCTGCTTTCAGCAAGGTGGTTGCAAAGAAGTGATGCCAAACTTCCCTGTAATTAACCTGAGTGCCTAGAGCAGTTCCCCCCTCCAACGCTCCCTTCTCTCTCCGTTCCTTAAACCAAGCCACCTGTCTGCCGACTGGGAGGTCCTTAAAGTGTCGGAGCTTAAAATAACAGCTGCCTGCTCACTCCCCCCTCTTGTGTTTGCTGATTGTTCTGTCACCCGAGCGGTAATTCCACCAGGTCTGCATCCTTTATCAATATAATTTTGCCTCTATAAGTTCCTGCTGCTTCCCACTCAAGATTTCAAGAAATTCAAGATCAGCTTTTTTAGGGGTAGGTGATATGCTGGTGAAATTGAAGACATTTTCATGTATTGTTTCTAGTAAGGTATTTCTATTATGTTTTTCTTCCTTTTAGAAAATGAGGAATAGCTTTTTTAACAAAGTTTCATCCTTTGTAGTCTGGCTGGGGGGATGTTGCCCTTCTGGCCGTGCCTGCTGGCAAGTCTTCCCCGCCTTTCTGGAGCCCTGGGAGAGACAAGGGGAGGGAAAGGGGAGAGGGAAAGAGTGAGGTGGAGCGACAGAGAGAGAGGAGAGAGCGAGAAAACTGGCTCCGCGACAGCGCATCCCTCCTCCTTCCCGGGTTTCGACACCAATGTAACGGGGTAAAGGATGGGCAAGGAGGAGGCGGTAACCAGCAGAACAGTCAACATAACTTTAATGACATAAGAGAACTTAAAGAAACACACAGCGGCCATGTGTGTGTGTGTCTCTCTCTCTCTCTCGAACTGGCACTCCTGACTCATCTTTATCCTCCTCCCAGCTGATTACGACAATTCAGCGCCGGGTGTGCATCATCATGGCCCGACCACGCCCTCCTCCTCATCACACATAGAAATTTACGACAAAATGCATCATTTGTATTGGTGCAGTGGTGCAGAGAGTAATGATGGTATGAATATATTTTGGTGTGCGAGCCACCTGTGGTCCACCTATTATCCCACTCTTATGCCCATCCTGTTTCATGTTTCAACTCTTAATATTTCCTTTAATGCTACTTCTAAGAATAAATAAAAAATAATATAAAGGTTGATTTCCTCGCAGTGTTGTCGGGTTCAAAAAAAGAGGTTAATCCGGGTAAGTGGCGGGGTCTGTCAGTTGCACCCGTTTCCTTCCTGGTTTGAGGCCAAGGGATGATGGCTTTTTCCACGGCTCTGCATCGGTCATTTCTAGATTGCATCGCTCCTTTGATTAGGGTTAGGGTGAAGCCCTTACAGAAATTAACCATGGTTTTACTATAGTAGTAATGTAGTAACCATGACTGTAGCAAGCATGCTTTTTTTTTTTTTTTTTTTTTTTTTTTTTTTTTTTGCGGAAACTGTGGTTTTGATACAATTAATCATAGTTTTACTATAGTAAAATTGTAGTAACCATGACTGTGGTATCCTAGGTTTATTTTTGTAGGTTAGATTTAGGTGTAGGGGTTGGTGTAGGGCTTTTGTGGAATTCCAAATAAAATAAACACACACACACATTAAAACACAACAAATCTGCTGCAGTGATGCCCTACATTTAATGTTAGTATTTAAATTGTGGTTCAAATAGTATCTACCGTTATTTGCACAAGGGTCACCTAAAAGGATTCTAGTACATAAGACAAAATCCAAAACAATATTTAAAGGTTTGCTTCAGAATTAAAGCTAAAGCCTATACAAACCTCCATTTTTGCTTGGGTTAAAAAAACTAAACAAAAAAAACATGCAGAGTAGATAAAATAGATGACTAATTAAAATATATATATAATTTTTTTCTATTAATAAAGTTGTTTTATTACATTTGATGTGACTTTTGATCTTTATATTAAAAAGGAACTTTTCAACCAAACAAATCCAAGAAAAACTAGGAATACTGCAATATTGATTTTGACTTAAATCACCCACCCCTAAGCTCTTTAGTGTCATTCAAATTGAATATCAGAGAAGGTGAGCAATTCCTGGCTGTCTTATCTGCCATGGGCTCAATGAGACTACAACTCCATGAGTTGGGAGGTTGACCAATTTTTTAAATCAGATGGAAGTTTCTAGAATGAGATGAGAGCTCCAGAGCAAACAAAGACAGCTTGGGATTGTTGGTTTTGATAGTCCGAGAAGACCTCCTACTCTGCGAGCGCAACCCTGAATGCTTGTACCCTTCTTTTGGCGAGGTGTGAGTGTGTGTGAGTGTGTGTGTTCGTTCGTTCGTCTGGCAGAGCCATAGGGATGCCAGAGCAAGGAGTTGCTGATAAATGGGCTGACATGTCTGTGGCCTTGCTCTTCTCTTGTGGGTTTTCCAAAATGCCTTTACATGGAAGTCTTTATAGTCACAGAGGTGCTGCCAGAGCTCTGGTTTGGTTGCTAACATCAACCCAATGATGTGTTGAAATATACGGTGTCTTTCTGTTGTTCTGGGATGAGATGCTATAAAAATCTTCTGATGAGGATCTGACTGTAAGCATGAGGTCAGGGGCTAAATTAGAATAGCTAAAAAAAACAAGAGTTTAAGTAGTAAAAAGAATAAAATGCAGAGGTAGTTGAAGCCACACACATAGCCAATGTGGAGACATTAGTATTTGTAGTTATAAGTAAATTAAATAATGAAGGTGTGGTATAATTAGGATGGCATTTCTGTAGCTTAACTGGTTGAGCATGAGGCTAGCAGCCCCAAGGTCATGGGTTTTAGTCCCAGTTAACGTACAAAGGCATAATGATAAAATGTATACCTTTAATGTACTTTAAATTATTTTGGATAAAAGTGTTTGTCAAATGCATAAATGTACATGTTTTTTTTCACAGGATGTGAAGATCTTTCGGGCGCTGATCCTGGGAGAGCTGGAGAGAGGGCAGAGCCAGTACCAAGCGCTCTGCTTCATCACACGCCTCAACCACAATGAGATCATCCCCAGCGAGTCCATGGCCAGACTCCGACAGGTCAGTCTGTTTCACTCAGGTCCCCTCAGAGGCTACTGACAAGACCGGGAGAAGTCATTCAGGCCCAGACGGAATCTGCAGAGTTTGTGGGAAGATCTGCGGAATTCTGTGAAAGGGATTTAAACATAGTAAAATGAGTTAAATCAGAGACAGTTTAGCTGAGATGGACCACTTGTATGAAAATGAATTAGAGAAATTGGAATGCCCAATGTGGCAGGTGTAGAAAAGGAAGTCCAGCCGGATGGGTAAAAGATTATTTTGACAGTCGACTAATCTAATGATTATTAGAATGATTATTCTACTTTTTGGGGTGATTATTGCAACGATTAATCATTAGCTCTTAACCGACTATTCAGCTTGTGCCTTGAGTTAAAAGGTTGTATTAAACATGCTAACTAACAATAAAGAGGACTGTAACAAGGTTACTAGCTTCATGGGAAAGGAGGAGGCGGGAGCCGACTGAACTGTCAAAATAATGGTTTAATGAAAACTTAAAAGGACACAGAACACAAACGCACACACTGCAGCTGCATGTGGCTCTCTCTCTCCTGAACTGCTGCATTCCGCTGCACTTATCCCTCTCCTCGGCTGATTAGCCTGATTGGGGGCCGGGAGTGCGTGGTCACTCCTCCCTCCTTTGCCTCAGGTCGGGGAACCCCCCGGCATGACGAACATCCCCCTTACTCTTCTGGCCCTGCCTGCTGGCAGGCTTTTTCCCGCCTCTCTAGGGCTGAGGAGGGGGAAGAGGGGAAGGGGGGGGGGGGGGGTAAAGAGGAGAGGGAAAGGGCAAAGTGAGAGTGGAGCGAGCGCGAGAGAGAGAGAGAGAGAGAAATAACCTGGTTCGCCGGTGCCCAGATACGCTGTCGCCCGGCCCTTAGCCACTCCCCAACCTCTGGCAGACGACAGCTCGCTCCTCTTCTGGTGGACGGTAGTGGGTCCTCTGGCCCTGGGCAGACAGTCACGCTCCTCCCCCTCTTTTCTCTCTTTTCTTTTTTTTCTCTATTCTTTTTTTTTTATGGGGGGAAACAGCAGCATGCCTCAGATCCTCGGCGGCCAGCAGTGACGTCTCCGTCCCCAGGCGGACGGCCGCGGCTGCTCCTCGGTTAGCTGGTAGTGGTGAGGACTCCACGACAGCGCATCCCTCCTCCTTCCCAGGCTTCGGCACCAGTGTAACAAGGTTAAAATGGGAAAGGAGGCAGCGGGAACCGGCTGAACAATCAAAGTAATATTTTAATAGGAACTTAAACACAAAGACACAAAAACATAAACGCACACATGGCAGCTGCATGTCGCTCTCTCTCTCTCCTGAACTGCCGCATTCTGCTGCACTTATGCCTCTCCTCGGCTGATTAGCCCAATTGGGGGCCGGGAGTGCATAGACATGGCCCGGCCCCGCCCTCCTCTGCGTCACAAGGACAAAATCATCTTTTAAATACCTCTAAATGACATTCACTGAATAACAGGAAGAAAAATCAAGTGTTATCAAGTGTTTTTGTCTTGTTTTCCATTTTAAAATGTTCTAAAAATCCTTAAAACAAGATACATTTACCTAAGAAACAATGTATAAGATATTTAGACTTGCTTTCAGAGACTATATTTTGAATAGAACAGTATTTTGTATATAAGTATATTTTTTTCACTTGTTCTGCCAGTGCAGTAAAGACAAAATATACTTTTATTCAAGATATGTTCACTGAAAGCAAGTCTAAATATCTTATTTGTTGCTTCTCAGGTGAATGCATCTTTTTTTAAAGGATTTTTAGTTATTTTAAAATATTTGAATTTGTAATATTATATTCAGCATTCTCAGAGAACAATTTTTTCCTCTGCAGTATACCTGTTAAAGCAAATGTAAGTTGTTTTAAAGGAGTTTTAGATATTTATATTGGAAAACAAGACAAAAAACACATCAAAAATGTATTTTGTTGCAGTGTATAATGGGCTAAGAATATCCTCTCATCTTTTATTTCACTTCGATCCATCTTTAATTCACAAAAAACAAGCAAACATAGAGCTGCGTATTGCTGATTTTCTTTACGATAAGAAACACACTGTGACACATTATGATTCAATACGTCGCGAGCCATCATGTTATAATCTAGGTACAGCAAACCCTCACACGTGAGACGAGCATCCCCACACCAGAGTGTGGGTGCAGTTTCAATCTCTCCCCCTTAGACTGAGTCTCTTTCATGCAACTCATAGAAGCGGCACTGACCACACAGAGAAATGCCAGTTTTAGAGTTTGTGCTTATTTACATGACCCACTTTGTTATTATTTGAACTTTAATAAATGATGCATTAAAGAAATAACACCGGGGTGTTTCCTATTTAGACGCTCTGTCATGCAAGTTTTGCTTTAGCGGAACTCGAGCTCCATCTCTGCTTTATTTCACGACGACAATGCCTTGGTATTTACTTATTTTGTATTTATAATTCCCTCATACTTTGTGATCTACATCACCTGAAGCTGTTTGGAAAGTTTGGAGTGCATCTGGATTGCGAGCTGAGTCTTCTTCCTCTTCTCTATCAGGAGCGAGCTGCAGTGCTCCTCTTGCGTGCCATCATTAGTGTCTCATATGATGCCATGTTATGTTAAATGAGATCAAACGACTATTCAACAACAACAAAATGTTAGAAATTTGTGGATAACGTCGACTAATCGTTTCAACCCTATGTTAGTTAAATAAAAAATGTGAGTGCGCATTTGCTGGACCAGCCTGGAAATTTTTTTTTTTTTTCAGTATTCTGAGCTAAAGAAGCACAATTAATTAGACCATTGTTGTCAGATTTTACTGCTGATTTGAAAATTTGTATTTTATCGTAATCATGACCAACCATTTTGGGGATCTTTCCCCACTGAAGTTGATAGGAGCTGTACATGTATGTCGCTTGTATCCATAGAAAATAGCTGGCCGGGAGCATTCCCAAGATGGCCACCGATTGGACTGACTTGCCTTGAAAGGGAACTTTGGTTAAATGGAGCTGAGAGTACTATACTCTTATTGGTAGCTAAAGGCATCATCAAATTTGCCAAAATACTGAATAAACAAACATGCAAAGGGTTGGGTATATGTTGAAATTTTATGAATAACATTTCGCAATTCTGTGGAAATCTGCAGAGATTTCTTTGGATTTTTGTGCACGCAGATTCCGTCTTGTACTACTCATAAGTGTGGAAAGGTTGTGAGTGAAGGCCAAAATATACTTTGGTTTTCCACATGCACAAAGTGCACATACCATCAGCACAGTACGCACAGACCGTCTGTGTGCAGCTTAGTTCTAGACACGCATAAAGTCTGCGTCTTTGTGCGTCGTTCACACATGGGCCTGCCATTGACTGTATTAACGAGTATACAAAGCAATCATGGTGCACATGCATTGAAAGCATTCGTTTGGGCTTGCAGTCAAAAGAGTATAATTTGAATGTCTGAGCACTTGACTGCGCGCGAGACGGAACGGCAAGCAGAAAAGTTAGCAATTGCTGGGTGTGACAGTGTCGAGGAGGGGTGTAGATGTTGGTAGGAGTCGAAATCATGGGTTAACGCCGTTTCTGGGTAAGTGTTGCGTAGGGTGAAAGTGTGAATATGAATGAAAGGTGTGACAAAAGACTGAAAACATCCTGCTTCAAAGAACGATGCTGCTACTAAAACTAAAAGCTTCCTTTTTTTTATTCTACTCACCTTGCAGAAAAATCCCCAAGCCATCCGCACAGCAGAAGAGAAAAAAAGCACAGAGATGCTGAGCATGAATGTAGCGGTCAACTTGACACGGACGTGGCAGCTCAGCGCCCACATCCATAACATGTGCAACGTCGCCCGCGAGGCCGTCTACACGCGCGAGGCTGATGTCAAACACTGGCTGGACAGAGGCAAGCATGCTTACTGCGTCCCTTAATTACATCCTACCAAACCCGACAGGCTTAAATATATCACTGACATAGTACTTCTCATCTTAAGAATAGTTAGCTTGATCATCTCTTTACCTGAAATATCATCTTTAACTATCATTAGAGGTATGGCTATAATAAAACCTAATTGTTTGATCTAAACGACTTCTGTAACCCTTTTACACATCGAATGTGGAAATTTGGGGAGTAATATCCATTCCATCTGTCTCTCCATCTGGAAATCTTATTGAATGTGGTCCAACCTTGTACAGATGTTGCATTAGTGTTGCAAATGGAACTCATATGCATTTGTAATGCTTGACTGACCAACATAGCTTTAAGCATAATGATCGTTAACTACAGTATATATTTTTTATGATTCTTCTCTGTGCAGGCATGGAGAGCTCCATGTTTGAGCCCCAACCAGTGGAGGTGCCAGGCCTGCAGAGCTGTGGGACTGTGAAGGACCTGTGGCAGGCTTGCTCCTGTAGCTACAACCTCAGACTGGAGTGGTACCCCTGCCTGCTAAAATACTGTCGCAACAGGGACGTCTCTGGTCGGGGAAGCCCCTATAAATGTGGCATTAAAAGCTGCAGCAAGGGCTACCAGTTTACGTACTATGTACCCCACAAACAACTGTGCCTATGGGAGGAAGAGACCTAGAGCAACATGCCTGGTTCTTTTTAAGACTACACTTCTAGAAACATGTATTTAATGTGACCTTTACACGTTAGTTACTTAGTTTGTTCACCTCCAAGCCTTCAGACTAGTGGAGTTTCTACACAGAGGAGCGTGACACTGAAATTATGTTTGGCTTTTCCAAATGGATGGGTGGAAAGAGGATGGACAGAACCGTGATTAATGGTGGAGATGTCATTACAGCATTAGAGCAGCACAATGCTCTATTTTTATATATATATATATATATATATATATATATATATATATATATATATATATATATATATATATATATATATATATTGAACAGTTGACCAGGTATTTTGACTATTGGAAACTGTCAGTCCGGCAGTACGTCTTATGATCGGCTCGGCATCTAAGCTGGTCGGTAGTGTTTAAAGCTATTCTTGTTCTTACCAACACAGTGGAACAAGTACAAAAAGAAAGTAATTCTTGAAAAGCAGACCCAAGTGAGTTTAGTATGAGCAACCTGTGAATTAGTCAGTATATAACAAGATGCAATCTTTAAAATTACCTGGATCATGTCGGGGTGCCAATTTTCTTTTCTTTTTTTCCATTCAGAAACTGGTATTTATTTTGCAATGGGAGATGATTGAAGACACTTAAGCACAGAGCATATGTTCAGATAATATGCCTGTATTTTTATTTTCTTTTTTTGTTTCCATGCTCATTTCCCTTGTATGCTGATAGTATGTTCTGACTGTGCTAGATTCAGGGCACTGTATTAAGTTTATTGTGGATGCATGCTTTGATTTGTGCAGGTACAGATTGACAACAATATTCATTCTGTTTCAAGATTCAATCATGTGAATTATTTAATTTCAAGTCTTAATGCTGGCAACAATTTGAGATTCTTACGACTGTGCACGTGTTTGTATAAGTGTTCATTTTTGGATGGACTTGTAATTGTGCCTTCACCATGTGATATCATAACAGTATAATTTAAGAACCAGTGTGATCAGCATGAGCTCTGTTTTGTAATTTGTCACTGTTTAAACAAAGTTCACCGTTTGAGGTACAGTATGGATAAGTAGCATTGTACACTACATTTGGAAATAGCAAACTTTGGAAAAGGAGCTAGACAGGAAAAAAATAAAAATATAAAGAAATTGACACAGGACAACAGATATCCTCAAATGACAAAATTCCTGCCTAGATCTTTGCTGTTGTGCACCCAACATTGCCATCTTCTGGTTATGCAACATTACTGTCACTCAGGCTCCCACTATCAGTTTGAACATCAGCAGAGCTGTGAATCTTGTTTTAAGTGTGTGTGTGTGTGTATACACACACACACACACACACAGTACTGTGCAAAAGTTTTAGGCACTTGTGAAAAATGTAGCATAGTGAGGATGTCTTCAAAAATAATGACATAAATAGTTTTAATTTATCACTTAATGTCATACAAAGTCCAGTAAACTAGTAAAAAAAGCTAAATCAATATTTTGTGTGACCACCTTTGCCTTTAAAACAGCACCAATTCTCCTAGGGACACCTGGACACAGTTTTTCTTGGTTGTTGGCAGATAGGATGTTCAAAGCTTCTTGGAGAATTCACCACAGTTCTTCTATCTATTTAGGCTGTCTCAGTTGCTTCTGTCTCTTTATGTAATCTCAGACTGACACGATGATCAGTGGGGGACACTGTGGGGCCATGACATCTGTTGCAGGGCTCCCTGTTCTTCTATTCTAATCTTTTCTATTTGCAAAAGTAATGTTCGGGAGTCTAACATTATATTTCCTAGTGACACACTAAAGCTGAAGATATAAATAACCATCTTAAGACAAAAGCTTTTGTGAAACATCTTATGTGCCTAAAACTTTTGCACAGTACTGTGTGTGTGTGTGTGTGTGTGTGTGTGTGTGTATATATATATATATATATATCATTTTGCATGGTATTAAATGTCTTTAAAGGTTTCTCCGCTTAAGAAATTGCTTCCGTTAAACAGGACCAAATTAAGTGAATGAGCACTATCATGACGAGAAACTGTTGATAATTTTCAACAGTTCCCTACTTTTACCTTCAACACATAATTTGCATCTTTCACTACAAGAATGTTCACATTTAACATACTACATTTGACATGGTTGTAGTTCATGGTACTAAAATGATCGAACTGATTTATTTAATTTTTGTTTTAAGTGTTATATTATTTTAAAAGTGTTGTTTGAGAGTACACTAACCCTAACCTCTCAACTGAAACCACCCCAACCAACAGCAGTTGTCTGGAATATAAGTGCCTTTGGTTATGCAGTGTTTACTGAATCTTTCTAAGGATAAAGCTGTTATAAATAAAGTATGAAACTATTTTCCTATTAAAATGAATATGAGCATAAGATGAAGTAATTTTAAATAAAAGCTCCTTCAGCAAAGTGTAATAACCTGTCTTTATTTACTGCTATAAAAGCAAAAGTATTTTTTTCAAAGTATCAGTGTTTTAACACATTGGCAATAATTGTAATGTCATTTACAACAAATATATAATGCTTAATCAGTAGTTAATGTACTTTCAGATTTGAATACCTGAATCTGTCTTCAAAGTATGTCTAAATTTTTTACTTTAATCTCAGATTTTTGAAGCATTCTATAATATAAAATTATATAATATTGACAAGAATTACATGATGCAAAATAACTGTTTTAATGAAAAATCTGAAGCAAATATTTCAAACTCTGGTTTAAATTCTTCAATGAAATCCAAATAATAATAATAGTAATACCATAGTAACCATAATTTTGTAATGTTTTTATAATAAAACTGTGGTAAGCCATGAAATCATCAAAATAAGAAAATAAAAATGATATTAAAACAAGATCCTATAGATCTATTAATATATTCGATTACATCTAATAGAATATACAGTGCTGTGGGAAAGTATTTGCCTCATTCTGATTTCCTCTGTTATGGAAAATACACAAAAACAGAAGAAATCAGGATTGGGGCAAATATTTTCCCACAGCAATGTATTAGAATCTAATTAATAGATTACATTTTATATTAGTTCCAATAACTGTACACTGAAAAAAACAATTTTGGCTCAACCATAACGTCTACTCAGATGTTAATTTTTATTAATGTATACAACACAAAATATAATTTTTAAAGAGAACTTGAGTTACATAAAATAAATGAATAATCATGACTTCCTTGAACTTCTTTTGCTTATAAATCCACACATTTAAGATTTTAAGTACTATACTAACTCAAACATTCAAGTACAGAACTGAGGTTGTGGGGAATACCCATACCCACCTAAAAACCCTTGCGCTTGAATAATTTAAGCATGTTTGTTTGGTCAGAAGGAACTTATTGGGGCATTAATTAGTTGTTATTAAGAATTCATAGAGATTTTAGCTATTTTTAGTATTATTGATGTTGTTTTACTGTAAATAGCCATTTCGTGAAAAGCCACCATAAGGGTGATTAGTGTTCAATTAGTGGTCAACTTGGATCCTGTTCAATCCATGTCGTTTTTCCTTGCGCATGTGAATATGCGTAGCTGAAGTGTAGCTATGCACTTGTTTTGGGAATCAAGTTTAATGCCTGACCTCAATTTTTTTCTCTGAGCCAAGTAAATTGAGTAGAAACAGTGATACAAATGTTCATTTGAAACAACGTGCTATTAGTTGCGAAATCTTATTTTTGTGTGACATTGTATGACAAGTAAATAAAGTTGAATGAACTGATACATTTGTATAGATCTAACAAAGGTTTTCTAGTTGTGCTGACATAAAATAACCTTAAGTTGAATTTACTTAAAAAGCATGATACAAAAATAATGTATTTTAAGTAAATCCAACACATATTCCCCCCCCAGTGTAATAACTATTATAGTTTTGGCGGTTACTATGGTAATGAAAGCATCTTACACTGTTTGAAGGAGGTCTCATTTTAATATATTAGGATTTTACGATTGTAACCACTGTAATTTGTTCTAAGAGAAGCATTTCTTTTGCGGTCCGTACCAGCAGATGTCGCCATCCTGTAAGAATGCGTCTTTCTCTTTGTTGTCATCCTCACTGTTGACCAGCAACTGAAGGACTGAGCGAGCAGCTGAAATGTGGCTTTTGTTTGTGTGGTGATTTGCGTACCATCTCCAAGACGATGCCGGAGCTGAACACTGAGATCCCTCAAGGCCTCACGCTAGGTCCGCTGCTGGTCTTCTGTACATGATGCACATGATGAGATGCTGCTGAGCTGGAGTCACGGAGGACAAGAGCATCCATGCTGAGCACTGAATAACTGTTCGGCCTATGAACATGTTATTGAGGTGAATATTTCAACGGGGATGCTTTTATGTTTCGCGGATAGTAGATTTAGCCTGCTTGTGTTAATTTAATGAAGTGAGGTATTAAGCTGAGTCTAATCTTCAACAAGATTAGCTTAGGTCTGTATCCTGTTTATTCCATCTGTTTTATACTCTCTTTTCTTCTCCGTTTCTTTTATATGCGTTTCCCCAAAACAGCACTTAACATAAACGAGCCAGGATGCGCTTATGTCCTTAATTAAGTGCTACTTAAGAGAGTTGCTGTCAGTGCGAGGTTCTGAATTGTGACTGTATAGTGCTGCTCGTCAGTGTAACTTCATTATATTTGTGCGTAACTTTATAAACATTTGTAATTTACATCGCTGGAAATGTTTATACACCTTTATTTGATCATTCTCAAAATGTGGCCCCCTCTGAAATTCCATATATATATATATATATATATATATATATATACGGGAAAAATGTTTTAGGTTCTGTAACTGGAACATGTTTTCATAATTTTTCACCTTTTAGGTTTTTTGCAGTTCACTTACTGTACATAATCCTGTAGTGTGAGAAATTAAGTAGTCTCGCAATATACAATATATTTATTTGATCATAATATGCATATCTATATACTATTTATTAAAAACAGGCTTACATAAAAGAACAGGCTTTTGTGTTGATAAAGAATAAAAACAAATATACATTCTCAGTCCAATGTTATATAACAAAGAGAGATAAGCTACTATTCTTCTTTTACATGGTTTACTCCAAGTAATACTGGATTTAGAGGGTGACAAAGCAGCAGACCCAAAAGGGCAACTATGACAAATATATACCAGGGGACTACATATAAGGCACTTGAAGACCCGTAAATGCATGTGACTTCAAAACATTGAAATGTCTCAAAAACAGTAGAAAACAATCAGATGGTTTCCAGACTCACTAAGAGTTCACAGTATTACTGTTTTTACTGTATTTTGGATCAAATCAATGCAGGCTTGGTGAGCAGAAGAGACTTTTGAACAGTAGTTTACATTCAACAGAATAATTCTAGCATTATTTATCAATGTAGTATTTACTACCCTAAAAACAACTGGATGATTGATGTGACACTTTGTGATAATAATGTTTCTTCCAAAAGACTTGTTTAAATGCATGAAACTAGTTTATTAGATATTAAAAATATAAATTGTGACAAGGCAGGCTGTCAGTCTGTGTGTTATTGTTGGTGGGGATTTTTCAATGATTTCAGTGCAGTTACATTGTTACGTCAGTAGGTTATGAGTGAGTCAGTCAGGACTATTCAACCGTTTCAGTCAAAAAGGCTGCTTTATTCAGGAACAAACAATGCTATGGTTATCAGTATGTCAATCATTGCTATTTCAAGAGTGAATCCGACTTTGCAGTGTGTATATGGCCGTTGGTCCTCCTCTTAGCAGCATGAAAAACAAGTTTTATACAAATTCTGAATGGATTATATATAGCATAGAAAGCACACAACGAGCACTCCCTTTATAATCACTAAAAAGCTGTCACTCATCTTCATCACGATCTCTAGCACCTCCAAAATGAGTAAGACTAAATGTTTCCAATGTATGCAAGGAATACAAAAGCCCCGACATGGAGTGGATAGATACAGTAGATATATATATATAGAGAGAGAAAATTACCCCTCAAAAAAGTCAGTAAGAAGCTTTCTCTTCCCGAATGCGAGTGTAGATTTATTATTCTCCATTTTTTAGCTAAAGTTAGCTTCACCGGAGCGGCGCCAAGCAAGCAGTCATGTCAACGATGTCATGCGCTTAGCGGTCTTTAGATGTGGGACGGGGCGTTTACATTTTTAAGAGACATGACAACTAGCCTATAAACAAACTTAAGATAAATTATTGTAAATAATTAATTCATGAAATGTACCATATCCACTGCATGAATTTAATCAGATTTGTCTTTATTATTTTTTACTAAAATATAAGTATCTTGGGGACCCCCTAAGTCTATTTTTTTACTTCTTATGGGGGGTCCCTAATGCATATGGGGGTCCTGGATCCCCCCAGCCCCCCCTCAATTCGAGCACTGGCTGTAACGTTACGCGAACCGCAACCGAAATCGCGATACAAACATCCACGATCCCATGTCGCGGTTCGAGTAGACCGGACCGGGACACACGCCCCTCTCCAACCCAAGCAGCCTGCCATCAGTTACAGATGCAGCCCCTTGTGCTCTTTACACACACTACAATAAAATTAGGGTGACCATACGTCCTCTTTTTCCCGGACATGTCCTCTTTTTCGGAACTTAAAAAAGCATCCGGCCGGGATTTCTAAATTTGCGAAAATGTCCAGGATTCGGCTTTAGTTGCATTATGATGTGCATCTGGTCTGATACTTCATTGTGTGCGCGCATATTTGCATTGCTTTAACCCCTCTTTGTAAGTCCCGCATTCTCGCACACCAATTGGTCGATTATAAGAGGCTTGCAGCAACTATTGGCCAAATTCCTGCCTGTCAATCTCTCCGCGAACGTGTGAAGCGCTGTTGTGTTCGGCATCAAACAGTTGCTTGACCGTAGCAGCAAATGACAGCTGAGTGGAAACAATGCCCAAACGAAAGTGCAAATTTACAGAAGATCTGCACAAAAAATTCCCATGCTTTCGTCCATGTCGAGATCCGTGGGAAGCAGAATGTATGACATGTAAAACTGGCATTTATGTGTTAGTTGCTAATAAAGGTGCAAGTGATTTAGAAGCACACATTAGATCTGCGAAGCATAAAGGGTCAGCAAAAGGTGAAAGTTCATCAGGTAAATTAACGGACTACTTTTTGCGACCAGGTAAAATTGTTATCACATTGCTTCATTTTCCATGGCCATTCAAAATAATAGTAATAGTAAATGAAGGTACACTCATGGCACTCAAATATTTAATTTTAGTACATGGACATTCAAAATAATGTCGGAAATTTTATTTATTTATATATATTTATGTTATGCTAATTGAGTGTCTTTTTCACTGTATTAAATTTTGCATTCATAGTAACACTGTTTTGAACCCTATTATTCCACCACCTCGCCCCAATCCCCCCCCCTTCCCCAAAAAATAAATAAAAATCATATCAAGGTATGTACCGAACTGTGGCTCGTTACAGCCCTAATAATTATACTAGAATTAGAAAAAAAGAAGTCTTATTTGTTGTTCATTTAGGACACTGATGTAACTACTTAAAATTACATTTGAAAATGACTTAATTTTATGAATTATTCCTGCTTCACTCTTTCACAATACCATATCAGTATCCTGAGGATTGATAAAATAGCCTAATATTGACATGGTTAGTTCAAATGGTCCATGCGTGAGGGTGACAATATTTGTTTGCATTTAGGAATAAGAGCTGTGGATAAGGTTGCCACAGTAACTTTTGGTCTAGTTTTGACACACCCTGACTCTAATATTTCTCAACTGTTAATGTGAAATCCAGTGCTACCCCTCCAGACACACTTGAGTGGTTTTAGTGGTTATTCTACAACAGAATCAAAGGAAAGCAATTTTAGTTCTTGCAAAAGTAAAATTTTGATACACAGTTACTCAAGCATTGTGGTGAGTACTCTTATGTGTGACTGCTGTAGTATTTCTAAAATGGTGAAGTGTTATCTACATTGACACCTGATTGTGTTTTATTAGGTTTACAGAATAAAGATGTCACCGTTGGTGTTGGCAGTCGGAGCGTGCTTAGCTGGGTGGGTCGCTCTGTATGCTTTGCTGTGTTACACTAATGGCTCTTGTAGCTATGAATGGAACTGTCGTCTAGTTACACTATTCCATGGCATCCTTGCAGTCTGTATAACTGCTTACATTGGATACATAGATGGACCATGGCCTTTCACCTACCCAGGCAAGAGTTTTAAAAAATGAATATGCTAAGTGAATAACATGTATATGTAACCATTTGCATGTTAAAGAGTTCAAAAATTAAAACTCCTGTCCTCATTTCACCACCTTTATGTTGTTCCAAACCCGAATTACTTTCTTTCTTCTGTGGAACACAAAAGGATATGTTAGGCAGCATGATAACCTCTGTCACTACGTACTTTTATTGTAAGGGAAAAAAGGTGCAGTGAATGGTGAAAGTGAATGGTGACTTAAAAAGATTTTGTTCAAGTTTGGTCGGTTACAGTTTGATAAAAGTTTTTAGGATTTTGTACATCAACTAGAATGATATGCCATTTTAGTCAGAGTAAAATTAAAGAATATGACATGATGAAATATTGAATAAACTGAAAGGATATTTTCACCAAAAGACAAAGATTATGACTTAACTGTGTGAAAATGAACACTGATGGTGACTAGCATACTGCCTAACATGTTTTTTTTTGTGTTCCAAAGCAGAAAGTCATATGAGTTTGGAACAACATAAGGGTTAGGAAGTGATGACAGAATTTTCACTTTTGAGTGAACTATGCATTTAAAGTGTTTTTGTTCACTTTTTACTGTATGTACATCATTTGCAGGTACAAAGAACACCCCTCTGCAGATCACTGCCATGGTGGTCAGTCTGGGCTACTTCATCTTTGACATGGCCTGGTGTGTGTACTTCCGTACAGAAGGCCTGGTGATGCTTGCCCATCACACCATGAGCATCTTGGGTATAATGCTAACACTGTGGCTGGGTGAGTCGGGTATTGAGTCCTGCGCAGTGCTGTTTGGCAGTGAGATCACTAACCCCCTCCTCCAGACTCGTTGGTTCTTGAAACACTCTGGCCGCTATGACAGCTTCCTTGGAGATGTGGTGGATGTTCTGTTTGTGCTGTTGTTTGTGTTCATGCGGATATTCGTTGGTGGCAGCATGCTGTACTGTGAGCTGATCTCTCCGAGACCCAAGTTCATCATTAAATGTGGTGGTGTGGCCATGTACGTCCTGTCTTGGGTGTTTATGGCTGACATTGCCCGTTTCGCATACCGCAAATCCCAGTCCAAATACCAGCTCTGGATGAATCAACAGAGAATGGCAGGTGTCAACAGGCAGGATGTGAAGAGAGACTGAAAGATCTCTTATATACAACGGAAGCGTTGGAATCAGAACATACCAGCTAATACAGTGCTACAGCTAATGTTTTGATGTTTACATATTTTTTTAAACAATATCAACCAATAAAAAGTTGATTTATGGTTGTTAAATTTATACTTTCAATATACACATGGGAAAACATCTGTGCCGTATTAAAGCCCTTAATAGTTTTCCATGTTTTATTATTTGCCATTATGATTAATTGAAGATTGACAAAAATCTTACAATCAAATCTAAAGCGATATATTTGTACTCATAAGGTATAAAGTGTTTAAACTGCTTAGTAATGGAAATATTTGATATTTTTGTAATCGGGTGTACTGCTTGTGATAAATGAATTGTTACTATTAATGTTGCTATTACATTCTTTTTCATTACATTTTAGTGTTAATGTGGAAAATTCAGAAATGACCAAGAAACACTACTAAATGTGTGTAAGATTGCTAATAATTTGTGTAAGATTAATGACTCGAATGGCAAAACAAATCCAGAGAGAAAAACAAAATATCTGTTCTGTACTCATTTTGAAATTGTTGAGTGAAGGCTTTTGGCGCCTATTTGCATCAGTTAATCCTCTGTCATGGTGATCTGACCACACCACTGGATGAAATCAATAAACAATGTCATCATTATTACAATAAATCAGTTCTTTTTCCATCATTAATGTATTTTAGGGTGTGTTGAAGTCCCTTTCCATATGTCAATAACTGCCAAATAGATTATGTCATGTCTTAATGTGTGAAAGTGTTAGTTTCTGACTGAAGGATTGTGTTTCCTCACTGTACACTACTATAACAAGTAGTGTAATATTAACCCCTTAAAGGGATGGTTCACACAAAATGTTTATTTTCTTATCATTTACACACCCTCATGCCATCCCAGATGTGTATGACTTTCTTTCTTCTGCTGAACACAAATTAAGATTTTTAAAAGAATATTTCAGCTCTGTTGGTCCTCACAATGCAAATGAATAGTGGCCAGAACTTTGAAGGTCCAAAAGAGATATAAAGGCAGCATAAAATAATCCATACGACTCCAGTGGTTAAATCCATATCTTCAGAAGTGATATGATAGATGTGGGTGAGAAACAGATCAATATTTAAGTCCTTTCTTTCCCCCTGAAAATCTATACTTTCACATTCTGGTGTGGAAGTGATTTTCACATTCAGATACCAACTGGTTGTGGCTGGTAAAAAGTGGAGATTTATAGTAAAAAAGGACTTAAACTTAAATATTAATCTGTTTCTCACCTACACCTATCATATCACTTCTGAAGATATGGATTTAACCACTGGAATCTTATGAATTACTTTAATGCTGCCTTTATGTGCTTTTTGGACCTTCTGAGTTCTGGCCACCATTCGCCTGCATTGTGAGGACCTACAGAGCTGAAATATTCTTCTAAAAATCTTAACTTGTGTTCAGAAGGAGAAAGAAAGTCATACACATCTGGGATGGCATGAGGGTAAGTAAATGATCAGAGTTTATATATATATATATATATATATATATATATATATATATATATATATATATATAATTTGGGGTGAACTATTGCTTTAAATGTATGGGTATTTCACCAAACATTATAACGTGCTCGGGTCTTTAGAGAACCGTCACGTATATCTATCACAAATGGATCTATAAAATGCCCAGATAGTGTAAACTTTTCTAAGTATTTTCAAGACAATTAGAAAATACATAACATATCTAAAATATATACTCTCATACATATTTTGATGTTTTATTTTTCATATATCAAAGAGATCTAGAACAGAATTCATTATTTTCACACACACACAGGAATATATACACTCACCGGCTACTTCATTAGGTACACCTGTACATCTACTTATTACATCTATGTGTTTATCTAATTGGCCAATTGTGTGGCAGCAGTGTAATGCATAAAATCATGCAGATATGGGTCAGGAGCTTCAGTTAATGTTCACATCAACCATCAGAATGGGAAAAAAATATGTGATCTCAGTGATTTAGACCATGGCATGATTGTTGGTGCCAGATGGGCTGGTTTGAGTATTTCTGTAACTGCTGATCTCCTGGGATTTTCACACACAACAGTCTCTAGAGTGTAAAGACAATGGTGTGAATATATATATATATATATATATTGTCATTTTATTTGTCATATATCAAAGAGATTATGCAACAAATTGGGGCAACTCTAGAACAGAATTCATTATTTTCACACACACACACACAAAGTGACACAATGACACTTTTGGTACTTGAGAAAGTATAATATATAAATATCATTATTTTATTTTTTTGCAATTTTGCCATTTTTTGTGTTACACTATTTATAAGAGAAAGGTTGAAATTAGGTCCCGGGTCACTAAAGACCTGATTTATGCGTTTAAGGATTAATAAATTAATAATACTTCTATTTTACTACTAATACTACTATTAAATAATAATAATTACAATTATTACTATTTTTATTATATTTAATAATTACTGAAAATAAAATCGGACTTGTTGTCCAGCACATCCCATAGATGCACAATCAGATTGAGATCTGGGGAATTTGGAGGCCAAGTCAACACCATGAACTCTTTGTCATGGTCTTCAAACCATTCCTGATCAATTTTTGTAGTGTGGCAGGTCGCATTATCCTGCTGAAAGAGGCCACTACCATCAGGGAATACCGATGCCATGAAGGGGTGTATGTGGTCTGCAACAATCTTTAGGGAGGTGGTACGTGTCAAAGTAACATCCACATGAATGCCAGGACCAAAGCTTTCCCAGCATAACATTACCTAGAGCATCACACTGCCTCCGCCGGCCTGCCTTCTTCCCATAGTGCATCCTGCTGCCGTCTCTTCCCCAGGTAAATGACACACATGCACCTGGCCATCCACATGATCTAAAAGAAAACATGATTCATCAGATAAGGCCACCTTCTTTTACTGCTCCTTGGTCCAGTTCTGACGCTCACTTGCCCATTGTAGGCGCTTTTGGCGGTGGACAGGGGTCAGCATGGGCATTGTGACCGGTCTGCAGCTACGCAGCCCAATACGCAGCAAGCTGTGATGCACTGTGTGTTCTGACCCCTTTCTGTCATGAACAGCATTAAGTTTATCAGCAATTTGTGCTTCAGTAGCTCTTCTGTTGGATCGGACCAGACGGGCTAGCCTTCGCCCCTCACGTGCATCATTGAGCCTTGGCCCATGACCCTGTCGCCGGTTCATCGGTTGTCCTTCCTTGGACCACTTTTGGTAGGTACTAACCACTGCATACTGGGAACACCCCACAATACTTGTCATTTTGGAGATGCTCTGACACAGTCGTCTAGCTATCCCAATTTGGCCCTTGTCAAAGTCGCTCAGATCCTTATGCTTGCCCATTTTTCCTGCTTCCAACACATGAAATTCAAGAATTGACTGTTCACATGCTGCCTAATATATCCCACCCCTTGACAAGTGCCATTGTAATGAGATAATAAATGTTATTCACTTCACCTGTCAGTGGTTTTAATGCGGTAGCTGATCAGTGTGTGTGTGTGTGTGTGTGTGTGTGTGTATATATATATATATATCAGTGTATATACTGTATATTGCAAATACTGTATTTCAAATATAAATCAAACAAGGCACCAAAACATTACGACAAACATTTCAACTAAGCTGAGCAGACATCAATGCTAAAGAAAAATATATACATACAAATGTAAATAGATTTATTATTTACTATATTATGATTTATATACTATAGAATTATTATTATTATTATTATTATTATTAATATTATTATTATTTATAAACAAAAGTTAGGTCATTCCAATGCTTTCTAATGAACTAAACAGTTTAGTGCCATTCTAAAAAAAAAAAAAAAAAAAAAAATGTACTTCACTCAATAAATAAATAAATAAATAAATAGCTGTGTGTATCGAGAATTTAGCCAATATAGTTATGCAATTCATAATATACTCCTTGTCTTTGTTTCCCATGATAATTCCAAATGTGTTTACATTCTAGTACAAGCATCTCCATATAAATCTTAATCCACTCCAAAACATTCTTTATAAAAACCGGAATATTTGGACAGCAAAATGCAACAGATGTGAGAGGTCCAACAAGTAAAACGTTATAAACGAGTTGCAATTTTTTAAACGTCCACGATGAGGCAAACGAACATAACGGTTAAACAATTTCGTACTCATTAGCTTGAAATTTATTTCATTCAGAGATTCTCACATAAAATAAATAAATAAACTATAACAATATCTCGAAAGCAACAATACTAAATGTATCTCTTATCCAAATTACTATGGTTGCACAATGTTTTTGACAGTATATACATTCAAACTGTCAAAAATATATAAAAACTTAATTTAAGACAGAGAACAAAATATAAACTGCATCCCAATCCAAATAAACTGCTGTTCAAGAAATAAAACAATGTTCACACATTAACAAGCTGTTTTAAAACCAACTGCACTGCAACATTTAGCCTAACTACCATCACACACACGCTTAATCATCCCCCTGATATTTTATATCCCGTTCTGGAAACACTGCTCTGTGCCCTCAGTGAATCTTAACAACTTTAAACTAAAACATGGGTAGTGGCTCAAAACCTAGTGAGCTCCCCACCTAGTCAGCATTTCTGAGTACGTCACGAGTCAGCCCAGTTGAGCAGTTGAGTGCGCGCGTGTGAGTTCAACTAACTCGGAAATGCAAGTCTAGGTAGGCAGTTCACTAGGTTTTGAAACACAGTCCCAATGTAGACGCGGCAGAGGTCCGGTACATCTCAACTTTCCCCAGTTTCATGGACCGGAACGTACAACGTCCACACTGGTTTTTGACGTACGTGGACCCTTATTTTCATAGTAACTCGTCGTTTTCTGTCCGCAAAAAGGCTTATGGATGACCTACGCTAACTTTATTGCGTGTTTTTGATTATTTTGACGGTAAAAGTGATTTTGTCGCGGCTCCATGGAAACTCTCCGCAGGGTGACACGTGTATGAGTGCATGAATTTCACCCCGCCTGGATTACTGTGCGACTGGCGTGGATGCGCGCTGTTGTTTATTATTGTTGCGGAAATATCGCGTCTCATCTTTTGAGTGGACGATAGGCTGCAGTTAGCTTTAGCATAGCAAAGGCCTTGCCTGCAGTCCGGATTGAGTCCTCACACTGCTGCTGTGTTGGCCGCGGACATACACGCACACCTTCAATATTAGGGAGTCACAAAAATGTTTTAATTTTAAAAGGAGTGTAACTTTGACGAGGGAGTTGTTGTCGGAAGTGCTTGGCATCATATGAGAGCTGCCGCTGGAGATGACGGTAAATCTGAAGCTGCACGATAACTCTCACAATGTTTTCATATATTTTCCGTTATCTTGAGAGTTAACTTTTGACTTGTTCTTTAACTACTAAACATTACTCAGTTTAATTCAACAAGACAGTTATGTGATTTTTATTAATGTAAATGCATAGTTTGCGAATATTAGTGTTCGGTTTGGTGTTTGTTTATTACTGACTGGTAGTAGATGTGTATTTATTGGTAAAAAGCACAAATGCTGTACGATCCAAATGTTCTTTGTGTTACTTCAATATATGTAGTCACACTGGCGTTTTTATTTCGGTAGCTGGTGCTGGAAAATATGTTGAATGCACTCTGTGTGTCTTACATTAAAGTCGTCCGTTTATGTAATTTTGGACACGTTTGAAAAGAACAGCCTCTTTTATGACTGTCTGGAAACATTGGGATTTCATTGCTGTTGCGAATAACTGAATGGAAACTTTACTAACATCATGTCTTTTGTGATTAGTAACCCTACAGATCAACACAACAGATGACTGGTGCAACAGCCCGATGCAGGAATTGATGCTTCTTCTCAAGCATCTGAAAATGACTATCGGATATAGGACGAATAAAAGCTAAAAACGGAAGCCCAATGAGCGACTCACGGTCCACAGTCACCGACAGGTATGAAATGTGTTCATTGTTTTGAAGACAAGCTTGTGGATAAAACTGGCTTTTGGTATGTTCCTACTATATGCTTAAGTAGAGACTTATCTAAGCCTAGCTATCTGTTTATTTATGAAATGTACTGTCAACCCCAATCAGCTTTTATTGGTTTTTAGTGTTGTATGTATTTGTGTGAGATGCAGTTGGTTTATGGCCATTAAAGGATTAGTTCACCCAAAAATGAAAATTCTCTCATTATATACTCACCCTCTGTATATCCCAGATTTATATGACTTTCTTTCTTCACCAGGAAACATTTGAAGAAAAATATCTCAGCTCAGTAGGTCTTTAAAATGCAAGTGAATGGAGATTTCTCTTTTGAAAGTCCAAAAATCACAGACAGGCAGCATAAACTTCATCCATACGACACCAGCTGTTAAATTAATGTATTCTAAAGCAACACAATCGCTTTTGGTGTGAAAATCATGAGGGTGAGTAAATAATGAGAGATTTTTCATTTTTGGGTGAACTATCCTTTAAGTCTGATTCTCAGCGGTCCGGTTCTTCAACAGCTTCCCAGTTTGAGAAATGCGTTTCCACTGGCCAGTTAATCTGTCTAGCACTTGTATGGCTATGTTAGTACCAAGTGCTTCTTTGCATTGTTGACACGATATTTTCTCAACAACAACAACAACAACAACAAAAAACCTTCAGACTTCAGATATTTTGCCCTGTTTTTTTGTCTGTTTGTGGTTTTTATGTGGATTTAGGTCATTGTTTGTAGTCCTCATCAGTGGTCGACTGATATGTTTTTTTTTTTGTTTTTTTTTTAATGGCCGATACAAATGCAGATGTACATAATACAATTTAACAGCAGCAAATCAGAACTACACAAAAGTTCTTAAGTGAAACAAACCCGTATATTTTACTATGTCCATTGACAAATCTATTGGTAGATTTTGGAACTGATACATGGGAACATTAACACTTGTGTTTATCGGCCAAGCGAACAATAATATTCACAAAATGGCCAAATATTGGCCTATTAATCGGCCTTGGCTGCATTTCCCAAAAGCATCGCAAGCTTAAATTGAGCGTAGAGACCACTGGCGCCAATGGTTTCTACGATCTACTGTACTTAGGCTTACGATGCTTTTGGGACAATCACTAGTCTTCATATGTTGTTTATGTTGTTCAGCTGTGCTGCCATCTTGGATTCTACCCTAAACAATCACATGCTGAGTAGATTTGCTTTTGCTTTGCGAAATACGGTCACACTGTTGCACAAAGCATATTAAGGCATTCTTATCTCAGATGTGACCCAAGGTGTTTCTACTTTGGTTTTAGAAGCCAAACACTATTGGCAAAATCTAAACTAAACTAAACTTTAGCTAAACTAAAACGTTTGCATTCTCAGTTCTCAACAAGGGCAATTCATCATCATTGTAACATTAATAGAGGGCCATTCCTTTGCATTTCACGTGACTAGGGCTGGGTAAAAATGTAGATTTTCCATTGATTTGCGATATTCATTTGAATGATCTGATATCGATCCTTAAAATCCCTATAATGATCTTTTACTCTGTGTGGCAACCCTCTAGAATGTGAGTAAACCACTTGCATAATCTATTAATGGTGTAACGGTACATGTATTCGTCCCGAACCGTCACGGTTCGGTGCATGCAGTCAGACGAGTCAATCACAGGCGATCCCCTCCAATCCGGAAGGGGGCGCGCGGGAATGCAACACTGTATGCTAACCGCCACAACAGGAAAAAGAGCAGAAGAAGAAGAGACCATCTATGCATCAACCCAAAACAAGAATGGCTTCTCCTAATGCACAAGTTTTATTTTTCATTATTCTATTTATTTTGTACTTTTATAACACGAGATGCTTTTTAGTTTTGTAGCTGATTGTGACCAAATACCTTTTGTTTTTTATCAACCTTACAAAAAAAAAATGGCCTATGCTAGAGTGCATTCTTTTTACTGCTTAGTGCTTAATACACTAAAAGAGGCTGTACTGTACCAACTACCTCAGGGGGGACTAAATGCCGCTAGGTGGAACAAACTGTAATTTGCACTACTGTCTGTTTAAAATAAATGAAAAGAAACCTAGCATTTGGGATTTGTTGCTTTTTCCTGTTGTACCGAACTCGTATCGAACCGTGACCCCAAAACTGAGGTACGTACTGAACCGTGACTTCTGTTTACCGTTACGCCCCTATAATCTATGCAACCAAATTTTTTTGCTATGTGTCTAAAAATGTCTGTGATTAGCCACCGGCTGGTAAATGTTCAGATTTCACTCGCCAGTGATTGAATAGTATGGTGGTGAAGAAGTTTAGCACAGAGACCCTTTCACTATGTGTTGAGAGTAGAAGTTTGGTTTGACTTGTTCTGTGTAATGTGTGTCCAAAGACGAGATCCACACAGGTAATTTGTCATTGAATAACACTCTTTCTGTTCTTTATGTCAGTTGTTGATCAAAAACGACAAAAAAGGAAACATTTAAATCTTATCACACATTGCATGGATGTGGTAAAGAAGCTGTGTGACTCTCGTTAATATGCGCTCAACCACAACACTTTTGTGTGATGCTTGCTGAACTGCTGCTATTCTTAAAGAGAAAGTAAAAATTTTTTCCCTTGTTCTACATATCAGTATAAATAGTCCTAAATTGTACAAATTATGCATGTAAACAATAAACATGTAACAAAAATATATGTATGTATGTATGTATATGTGTGCAATGAAATATATTCAATTTCAAGACTGCTGGGAGAGAATTTCTTTCATTTTTAAGCAAAACTGACTTAACTGAAATATACCCGGATGAATTGGAATCATACCAAGATCAGAATAAAATTGAATAGAATTGAATACAGGCCTACTCGTGACTGGCTCATGACATTGCTGAGCAAAGTAACATGTTATTCGATTATCGTTTTTTAGACCAGGGCACAAATTGAGTGAGAAGTTTTGTTTCACTTCATCGTACTGTCATTTGCAATTGATTGTATTCAGAGTTTTTCATAATATGTGATTAATGGAAACCAGAGGGCCTTGGGAAAGTTCAATAAAAGTATCAATAACCACTATTTGTTCAACATTCACACACTGTTAACTCTTGTTGGCTTTAAATGGACCATGTCAGTCAAAGAATTCAACCGAGTGTTTTCCGAGATCTCTAATGGTAGACTGGGCCATTCAAGCAGCTCTCACAGGTCTTTGCCACTGACGTCAGTGGGGAATAACAGACTGCTTGTCTGTCTGTTGAAGAGTCTGGCCATCTCTCTGATGACAGATGTGCTTTCAGGTATAGCAGGGATTGAAACATGAGAGGATTCGAAGGTAACTCGGAGGGAGAGGTTCACTTGCACTGTTTTGTTGTTCTACCTTTCATTCACTGATGTCCATCCAGCAGGGTAACAAAATCAAGATTAAACCATGCTTAGTTTGGGCCACCCAGGCCTAGTTTTAGATGATTGCTGTTGGCATGGTTTTCATCACATCTGTTATCACTGCAGGTGATGTGTTGTACGGTACAATGTATGTGGCTAATACAGCCTTTGTTACCTTAAGCCGTGCATTGTTCTCAAGGCAGAGGTGTTTTAATCCTGAGGTTATGACAGTTTAAAGTCATGTTGTCCCTTTGTGTTTAGACCTTATTCATTCTCACCCTTAAATTGAAAAATCACATCTAAGACATAACCAGATAGCCACAGCCGCAGGTTAGAAATATATCTAGTGTGAGCAGATTGGCTAACAGTTTGAGCAGATGGTTTCACAGAGAAATTATTCTCATATAGTGTTGAATAATGAAGCAACAGTTTGTCAGATTGTGCAGAACAGCAATGCACAGTTAGTTTTTCCCACACATTGAAGGAAGGTGCCTTAAATGTTTTTGCTCAATGGTCACTTGTTTGGCATTCGTTGGATTTACATAACGACTTGTGCTTTAACATCACAATAGGTAAAAACGAGATGTAGTTATGCATTGCCTAATATCGGATCCACTCATATTGTAAATTATCAATATTACATTTTTCTAGTACTTAATTGTTCTGTGTTATAAGTAAATGTTAGGCATTAATGACAGCTCAGTTTTACAGTTCTGTTTATTGAAATCTTAACAAGAATTATGATGTTGTAAAAACACAACATTCGTGTGTAACAAAATGAACTTTGTGTTCCTCTTTTACACTTTGAGTGTTTCTCAGTGAAGCATGTTTCCTGTTCATCTGTGATAAGCAGAGACCAGCCGAACAACCAAGGCACCACTTGAAACAGCATTGTTTCACGTATTATATTTTGACTGTGTATTTTATAGGGTTGCATCAATTCAAATGCAACCTAGTCTCATAGAATGAATGTTACTATTAGGTGTGTAATGGTTCGAATTTCTCACGGTTCAGTTTGTATCATGGTTTAAAGGTCACGGTTTTGGTATGTTTCAGTATTTGCTTTGTTAAAAAAAAAATAATAATAATAATTTTATTTATATATATATATATATATATATATATATATATATATATATATATATTACTGCCAAATCCAAAGAATAATCTATAACACTTCAACAGGTTTACCCTCAAATAACAATCATTGTTTTACAACAGTAACCATAGTTTAACCATGACATTTGTAGTAAAATCATAGTAACCACAATATAAACATGGTTACTGTCATGGTTACTATGTAGAAACTACAGTATTACTGTTATAAAACCTTGGTTAATTGTATCAAAACCATGATTTCTGCTCAGAAAACCATGGTGACAGTAGTCATGGTTACTACAATATTACTATAGTAAAACCATGGGTAATTTTTGTCAGGGTCCTTTAAAAAAATAAAAATAAATAATCTAATTACTAAATAAATATTTTAGCTTAATACCTGCACTAATACGCTACATGCATCAACATAAAGTGCACTTCAAACTCATCTCAACATATTCAATATTCAGAAGCTGCACATCACTATAGAAGGAATAACCTTGCTATTAGAATGCATACGAGAAGGGATGTTGTGATAATGCTGCTTGAGTATTTTAATCATACATGTAAATCCCACATGAACACCCCAAGCTCTTTAGTTATTGTTTCATGTCTGTCCGAATTAGCACTGACTGCCTGCTTGAAAAAGGGAGCGTGTGCAGTTTCGGCTCACCTGTGGCTCTTTCCCTGGGTAATGTCGGCGTAAATGATTAATCATGTATCAATGTATTACTATAACGGCATTTTAATGCCATTAATCAAACGCATTATTGACACTCGTGACAGATTACAGCCGCGTGAGGAAACAGGAAAAACTTGCGTGCGCGTTTTAAATAAACCCTCACGCGCATTATTGACATATATTACCAGTATACAGCACTCGTGTCAAACGATGTCTGCAAACAGTGCCTGTTTTGTAAACGTCTTCTTACCATCGCTGTTGTAATTGACTGCAAAAAGAAAATGTTTCCAGAAAGGAGAAATGTAAGGGGCTTCTCTTTCGGTTTTTCATTTTCACCACTTGCCATTTTCAACTACACACAACGCCTGCAGAACAGTGATGTCATCAAGTTGACCCACGTGAAACACAGGTGGAGCATATCCATTTACAGATCCATTCAGGTGCATTAGCGGAGGTTGCAGCTGTGCCTGTCTGTTTGACGCTTTTTCTCGACCAAAACTTGTGCTCCAGATGCGTCATTAAACGTGAGGTCAACCGACCATGGTGCCAATGCTTCCCGAACTGTGGGTGGCGAACCATACGGTTCCGTTTTTTACAGAGAACTGTTACACCCCTAGTTACTATAACAACATTTTTGCAAATTTACTTTTAGTGCCGCACTCTGTGTTTCTTCATAGTTTCCTGGTGAAATTAACACTAGAGGCACTATAACAACTGCGTTTTATTCACTTTTACACAAGTCGTGACAAAAATGGCTGATTATGATTTTATAAACACTTATTTTTTTTGCACTGTTACTCACATTGCTATGTTATGATATCAAAACACTTTTACTATACTGCATCATTTGAAAAAGATACATTTTTACACTTGTATTACAAACTCTCCTGCATTTACACTCTAATTTCAGTGTGATCAGCTTCCACGGTATCTCATCTGATAGTGCTGGATTTCCAACCCAGCAGACCGCATTTCGAGCCCAGCCAAACAAGCTGACACGTGAGACGAAAGTGTCATAGAAGCTTAACAAATTTATGTGGTCACAGTAGAAAATGTGCTTTTCATTTTGTTTTTGGTTAGATTTAGGTGTTGGTTAAGGGTAATGATGTCTGTTTTGTGTCTGCCTCACCTTATATGTTAGAATACTGGTTAGGTTTAAAGTTTTAGTTTAGCGAGGTATGTTTTACTCATTAAAACCTCCGTCTTATATTCACCTCGTCTGATTATGACACCATTTCAAATGCTCTTCAATCAATAAAAAAATATATATATTTATATATATATTGCATTAAGGAACTAAAGCTTATTTTTAATACAGAAAGACTAAATGATTTTGTATTGTGACGTTATTTTCATGACAATTAAGCTGAATTGTGTAACTTTTTTGGTATTAAGTTACTTTCTCCTGTCACATATTAATTTGCAGAGACAACTAAGTAAGCCATTCGTAGATTAATTTTCTCAAACATTAAACACTGTCTGTCTGGCGCTATAAAGACACTTCTCTTTGTTTTAAGCAGCCTGTCCAGCCTGACACAACAACATTAACTCAACTAAAGGAGTGAGTTGGGGGTGGGAAAATCTATTTAATCGATCAACAGCAGACGTGAGGGCTTATTTGGGAAGCAAAAACCTATCGGCACACAAATTTTTACCAGTTTCATTACATGTACTGTAAACACCTTCACTGGCTTATCCAATGTCCGCAAGTGTTCTACGCATGCCTGTATATGTTTTGAAACGTACATTACGTTTTCAAAAGCAAAAATAACCTGATGATTTCAAATATCTTGTAAAGGATTTTATTTTTTACATTTAAAAAAAAAAAAGAAAATAGTTATCAGCTTATTGCTGTGCATGTAAATGCTCCACTTTATTGCAGAAACAAATCTTATTACTGTAATACAGTAATGACAATCATCCTGTGTGGACCCATGATTTTTTAATTTTTAAAAATAAGCATAGAATAAGTTTAGGAGAACAAATACTACCATGATGGAAACTTGTAGTTGTTTTTACTTTTTAAATTATATTATAATATTGTAATTATATATTATTAAATTATAGTAATGAGAATGAGATTTCTTCACAATACAGTAGGATACTGAGATTTTGGGGAGGTGCGTTTAAATGTGCCTACTTAATATGTTAATATAGAACTGCAGTCTAAAGCTGTGTCCCAAATGACACACTATACACTATGCACTCACAAAATATACTATGCACTTAACTGTGTAGTGTATACATTTTCAAAGTGTAGTATTGTCCCAAATGGAACACTTAACGGTTTGTTACTACACAGAAGTATTCGCCGTTTAACAGCTGACGGAAGTGACGTTTCAAGCACACGTGATGTGTTACGCTAGCTTTAGTGCATTAGTGGACCTCAGTTCAACACTTGTATCTCAAACAACATACATATTCACACAGCGTGGTGTGTTGGTAAAGCATTCAACTTACATATGCAAGCTGCTGTCTTCAAAGATGTTTCACTTGCTGATACATTCTTCATTATTTACAATTGTTTTGTCAGACCAGCAATGCAGCTTGGTAACTGTGCCCCTTCCGCTATGTATGGCAAGCCGCGAGCTCTGAGTGCACGAAGTATCCAACATTCCACACTCCATTTTGATGGTTGAAAAAGTGCATCATATGGGTACTTAAAGTACTTTTTGTTGCATTTTCAGTGTAAACATACTACTCAAACTACTTACAGTACAAAATGATGTAGAATAGTCATCATTTTTATTTGTATAGCGCTTTTCACAACACACATCGTTTCAAAGCAGCTTTACAGAAAATCATGCATTAACAAAAAATGAAACCGTAATATCTATAAAGTCAGAGTGATCATTGATTGTAAATTTTGTATAAAAATTAAATAAATACATAATTGTATGTAGAACCCCTGCGAGCAAGCCGAAGGCGACTGTGGCAAGGAGCACAAAACTCTTAAGATGTTGGTTAATGGAGAAAAATAACCTTGGGAGAAACCAGGCTCACTGTGGGGGCCAGTTCCTCTCTGGCTAACCAGCATGAATATAGTGCAGAAGTGTGTGGTTTGGGATGCACCTTGGATCTGATAGTTGTAGTTAAATAAGCTAGCATAGAAGGTGTTTAGATGATGCTCTGATTATGCAGATCTTTTTTTGGAATGGCCAATTCCCAATGCGCTCTAAGTCCTCATGGTGGCGTAGTGACTCACCTCAATCCAGGTGGCGGAGGACGAATCTCAGTTGCCTCCACATCTGAGACCGTCAGTCCACGCATCTTATCACGTGACTTGTTGAGCTTGTTACCGCGGAGATGTAGCACGTGTGGAGGCTTTGCTATGCTCCGCGGCATCCACGCACAACTCGCCACACGCTCCACCGAGAGTGAGAACCACACATTATAGTGACCACGAGGAGGTTACCCCATGTGACTCTACCCTCCCTAGCAACCGGGCCAATTTGGTTGCTTAGGAGACCTTACTGGAGTCACTCAGCACGCCCTGGATTCGAACTCGCGACTCCAGGGGTGGTAGTCAGCGTCAGTACTCGCTGAGCTATCCAGGCCCCTGATTATGCAGATCTAAACCAAATCTCATTTTTAAACCATTATTGAGGACAAAACCGGTTGGTCCACTCTAGGTTTAGATCATGGTGTCAACACAAGGGCTATGTTCTCCTTCACACACCCAATTTTTTATTGTCAACATTGTCGATAATGTTGACAAATCGTTTCAACCCTATTTGACAACTTATTTTGTTTCAAGCAGGAAAGAAAATCATTTGGGGAAAGTTTCATGAGGGTAAGAAAATGGTGACAGAATGTTCATTTTTGTCTGAAATGTTCCTTTAAGAGTAACTTATTTTCTAAACATGCTTGCCTCTGATATTGTTGTGTGCTTTCATGCTGGCTGACAGACGCTCTCACTGGAGTGTAAATGAAGAGTTGCAGTGGGCTGGCCTCACACCCTGCTGCCACTTTGGCATGCACACAACAGCCACTCCTGCTCCTCTTTGGTTCTCTTTCTCCACCAAAACTGTCTCAGTAAGAAGCACAAGCTCCTGCTGAGGCACAACAATGTCTGACTCCCCGGCCTCCCTTCCCCCCTGTCCTCCCCTGCCCCCTCCACCTCCAGACAAATGTGCCTTTCACTGCACCACAGGCAGGACCACACCTATGTTCCCCTTTACCTTGAGTGAAGCAGCTGAGAGTCTCAGAATCACGCCTAGTAACTGGAAGTTGACAGACGTAAACATGAGCATGTAAGCTTAGCAGTGAGTCATTTGTTTTGTCAAAGTGCTCATTGTAATTTTGGCTGCTGCATTAAAGACTGTGGGCACTGACCTCTCTCTCATACCCATGGTCCTCTGGGTTTTTGCTGAAAATGAGCTACTTGAGAGGAAATAAAAGAAATAGCTTAGTTTTTTATTATTGGCCAAACTAATTCTTAAATTCCAATAGACATACAACCCCATTTCCCAAAAAGTTGGGACAGTATGAAAAATGCTAATAAAAACAATGAAGTAGTGATTTGTAATTTATATTCACTCTTTGTTAAATTGAAAACACAACTACACATTATATGAGGTTTTACCTTGTGAATGTCTTTGTTTTTTGTTTAATGTACAGTAATTTCAAATCAGATGATTGCAACACACTACAAAAAAGTTGATACAGGGGCAATTTAAGACTAATAACAAATTGCCGAGTTAAAATAACAAGGCGAAGTGAAACAGTAGATGTTAAACAGGTGAGGCAATCGTGTTATAGTATATAAGGAGCCTCCAAAAACAGCCTAGACCTTCAAGAGCAAGTATCATTCAAGACTTGTCAATTTGCCAACAGATACTAACAAATAATCCAGCACTTTGAGAACAATGTTCCCCAAAGACAAATTTGGAAGGATTTTGGGCATTTCACCCTCTTAAGTGCACAATATAGTTAAAAGATTAAAGGAATATGGTCCAATGTCGGTGCGTAAAGGGCAAAACGAAAACCACTTCTGAATGCGCATGATCTCTGATCCCTCAGACGTCACTGTCTTAAAAAACATCATTCATCTGTAATGGATATCATGAACATTGGGATTACTTAAGTAAACCTTTGGTAGTCAACACCACTCGACATTGCATCCACAGATGCAAGTTAAGAATTTACTATGCAAAGTCGAAGCCCTACATCAGCACTAGGGGTGTAACGGTTCTCGTAAGCATTTGCTCTGCGGTTCATTTCTAGTTTAATAACGCATATGGATCATACAGTTTTGCAAAGAAAATATATAGCGCCAAATAGACATGCGCAGTTGTAACCTCCAAATGCACCTTTATGGATCTGTAGATGGACACACTCCGCCCGTGTTTCACGTGGGTCAACTTTCTACAGAGAGAAGCTGTCCTATTAACTGTTAGTATGTTAAATTCAGTTGATGACATCACAGTTCTGCATGCTTTAGTTGGCAAAATGGCAAGGTGGAGAAAACAAGCCGCAAGAGAGAAGCTCCTACGTCATTTAAGTCTCCTATCTGGGAACAGTGGTGGCTCAGCAGTTAAGGCTCTGGGTTACTGATCAGAAGGTCGGGGGTTCAAGCCCCAGCACTGCCGAGATGCCACTGTTGGGCCCTTGAGCAAGGCCCTTGACCCTATCTGCTCCAGGGGCGCCGTAACATGGCTGACCCTGCACTCTGACCCCAGCTTAGCTGGGATATGTGAAAAAAAATTTATAATGTGTGATAAATAAATACAATTATTATTACTTTTTCTTTATGCAGTCAATTACAACAGCGATGGTCAAAAAACATTGACATTGCTCGACGCGAGTGCCGTATACTGGTAATACATAAATATTTGATTAGCTATTTACACTAACATCACCCGAGGATACTGTGTGCACAAAGTTACAGGTGAGTCTGAAACTGCACACAGACACACTCCCTTCCATCTTTAGGCACTCGGAGCTAGTTCGGACATACATGAAACAAGAATTAATGCGCTTGGGGTGTTCATAGCCAAGTTATGTTTTGTTGCCCTTACTCTGTTGATGAAGATGTGTGATTTCCGCATATGATTAAAATACTCGAGTCGCGTCACGACATCCATTCTCGTATTCATTTTAATGGCAAATGTATTGATAGATGTATAGATGTACAGATTCTGACTGTTGAATATACATTGAGTTGAGTTTGAAATGCACTTTATGTTGATGCATGTAGCGTAATAATGCAGGTATTAAGTTAAAATGTTGAGTTAGTAATTAGATAATTTTTTTTTAGTTAAGGACCCTAATGAAAATTAACCATGGTTTTACTATAGTAATGTTGTAGTAACCATGACTTTAATAACTGTTGTCAGAAATAATAGACATTTCTTTTGATAGAAATAACCATGTTTTTATGTAGTAATACTGTAGTAGCTATATAGTAACCAGGGTTTTACTATAGTAATATTGTAGTAACCATGACTGAAGTAGCAATTACTGCTGTCACTATTGTTTTCTTGGCAGAAATCATAGTTTTGATACAATTAACCATTGTTTTACAACAGTAATAATGTAGTTTCCAATATAGTAACCTTGACTTTATTATAGTATTGTAACAATGACAGTAACCATGTTAATTTTGTAGTTACTATGATTTTACAACAAATTCATTGTTTAAACTATGGTTACTGTAGTAAAACCATGGTGATTTGTAGTGAGGGCAGCTCTCCTGAAGTGTCTGTTACCAAATAGAATATTTTTACTGTGGATTTGGCAGTAATATTTTTTTCCCTGAACATAAATACCGATCCGTACTGAAACCGTGATACAAACCGAGCCGTGAGAAAGTTGAACCGCGTTACACCCCTAATCAACACTGTCCAGAAGCGCTGCCAACTTCTCTGGGCTTGGTCTCATCTTAGATGGAAAGTAGAACAGTGGAACCATGTATTTTCTGGTCCGATGAGTCCACATTTCAAATAGTTTTTGAAAAACACAGTTGTTGTGTTCTCCGGGCCAAAGAGGGAAAGGACCATCCAAGCTGTTATCAGCGTCAGGTCCAAAAGCCAGTGCCTGTATGGGCCAGGGGTGTGTCAGTGCCCATGGCATGGGTAACTCGCACATCTGTGAGGGCACCATTAATGCAGACAGATATGTACAAAATTTGGAGCAGTATATACTGCCATCCAGCACCGTCTTTTCCAGGGACATCCCAGAATTTTCAGCAGGACAATTTCAAACCACATACTGGCCGAATAAGCAGAGAGTTGGCCTGCCTGCAGTCCTGACTATCTCCAATTGAGAATGTGTGGTGCACAACGAAGCGCACAATACGGCAAGAAGACCCCGTACAATTGTACAGCTGAAGACCTGCATAATGGATGAATGGGAGAAAATTCCACTTTTTAAACTTAACAAACTTTTGTCTTCAGTGCCTAAATGCTTAAGTGTTATTAGAAGAAATGGTGATGTTTCACAGTGGTAAATGCTTGACTGTCCCAACGTTTTTGGAATGTGTTGCAATCATCTGATTTGAAATTAATGTACATAAAAAAAAAAACAAAAAAAAAACAATGCAATTCACAAGGTAAAACATCATATATTGTTTAGTTGTAGTGCTTTCAATATAGCAAAGGGTGAATATAATTTACAAATCACTCCTTTTTGTTTTTAGTAGCATTTTTCATATTGTCCCAACTTTTTCGGAATTGGGGTTGTTTGATTAGTTAAAGTCTGATTTGGACAAGTAGCTTTGTCATAGCTTTGCTTGGTGGAAATTCATAAGCCTGTTGGTAAGAACAATTGTAAATTAAATAATTTATCTTTATTATCTCAAGTTATCTCAAGTTATCTGCAGTTTCTTATTTTCTCCTGAGAAAAAGTAACCTCACAAGTGTCTTCTTTAGAGTTTCAGAAGTGTAGCCCTTTCACACATGCAACCTAATAAATAGCCGTAAAATTGCTGGATTGCCTTTACTGGTAAATGTACCATATGTGAAATTCACACATGCAACGGTTTACGTCTTTTTTCTGTTTCACAACCATTTCCACTGCAGCACCAAAATCCCAGTAAACACTGAGGAGTGGTTCGTTTGTTTTTTCAGTCGACAAATTTATTCATCGCTCGGATAAAGAGAGGAGTTTTAGGCTAGACTTCACTACACCACTTGTAAAAATAGACAGAATCTAATAGTATCACACACTTACCGACAATATCAATAGCTAGACAAAAACTGGGCAAACAAAATGTGTGAAAGTGACGAAAAACTGTCAAGAACTGTCAAGATAACAAAGTCTGCAATCAAATGTCTGAGATTTCAATATGAATATACTCTTAATCTCAACAATAGTCTTATTTGTGCCTATTTAGGCATTTTAGAAACATCTGAGACAAAGTTGTGAGTTAAATATAAATGAGAACTCTAAAAAGTCTCCAGAACTATGAAAGGGCAACCTCTGAGGATTAAAATTTTCTCTGCAAGTCTATTTTTTGTTACACTAAAATCATAGTTCAGAGTAGGGTAAGCGGTACAGATATGCTGGTTTATCTGGCAGCACAGAAAATCTCAGTTGACAGTCATGAAGCCTCGACCGTGCTTCGAAATCAACTGAAAGTCTATGAATAGAAGTAACTCTGAAATCACAGGCTCACGCAAAATATAGCCATGAATGTGCTTGTGTTACCAAACGAGTACACCAGTCGCTCTGTGAGTAACATACAGTATATTGCATCAGGGCAATTGCAACATTACAGATGTGACTTTTGCAGTGAAAACATGAAATTTAAATTAATTGCCAGTATCTCGAACCATATATATGTATAATCACAGACCCCAGCAGATATAGTCGAGACATCAGAACATTTTCAGTCTGGACAACTTTTTTTCCTCCATATTTAGAGCGTTAAATAAACTTGCATTACGGACATGACAAAAATGGAAGTTTTTGGGAGTCCACACACTTTGTAAAAATTCTGTGAATTGAAATGCACAATCCAGAAATGATAATAGTCATAGAATATAGATGGGCATTCCTAAGAACATTTTATATTTACATTTTTATTCCTTGTCATTTTCACATAAATGGGGAAAAATGGCATTACGGATATGACATCTCTTCGTTAAGGACGTGAAAGTTGTGAAAACAGCACTTGCATGATGAGGGAAAACGATCCAAAAACTCTTTGAAACCTGCAGACTTTGACCTCTGAGACACTGATATGAAATACATCAAGGCTGCATGATGAATTGAAATAAGATTGAAATTGCCATATGGCCTTGCACAGTTACTATACCGCAAGAGGCAGCATTTTAAAATATGGTCTGCAATCACCACTTAAGACAGCGCTGCATGAGCGAGCGGCGCCCCTAGTGGCTGTGTGCACCACATGCTGAGCAGCACAGCAATATTAGATGATGTTTATCAAATTACAATTCAAATCGTTAGTTTATTTTTAAAGCTGCACGTAAACAGCAATTTTGAACTCTTGTTTCAGCGCTGCGGTTGATTTGACAGGTGAGAGGGGGCACTTTGCTGCTGACTGGGATGCATTCAGGGGCCAGTTGCATAAAACTGTTTAGACTAGCCTAACATGTTAGTTAGCCATTTTTTTAAGCTGTTCAGTGTCTTTTCCCATAATGCAATGTGAATAAGACTGTCTTACTAAAGACAGCTGTGAGCTTGTGTAATGCAACAGGCTTTCTCTGGTGTCTTTAGCTAACTTCCTAAATGTTGGTTATAGATGCAGAAAGCTTGAAACACACCACAGATCAAAACAATAGTCATCGCTCTATCAGAATCATCATTGTAAAACCCAGTGGTGAATGTTTGATTCTTTCATTGATATGCTTATGATTTGATATGCAGCGGCCATAACTGTCACGTCCATAATGCATTAATATAGGTGTTTAAAGTAAAGAATTCTTAACATCGACATAAGTTTGCTTTGTACAGAAACGTATTAAATTTATTTGAATGAATATTTTTTGTGTGATTATAAAATTTACCTCTAAAAGGTTATAGATATGAGTCATTTGATCCTTTTTTTGCAACCATGAGATATGGCTTTTTGAAAATGTTGTTTTAGAAATGGTGCACTTGTATTGCACGGTATACCGGTACTAATGAAATATCGCAATTCCATAAAATTTAAAATGATAGGATATCATCTTGTTGCTAATTTTGGTACACTACTACAGTGTGGTGCTATTAGAAAAATTGCCACAGGTAATCAATTTGTTTCATTCATGTTTTTATTTATATTATGGAGCTCTGTTGTGCAACGTTTGTTTGTTTTTTTGTTTTTTTTACCGAAAAATAGCTATTTATTTTTGTAAATGATTATATTTTATTTGATTAAACACTGTTTTGATGATTTAACATTTAATTTAAACATAAAACATGGAATCCAGAAAATGTTTTATGGAAAATGCTGAATTTTCAACTGCTAGACTTTATGCCGTTCATTTAGTCCTATAGTCCTATTCTGTGTGATTTCATAAGTAATCTGAAGCTATTTATTTGTTGCTGAAGTTTTGATTTAGTATCGATACTGTGGTACCAGGGCAGGTATTGTACCGAAGCCAAAATGTTGGTATCGGAGCATCTCTATGGTGCATCCCTTATAAGACCGTATAAAAAAAAAAATGCAATTTCCTAATAAAATTCATAATGTCACTATAATACAGTAAAAAATAGATCTAAATGAACAACTTTAAAGGGTTGGTTTGTTCCTTTGCTTAACTTTATTTTTCCATGGTGTGGTTGACATCCGTGGAATTGCCATTAGTAATTTGGCAAGAAATGCTTTACTGATATTTTAACTCTGTGATTGGCCAACACCGATCTGATTATTTATTTTGAATATGCCCCTTGCCACACTATTATAAGTTATATGCTGCAGTTATATTTTAATATCCTTGCCCTATACTGTAAAATTACATTCAGTTTACATTGTGATATGCTAACATTTATCTGAATTAAAAAACACTTATGAAGTTTTTTTTGTCACTTTCAAAGATCATTGTGACTTACTGGCAACAAGTAGACAAAATATATCCATTACAAGCTCCAAAACTGCTCCAGTGAGAAACCATTAGTATCTGTATGATTTGTTTACAGTCTTTGGTGCTTTGTTGTAATGCAAATTACTAATTATTGAGCAACTACTAAGGCTGAGCAAGTGCTCATTCATTAGAGTATGTGAGATTTTGTGTGTGCTGCAATTAAAAAAAAAATCTGCCCTGAATCTAAGCACGAATGCTGATCACAGAACCATCTTTAGAAAGATATTGCATACTTTAAGGAAAGGATCCTGAATGACTTTCCATGAGAAGGTAGCTAAGAACTAGTCTTGCAAGTCAGCATAGACAAGTCAGGTGCACAATGTATCTTATTTTGCCCAAGCCACCAATAGTAAACAATCTGACTGCTAACCTGCTACTCAGAGGATTGCGCTAATTGTACAATTCCCTGAACAGAAATAACATAAAACAAACAAAGTATCCATAGAGAATCACCCTGTTTCATGTATGTGTGTGCGACTTCACCGGGAGACACACTTTGAGTTTTCATCGCATCTGTACTGATTGACTATACAGAAAATAAAGTGATTTCTGGATTACTACATCGACTTTTTCTTGGGATGACTATAAAAAAATCTGATGTTTATCAAGAGTGGGTAATTGAACTTTATTATGCACTAAACCATCATTAAAGCTAGTTTACATGAGGGAAGTATTGTGTGCGTGCCTGTTACTGCGTGGGCACCAAGACGTCTTTTTTTAAGTCAATGAGTGAGTATTTCAGTACAATAATTTATGTTAAGTCATAAAAGCCTTTATTGTAAAAGATTGTGTTACAAAATAGGTTTATAGTGTATTTTCAACATGTTGTCCGCTGAGTTCAGCGTGTGCTGCGTGCTTAAACAACGCTTTCACCACCTCGTCTCTCTCTTTCACCGCACGCACGCACGCCTCGTGAGCCCAGTTTAACCTGTAACCTGAAGACACAAGCTACGTCCGAAAACTGGAAAATACTGCCTTCGGAGGCTGTATAAGGATGAAGGTAGGATGAAATAAGGTGGTTTTTAAACTGTTCAGATAGTTCCATTCATCAACCATTAACTGATAAGGCAGCTGCCTACGTTTTCAGATGCAGCCACAGTTTGTATAAAACAGCCTAAAACAAACAAAAGTGTAGCTCCAATCCCGGCGTCCTCTGTCGGTGGTGGTGTTTTTGTTGTTGTTGCTTTTGAAATGTGTGTGCAAATAACGTCAGAATAAAAATGGTCGATACTAGATGACGTCACTATGGTGGTTCCTTTTGTGAATGCAAATGCAACAAAGGAAAAGTCTCCTTGGGTGTCCCGTGCCTCGTAAAAGTTCTCATCTAGAAAGTTACTGAGGGAAAAGTACCAGGACTGTAGGTGGGAAAGGGCCTTTAGTGATTTAGTACCCTAAACAAAATGGAGAGCTGTAAAGCAGTCAATATTTCTTCACTGAGAGAATTTGTTTTTCCGAGCTGCAATGACTCACAGTACAGCAAATGCTAGCTACATTTTGAGAGTTCTTTCACTGGGTTTGTTTGAATATAGATTGCCCTATACAAGGAGACAGTGAGTGGGAAATGTGGATTTGCAGCCAATAGCCCTCTGGCTGTTAGAGGGTGGGAGGGGCCATGACCGGAGGCTTGGAGTGCTGTGAAGTCTTATAGAATTTAATTCCCACAATCACTTATGGCAAAACAGCCAACACCAGCATTATTTTCACCAATGAAAGTACAAGACTTCACCAAAGCAAGGAGAGATTTGTTTGCGATGTTCACTTCTTTTTGGACTATGCTTGTATAATAATTGCAGTGATGTTAATGTATTTTGCTAAGTGATATTATTTCTCTATTTGCTGCTCATATCTAAATGTAATCAATGCAAGAATAACAAAATCTGACATTCCCTAGATGCTAGTGGTTCTCAACTAGTGGGTCGCAGGTCTGTTCTGATAGGATTGCAGACAGCAGGGCAGAACTATGCTAATTGGAAGTAATAAAATGCAACTATCAATGTAATTGTGCATAATTAGGATAGCAAAAGAAAGACCTAATGACATTTAAAAAGGAGAAGATAACCTCTCAGAGATTTTGTTGTTGTTGTTTAGGTCAAAGGCTGTGCGTTCGATAAATCTTGGAGATATTTTGGCGCAAAGTCATCTGTTACTTTTCGAATCTAGCCAACAGGTTGTGTGACACATCCTCATCCTCAAAAACCATGAACCAAAGTATGCAAGGTTAACAAAAAAAAGACTACATTACATATGGATTCACTTGCAGCGTGGATAAACATGGTTTGTGCCGACCATTATGTGTTATGTAAATAATTAGCTGCCGAGAGAATGAAATCAAGTTCAAGTGACATTTTGAAAACAAGATTGAAATTGTCAATTTTCCCTATTCAGCCTGTCAGGTCAATATTTTTTCATATTTTTGGGCCTATGATGTTCATGTAAATATGATTAGAGTTCAAAGTTTGATTTTAGTAACTTTTTTGTACAATAAACAGCCAAACTAGTAGAATCACCGCTCAGTGCCATATTGTTGAGATCTGATATATTCATTGTTGCTTCATAGTCTTGGCTTATGTATATTCTGCATTCTGTGCCAAGCAAATACCAGACTGCTGTGCCTGTATTTTCTCTGGTGCATTAAACAGTTACTGAAAATGTTGAGAGCGAAATAGAGTGAGAGAGGGAGGGTGTGGCTGCCTCTCTGCAGAAGGTGATTGGATATGATTTATTTGCCTGTCCTTTTCTCCCTCACACTGTGTGGATGCTTAAACCTTATGTAGTTTCTAGGGCAGTGTAGCAAGGCTGGCATGCTGGGATGAAATTAATCCTGCGCACTGTGTGCTTCACTGCTGTTGAAGAAATGGGGCAGGAGATGATATGACAGTTGGCCACAGAATTAACATGGCTCTGATGTACTAATAAAAATGTTCTGTATGTGGTTTTTTCAGTTATATTGTTGGTCTGTTATTGTCAGCAAACAGCCAGAGATGCACCAAAAAGTACTTAAAGGACATCTGTTGTCATTTAGCCTCATGTTGTGCCAAATCCAAATTATTGACTTCTGCAGAACACAAAATGAGATGTTGGGCAGAAAGACAGCCTCAGTCACCATTCACTTTCATTGCATCTTTTTTCCATACATTAAAAGTGAGGTGACTGAAGCTGACCGTCCTTAACATTTTTATTAATTCACCCCATTCTGCCCATTGCCATTCTCTCCATCAATTTCTGTCATCTTGTGAATATTCCTTTTATTTTTATAAAAATTGAGAAGCCAAACCATGATCATGGTCCTCTGTTTAGTTCAGAGATTTTTTTTTATTTTTCCAGTCTGTCGCAAAGAGAATTAAACCACATTAACCCTCATGTGTTCTGTTAATTTTTGACTCATTTTCATTTTGTTTCTTTAATAAAAATGGTATCCTTCATCTGAGTGGTCCAAGACTTGGTTACTTTTCCTACACTTGCCATCTGAACACACACACAAACACACACAATTGGACTGGAGTTGAGGTTTTGTGACAAAACAAAGTAACACTTGTGTTGTTCTGGGTCAAAATTGACCCACCATAGGAAATGAATGGGAAAGACTACAACACAGAGCAATTTTTTTTTATATGTCAAGTAAAAATCAATAAACCAGACACAATGCAGAAAATGCTGCTAGTTGACACTGGAATTACTAGTCGGTTAATATTTCCCCCCATTAAACTGATCAACATTTTTACACATTTACATTTGGCTTTATATTTTTACATTTTTTAAATAGAATTAATAATAAAACATTTCTTTAAAAAAAAGAGGATATCTGGAGCAGATACAGAGTTTAATTTGACCTCAGGCTGCGTGTGCTTCTTCCCTCTCTCACTCGTGGCACGTGCAGGAAAATATCCTCTCGCTAGACAAGCAAACTCAGTGATTATGAAATCACTTCGGTGGTGGTGCGGGAATCGGATTTCCAAAGTTTAAAAGTCCCTATGGATGTTTTTACATTTGAGTCTTTAAATCTGTGTATGCTTGCATGTTATTTTTCCACTGAGCGGGCTTTTTCAAGCGCGTCTACCTCAGGTGAGTCAAGTCCCGTCTTTCACCGGACCATGTCGACGTGTTAGTTTTGCTTATCAAAACATTTATGCTTTTGAGTAAGTAACCTATAAAATTACTGTTTTAGACTAGGTATGGCATTTTTTTTTTAATTTATTTTTTTTATCTACTGATTAGGGATGAAGGCTATATTCAACGAGCTTAACGTGTTAAACTATCTTTTATTCTGTGTGAACATCATGTTTAGAATGATTAGGTTTACTGAAGGCTAGATCACAGGCCTATTTTTTTCTATCCAATGGCTACTTTCTTTTTTTTTTAACATCATAACTGTTATTGGTTAACATTCTTTACCGAACAGCTGTCATATTAGATCAATGGCTAATGCACGACTGCGCATTGTGAAATGCACTCAACTTTTCAGCGCATTTTTTTTTTCTCTCGTAGATTTGGTTTAGTCTACCTGTGAATTATTTTCAACAATGTCCTGACTGTTTTAATATGTTAAGTAACTTTTATGTGGTGAATTCCGTTTAGAACAGGCGGGGTTGCTCTATTGGTCTTGCACTATTCATTCTATTGTTTTCAATAAATATACCTGTTAAATATTCGCTAACGTTGATTCAGTGAATGCGTGTCATGTTCTATATTTAATGTACAATGACCATAGTGCAAGGCATTTTCAGTGCAATTTAGCGTCGGATTTGGAATAGATGAAGTATTTTAAATGGTTTGCATAAACACACTTTTTATAATTTTATTTTATTTTTTTTATTTTTTTTATTATTCTGTTTTCTGAAGGTTGGTTTCTTTTTAGACTTTAAAATTTTTGTTTAAACATCAGTGAAATTAGTCGTTCCGCACATCCCTAGCATGCACACATACAGGTTTGTTTGACTATAATAGTGAGGACATCTCACAGACTTCCAGTGATGTCATATCAGGCTAATGATATTTATTCTGTTTCCCAACTCTAAACCTAACAATCACACAAACATGTGCACATCACTAGATTTGAAGATCAACATCATCTGACCCATTTAGGAGCCTTTTTTTGTTTTTTTACTAATGAGGACATTTCACCCTCACAAGTGTAGACAAACCTGTCCACACATACCAAACATACCACACAGGTCTAAGTCTGAGTCTGGCCCCTGTGTGACAAAGTTTATGCTAGAATTTTTAGAATTTTGATGTTTAAAAAATATGTAAGGTAACAAAATAATTACTCTTGTCTTTTCTTTGTAACACAGTCAGATTTGACTGTGGCAGCATGTTCAGTCAGGTTTGACAGCGTATTGGGGCATCATTGCACTTCACTTCAACACAAGTGGTTTTAAAAAAAATGCCACAATATTTAGTTTTTATAATGTCTAAATATATATCCAATGCATGACTTGTGATTATATCTAGAAATTATGTTTGTTACAACACTGGCTTATAGAGACCAGCCAATGCATGGAGCACTGAAGCCATCTACTGGACATGGTTGTCATTTCAGGTAATTGTTATTTTTATTCCAGCAGATGTCACCAGAGGCCCCCAGTGCATGACAAATTTTGACGTTTTGACACTCTTTCAATGCAGTGAAATTAAGGTTTTTTTATTAAAGTGAAGATAACATAATAAACTATGTGTATGAAAATGAATGGTGTAATTTAGAGTTAAATAATGCCTAAATACCATAAAATCAACCCCCCACCCAGCACTGAAAGCTTGCGAAGCTCATACACGTCAAAGTGACCACTCCTAGCGGCACACACCTCGTAAGATAAAAACATTGGTAACTCTTTACAATAAGATTCCATTTGTTAACAGTAATTAACAACAAAAGTTAACATGAACTAACAATGAACAATACTTACAGCATTTCTTGGTTGATCTTAATTTCAACATATAGGATCTGTTCCAAAACCTATTGAGCGTCCTCCGGAGGCAACATTTTAAGACATCATAGGTGCGCTCCCATTGCAAAGGCTGTACCAAAAGCTAGGTATATTAATTATATTATACAAATTTTAAGGTATAGCATCGTATGCATCCTTCCCCGGGTAGGCGATCCCAGAATGCACCGTGATGAGCTCGGTGGAAAAATTAATCCAATATGGCGGATGAAGCGATAGAAATTTAGATTATAAATATACTTCTAATACTCCATTTAATACTGAAAACTATTGATAAATAATAGTTTAATATGATACAAAACTGACTATTTTACCAGAAATGTCTGCGCTGTGCGTATTTATGCTCATTACAGGATTGCTTTGTTTCTCTCATCACCTGTATTGAAATCAGTTGCGAGTCGAGTCTCGAGTGGTACACGTGAGGACATGTAGAGCCTATGTAGAGCGTTCCAAATCGCTCTCATATGAGGCATCATTTGAGGTAAGATGCCGTCATAGAAGACAGCTGCCTATTTAGACAGGAGACGGCTCACTAATTTTGGAACAGACTCATACTAATACATTTTTTAAATCAAAAGTTGTGTTTGTTAACATTAGATAATGAACTAAAATGAACTAGCCTAACAATGAACAAATATATTTTTATTAACTTGCATTAACAAAGATTAAAACATGCAGTAAAAAATATATTGTTCATCCTTTTTTGTTTGTTCATTATACCTAATGCATTAACTAATGTTAACAAATGTAACCTTTTTGCAAAGTGTTACCAATCATTTTATACTTTCGCAGCTGCCGTGTATCATTGACCAATCAGAGCTGATTTTATTAACAAACGGCACTTAGCTTTTATGTGGTCAAAGAACAACATGGAGGAGAACATAGGGGGCTGTTCACACCAAATGCATCCCACGCTGTTTGTAAACATACGTTAGACAGACATCTTTGACCTCGTGCCTTTTTGATTTTTTTTTTAAACATCGTTAACTTTTAAAAATGCGTTTTGAGACACCTGTATTCTGTATTCATCTAGCTTTTTTGCACAAGAACACATTCGGTATATATTATCAATATATCGATCCAGTAATGGTTAGCGTAAATAATCTATGTCCTTTTGATAATGATTTGGGTCGAATTAAATAGAAAACTATGCTAGTTGCACTCTGTGGGGCTGGAGAATTTTGAGCAGCCTCTAGAGTTGTAACTAAGTGCCACCGACAGACAACGAACGGTGGCTGTGGTGTGTGTACCTTTTATAGAATATTTATTGTTTTGTGTTTTAGAACACGATATTTCAATGTGCAAAGTTACTTGCCACTCACGTTTTACCAAAGTTGTATTGAGAAATATATATGAAGAGACAAACTATTGTGCAACGATCATTTCTCATGCGCATGGAAAACACTTGTAAACTGGAGAGGGAGAAGAGATCTAAATCAAAGCTTGCCACCTATCACGTACTGTGTAAAATGCCCTTTAACAGTAGCCATAACTGCTACCATAGCTGTGGCTTATTTAGGGTCCTTGGGATAAATAGTGCCAACATGGCTGCCCAAAACACTCTTAAAGTAACAGAGCATGAAGCTTTCTGACCAGCTTTTTGTTATTAGCAGGCTAACTATCTTTTGTTTCTGTCAAAATAGAGATAAATGTAGGCTGTGATGTTTTGCAAATTGTGGATTGGTACAAGCCCTGACTGTTTTAGAGTGTCAGCTTGTCCTCCTGACCTTGGTGGTGACGAAGTGTGTTGTGAACTTCGCTTACTCTCTGCTTTCCCACCTCCTCTTGCAATATCAAAGAATTTAAACAGACAATCTAGCGTGAAGAAATGCACATCCTCCAGCCCTGTCAGGATGGGTGATTGAGTTTATTGGAGCAGAAAAAGAAAATCTCCCCAGGCCGCTGTGGCTCAGACCGCTGCCCCCCCCCCCCCCCAAATCCATCCTCATTGTGATGTCACCTGGGGGTGGGGCCAGTCATTTCAGAGGCCCAACTCACATCTTATGACATCACCCTAAATGACACTTCAACATCCATTTACCTTTCCATTCTTTTATCTTTTCCTCTTGTATGCCAATATTACCCACACCATATCTGTGCGCCTGCTCACAAACAGAGAGACAGACACACCCCGCTCTTGTTTGATCATGTCATTACTCAGTCATCACTGTTTAATGGGTTTTAACAGCTGATGTTTGGAGCAAATGTGGGCTCCTGTTAGAGCCAGTTGGTGTGCCATAAACACACCTGCCTCTTCTGTCTGCCTGCAGAACATTTGTCCTTATTTGCCTAGCTTTCCCAGATTTGCTTATTCACTTTGTTTCATAATGACTGTAAATGTATGCAGCCATTTTGTATTGAAATGACTAGGATATTTAAAGATAAAAGCATTTTATTCTTCTTCTTCCACAGTGTTTATTTTTCTGGACACATTGCCTCAGGCTTTTCGGTTCACTTATTTCCAATAGCTGCGTTTCCACTGTCGGGACAAATTAAGGCTTGCTAGTGCGTGCCAAGTCCAGTTGTGTTCCCACTATCACTTGCAGAGCTTAATCGTGCCTCCTCTGGGCTTATTCAGGGCCAACATCCAGTGGCTTTTGGCCCAGCAATTACCCTTGGGCCAAAGAAGGCCAACTGGTGATTGAGGCGCAGTCAAAGGCAGAGTGTAGCGAGACACTTGTGCTGCGTTTCATTCAAGTCAGATGTGCGATATTCCAGATGCTTGGAAAAAGATGTTAAAACAACCAAAATTGCAACATTCCCGTTAGCATAACAGGGGTTTGACTCTTTCCTAGCAACACAACTGATAAACAATGCTGCTACGCTAGCATTTGTGCTACAGGTGTACGATCATCAAAAGAGAGTTTAATTTACTGTGTTTTGTACACCAGTCTCTGCAAAGGTTTTTTAAATAAGCTTTAATATCTTGTAATGTAGGAACTTTTTACTCATTGGTTGAAATCATTTAATGAAAGTGAATGTTTATCACTAACTTTGTACATCTCTGGGTGCCGACATATTTGTGTGATGTCACGTACCTGCATCTCAGTGGAAAAAATTAAGGACACATTACAAATCTGTTAAGATGCACAATGGACAAAGCGGTGCCTAAAGGAAGAACTTTCCATGGTTCGAGATCATGGACGGTGTGCTGGGACATTGTCCTGCTGTTAGTGGAGAGACCACTCGGGACACCACGGCAGTTGAAGTCGGTGAGTTGTCAACGTTAAATTATCTTGCTTGCTAGCTAACATTTCTGTACAATATGAACTTGATATTCTAGATAACTAGATAACATGAGTGTTTGTTTTGGCTTGTGAAATGGGCGGGGTGTGTGACATTTGCACCAGGGCGGCGTATTAAAGGCGGGTTTTAGGGCAACTCTGCGGGGCTTTTGGCCCGATGGTGGGAATGCAGAGCGATTTTGGGTTCGTGGCTCGTTGTCCGAGGCTGTTAACCCCGGCTGACGAGTTTATTGCCCTGGCTCGCACTGGCCCGATACTGGAAAAGCGGCTAACGACACAAGCAGCCTAAAGGCCTTTTCAGACCAAACGCGGCATAAAGTGAATGACCGCCGTTAGCATATTCACACCTTTACAGTAGATGACGTTAATCGACAAGCAATTTTACCCCGGTACGGTAGGTGGTTCAGCGCACCTTTGAACTGGTCTGCCCTCTGCCCATGAGTGTCCAAGCAGATCTGAATTTTTTTTTTTTTTTTTTATTTCTCTACAAACTGCAGAAGTGATGAAGAGTTTGTTGATGAGTTGCTCAATGAGAGAGAAAACATTCGAGACACTTCACAAACTATTTCAGTTCACCTGCTTGACGAGTTGATTGGCAGTATTGTCATGTGCACACAGTGTGAGGAGTGATTAGAAAGACATTAAGCACACATAATGACTGTTGTAAGAGTTGTTGTCAATTTGAACTACTGATTGTACCTTATTGCATGTGTATCTAAATATGCTGAAAACATGTGACTAATTAAATATGACTGCACTTAAACGGCCAAAGAGTCTATACAATGCAAGAAATACAACACCTCACCCAACGAACCATCTTCACTCTGACCCATTATTAGATACAAGTACTTGCCAATGACAGCTGTTAATGACTATTAACAGTTGCACAGAAATAACGATTTTGAGGAGACACTATACAAAGTTTTTGGTATACATTGGCATTTTGATGTGCACTGCAAATCACAGCATTAATTTTATTAATATTTGGTGAATAAAAACACGTAAGATCCGTACAGTTGTTTATTAAAAAAGGTGATACTAAGGAAAATATTCCGCGATATATGTTACATTAGAGATATAAGAGAACTCGCGTAAGATTAAATGCAAAGGAAAAAATAAAGCAAAATATGAAGACAATCCATATAAGAGCAGAGAGCTTTTTAAAAGGGATGCAAGGTAGTGATGCAGCAATATCATTTACATGTTAAGAGAACCCATAGGAGAAATACTTTTTCTATTTTTATGGCATTTGATGCAAAAGAAATACACATTGTCATTGCTTCAGCTTTTAATGTTGGTGGTCAAAACTGCTTTCTGTGCTTTAGTGCCACCTGTTCTGCTGGCTTTGGGAACTGCAGCAGCTCCTGACACATGATTCACAGCTCAAATAATATTGGTCAGTGCATTTCTTCTGCCAAAAAAATTCGACACACCCACTGTAAAAAAAGCTTTGCTTTGTCGGCTCAAACGTTCGTTCCAGGTGTGAAGGGTTCGTTAGGAATCCATTGTTACTGTAAAAAAAAAATTAATTGTGTCGAAGGTTCTCATTTGGTATGAAAAGGCCTTAAACCTGTGATAATATGAGAATGAGAGCTTAACCTCATGGAGTGGATATTTTTGTCACATATTGTATATTGTTCCTCTTTTTGAAACTGAAAGAGAAGTGAAAGTGTAATGTGAACATTTGCTGGGTTACTACGTGTTTCCATGTGCTTTATTTCTTGCATAGCCCCATATGACTTTTTTCCTTTTTTAACACAAAGGGAGAAAGGGAGTTTATGGTGACCACCTCTTCAAGCTTCAAAATTATGCAAAAATAAGTTAAATGAACTTAAATATTTGAGTTATGAGTCCAGAACTTGACATTTCAAGTAATACTTAATTAAGACAACTTGATTTTTACAGTAATGACAACTTTAGGGTTTACAGTGTGGAAGACAGCGGCAGGACCTTCGGATGACACACAGCTCATATCGCTGTTTCCATGAGTTAATAAAACCCCACATGAGAGACACGTGTAGGGATGTGACGGTATAAAATTTTCATATCACGATAATTGCTGAAGCATTTATCACAGTATACAGTATTATCACAGTATTGCATTGAATTACAAAACGGGTTGAAAGATAAATAAACTTTGTTCTCTAAACTAATGTTGTTCTTAATTACAAGATTTAGTTACTTGTTTTGTACAACCCCAATTCTGAAAAAGTTGGGACAATATGAAAAATGCTAATAAAAACAAAAATGAGTGATTTGTAAATTATATTCACCCTTTGCTATATTGAAAGCACTTCAACTAAACAATATATGATGCTTTACCTTGTGAGTTTCATTTATTTTTTTATTTTTTTATGTACAGTAATTTCAAATCAGATGATTACAACATGCTCCAAAAAAGGTGGGACAGTCGAGTGTTTACCACTGTGAAACATCACCATTTCTTCTAATAACACTTATTAAGCATTTGGGAACTGAAGACACAAGTTTGTTACGTTTAGAAAGTGGAATCTTCCCCTAATCATCCATTATGCAGGTCTTTAGCTGTACAATTGTATGGGGTCTTCATTGCTGTATTGTGTGCATCATAATGCACCACACATTCTCAATTCGAGACATGTCAGGACTGCAGGCAGGCCAATCTAGCACCCACACTCTGCTTACACAGCCATGCACTTGAAATCTGGGCAGTATATGGTTTGAAGTTGTCCTGCTGGAAAATGCAGGGACGTCCCTGGAAAAGATGGTGCTGGATGGCAGTATATACTGCTCCAAATTTTGTACATATCTGTCTGCATTAATGGTGTTCTCACAGATGTGCAAGTTACCCATGCCATGGGCACTGACACACACCTGGCCCATCCAGACACTGGCTTTTGGACCTGATGCCAATAACAGTTTGGATGGCCCTTTTCCTCTTTTGCCCGGATAACACAACGGCTTTGTTTTTCAAAAAACGTTTTGAAATGTGAGATCACATGCATTCAGAAGTGGTTTTCGTCTTGCCCTTTACACACCAAGATTTGACCAGATTACTTGAATCTTTTAACTATATTGTGCACTGTAGAGGGTGAAATGCCGATATTTCTACCAATTTGTCTTTGGGGAACATTGTTCTCAAAGTGCTGGATTATTTGTTGAAGCATCTGTTGGCAAATTGACAAGTCTTGAACAATACTTGCTCTTGAAGTACTAGGCTGTTTTTGGAGGCTCCATTATGACACACGAGCCTTACCTGTTTAACATCTCCTGTTTCACATCGCCTTGTTATTTCAACTCGTCAAATTGTTATTAGTCTTAAATTGCCTCTGTCTCAACTTTATTGTAGCATGTTGTAATCATCTGATTTGAAATTACTGTACATTTTCAAAAAAAATATTAAATTCACAAGGTAAAACATCATAATGTGCAGTTGTAGTGCTTTCAATATAGCAAAGGGTGAATATAATTTACAAATCACTCCTTTTTGTTTTTATTAGCATTTTTCATACTGTCCCAATTTTTTCAGAATTGGGGTTGTACTTTTTCAATTTAAAGATCACAAAGAAAGAGACTTTGCAAAGATCAAACCTTATAAGATTCAAAGCGACATGGTGGCTTTCGAAAGTCTGAGTCCAATGCTTCTATTTTTTATTTATCTAATTTATTACGGTTCATTTTCATTGCAAATGAACAAGTAACAACAATGGTAACTTTTTGAGGGAAAAGTTTAATTGAAAAAGAAACATGAATTTTAGAGTTTCCTAATAATCTGGTATGTCTTCCTATTACTGAAAGAGAGAGAGTGTTGGGAATGTTGATTTATTGATGGAAATGCTACAGTGCATTCAGAAAAATCTCGGTATTGGGAAATTTCACGGTATTTTGAAGTGCTCACAATAACAATATTGTGCATGTTAATTATCACAGTATACCCTATTATTGAATATCGGCAAATGTGAAATGCGGTTGTGAGTCCTGAAAATTTGCGGGTGTCAGTTCAGTTATAGAATGCGGTTGTCACTCTAGTACATAACCGACCTGTGTGTGAACGGAACCGTATTTAGCACTCATGTGAACATTGCTATTGAATATTTGAAGGAAGGACATCAGCAGAGGAAGTGCTAAATATATTCCATGCAGCACCTTAGTCTTTCGGAGTATTTGCACAACACAGACCGATTGTTGTTTGATTAAAATATTGTATTTGTGGTCGACTGATATGGAATTTTCAATGGCCGATATGATATCTAGAGAGCAGGATGGACGATTTAAATGCTGATAAACATAATGTAATTTAACAGCAGCAAATAAGATGTACACAGTTTCTAAAGTGAACGAACACTTGCTTAAACTTGAAAAAAAAAAAAGATTGAAAACTGAAATTGTTTACCACCTTTTGACAGATCTATTGGACGATTTTGCAACTCATACATGGGACAGTTAACACTTGTGTTAATTGGCCAAGCGAACAAGGTTATAGGCCGATAATCACAAAATGACCAAATATCGTCCGAGCAACAAACGCTTTATGTAGGTCTGTTAGTCTGACTACTACGATTTCAGTCAGACTAAAGAATTAGAAAATTATTGTTTTTGTTTGAATGTTTAAGTCTGGCTAGTGATGCACCAAAATAAAATTCTTGGTCGAAACTGAAAATTCTGGACACACTAGGATAAAAACCGGAAACGTTTATTTTAAATTAGACTTTGAACAAATTTGAAATGTTATTATTAGGGATAATACACTCTTTCTATAACTACACATTTTAGTTTAAAATAGAGTACATAATATATATATAAAAATGTGTAGACTATTAACAGCTTAACTGGATAATGCAGCAGCTAAATTAACAGTAATTCCAGTGAAAATCTAGAGTGAAGTGAACATAAAGCCAATCTTGAGTCGTGTGCGCTAATGACCAAGAGAGCCATCACTTCACTTCTGGGGACGTGGACTTTAATGTGCAATAGGGCTGAACAGTTAAAAGAATAAACAATCGAGATTATAATTACAGCTGCCACAATTTACTAATCGTGAAAAGTGTCAATTATAGCAGTCCATATAGGTCTTTTCATGTTGCAGAACAATTTTCTAGTTCATTTTTTATTTCTATTTTATTAACAAATGTTCTATTTGTAAGCAATCACAGACAAGTATTTTGCTTGCTTTCTGTGTATAATTGATTCAAACTTTGAACAAAAGCTTTGGGTTGTTTTATGCTTCTAGGCCCAATGTAAAGCTGATCGTTTTGGCAACTAGTCTTGATTTCCTGAAAGTCATTCAGGAACACAGTTCTCAGCTTGTTTTGGCTGTGTAACCGACATAAAGAATAGAACATGCAGTTGATCCACCCTCAATAAGTATTTTAATGTAAATTGTATTCATCCAGATTAATTGCATTTACAATATCCAGGGAAATAATTGGCAATTATGATTTTTGCCGCAATCTTGCTGCCCTAATGTGCAACATAGTATTCACTTTCTCCATATGAGTGTTTCTGTTATCGGATTTTGAAGTAACGAGTTCTGTTCAAATTTTAGGCTTAGATTTTCTACCATTTTTATTTTTCATTTTATGCCATTTTCGGCATCTCGTCTTATGACTATACTTTTGAAACAGTTTGTATTTTAATATTTTTTCAGGTGTAATGCCTTTCCCCATAGCCTTCCATTGTATGTTAATTACTGTAAATATCATTTTTATTTGTTTTACAAATTGGGCAAAATTATTTTCTTGGGTAATTGACAGTATCTCACAGTATTCTATATAGCTAAGGCTATTGCTGTGTGCCTCTGTGTGGGATTAAGGAGCCCTTGTGTCGGGTCACTGGACTGTGCATATTAGTGTGACTCCTGCTGAGACACATGCATGACCATTTGGAGCTGAGCAGGCATTGATGTCATGGACTGCAGCGCAGAGGTCCTCTGGGCCGCACTGGTCACAAACAGCATGTGTTCTTTCTTGTCGTCCTGCGGAGTCACTGCTCTCACTCACTCACTTCCCCTCTCTCTCTCACTCACTTCCCCTCTCTCTCTCTCTCTCTCAACCCCGGCTCTCTGCACCCCCCATCTGCCTGCCATGCTGCCGACTACGACCTGAGCATTAACCACAGCAGAATGCACATACATTTAAGAACTGCACTGCACTTGCACTCGCACTGTTCTGTATCTGTTTTCAGAAAAGGCTGGGTAATGAATGTTGTTTTGTGCTGCCTGAGTATTCATAATGGCATAGGTGCAGGTTAACGATTAGTGGTGCTTGCTCGTGTCACACTGTTTGTGCTACAGACATTAATGATATGTCAAATCTTATGGCCTGTTTAGGAGAGGCATGTTAAGTAATCAGACAAATGATTTTCACCTGGTGGATGATAAAGCGGGCAAAAATGTCCGTAGACTTGCTTGAAAAGATGGACGAGAAGGAATCATATCTAGGCACCAGAATATCATAGACTCCGGCTCGTATGACTTTTTTGGCCAGTAAGTACACCCTTGGAACCATCTAGAACATCCTAGAAACCACTTAGGAATGTGCTAAAAACAATGCGGAACACCTTATTAAATGCATAGCATTGTCCTGGCAACAACCCACAACAGCCTAGCATTGTGGCAGCTACATTTGCACATGCTCTTTGCAACTACTACTCACATTTTCTCCTGATACATGGAGACATTATAGTGAGGCATTGCTCTTTATTACACTGATGAACCAAAACATTATGACCACTCACAGGTTAAGCGAATAACGTTGATCATCTCCTAACAAGGCCACATGCCATGCTCTGGGTAGGTTAGACGGTATGCGAACAATCATTTCTCATAGTCAACGTGTTGAATGCAGGAGTAAAGACCTGAATGACTTTGACAAGGGCCAAATTGTTATGGCCAGACGACTGGGTCAGAACATCTCTGAAACGGCAAGGCTTGTGGGGTGCTCCCGGTCAGCAGTGGTGAGTGCCTACCGACAGTGGTATGAGGGGGGACAAACCACAAACCGGCAACAGGGTGTTGGGTGCCCAATGTTAATCGAGAGTAGACAGAAGGTCTGCTGTGGCACATGCCACAGAAAATTTTAATGATGGTTATGGGAGGAATGTGTCAACATATAGTGCACTTCACCCTGCTGCATATGGGGTTGCGTAGCCACAGACATGTCCATGATGATCCCTGTCCACTGTCGAAAGCACCTACTATGGGCATGCAAGCGTCGGAACTGGACCTTGGATTAGGATTATTTTATCAAATTTATGGATGTTTCACAATTAGATTTTTTTCAACTGTTAAATGTACTCCCATGATTCAAATTGCATATTCAGAAATAAAAGAATATTATAAGTCTAATAATAGTCTATCTATAAAGTTACCTAGAAATCAATATCTATAGATTATCAAGTTTATATAGAAAGTATTCATTGTATATCAAACAATTTGTGTGTATATTCATAAACCCCTGCAGATAGAGCAGTACACTTGAAACACGTCACAGAACAAAGCAGTAACTAGCGATCTATCTAAATCATCATGGTAAAAGCAGCAGGGTATGTTTGATTCTCCCATATATATATATATATATCCATATGATTTGATATGAAACACCCATAACTGCCACATAACTAATGCTTTTTTATGGGTATGAAGAAAAAAGACCGTTCATCAACATGCGTGCACCGAGGCCAGTTATGGTCTTAAGCCGGTGTGTACATGATAGATGAAGTTGAGAAACAATCAGTGTAAAATTGTACTGGGAATATTATCATTGTCTTTTATATCAGTCTCCATATTGTTAACCTGTAACATTCAGTTGGAGCATGCCACACACGTGCAGCTGATCAGATCGGGAGTGGCATTATGACAAGCACTGTGAATTATTTTTCTCTTCCTTATTCAGCCTTTGGTGGATTTACAATGTATCTAACTATAGCGTTTGCAATGTTTTATACAAAACCTTGATTCCTCGATTAAAAATAAAATGTAAAAATTGTGTCAAAACGCAAATTCAAATTAATTGAAAAAATCTGAAAAACCGCCCAGCCCTACCTTGGAGCAGTGGAAGAAGGTTGCCTGGTCCGATGAGTCCCGTATTCTTTTACATCACGTGTTCGTGTGCGCTGTTTACCTGGGGAATTGATGGCACCAGGATGCACTGTGGGAAGACGACAAGCCGGTGGAGGGAGTGTGATGCTCTGGGCAATGTTCTGCTGGGAAACCCTGAGTCCAGCCATTCATGTGGACGTCAACTTGACACGTGCTACCTACCTAAACATTATTGCAGACCAGGTACACCCCTTCATGGCGTGGTGTTCTCTGATGGCATTTGCCTCTTTCAGCAGGATAATGCGCCCTGCCACACTGCACACATTGTTCAGGAATGGTTTGAAGAAAATGATGAAGAGTTCAAGTTGTTGCCCTGGTGGCATGCATAGGACCAACAGCAGATTAGGCAGGTGGTCATAATGTTTTGGCTTATCAGTATATATGATTACTGTGTTGAAATCTGTAAGCTAAACCTCCAGATAAAGCACTACAGAAAAGGGAAAACAAAGAAAATGAGTCGCTGTCCCTTCGTGTTGCTCAGCCATGTTGTTTTTCACCCCATGTAATCTTTCCTTCAAGTGGTTTCTGACAAACACTCTTTTCAGACTTGAGTAATCGGGATGTCCCTCATTCAGGCCCTTCTGGCTTTGCGTGGAACAGTTTTCCATTATTACACAAAACCTCAATTGAGCCGAGAACCCCCCCCCCCCCCCCAATCCCTCTGCCCCTGCCATTCTTGCACTTCTATTACCCTTCCAGTCCAGCTTATCCCCACTGCCTCCCTTTCCTCTCTTCCTACTCCTCCAGAAGTGAAGATGCCACCCCTGCATCTGACAAATGTTAAGTCTGGAATGAGTGCAAAAACAACTGTCTCATTGTAGAACACTGAGTTAAAAACAATAGACTCAAAAGTAATACATTCTAAGATCTGATTGGATGAACCTTGTTCGAAGTTGCAGCTACTTGCTTGGCAACCATAACAACGAGTAGTTACACACTGGGTGTCAAAACAAAATCACTCCAAGGGCTCGTCATTAAACGTTAAGCATTTTAAGCATTTTGCCGGTGTTCAACACGCTTAACTCACGCAGCTCAAGCGGGAAATCCCCAACATACTGGATCATTGGATTACCTGAATCCATAGTTATTATCTTCTTATATAAACAAATGTTTCTTCTGTTTATTTCTTTATGCACTGTAAATATCTTGCAGTATTATTTCTCGTCAATAGTATACTTTAATAAAAATCATTTAACTATCGTCATGATGCATTTCACTCTATGCAGCAGCTTATTTTTAACAGCAGAATAAAAATATGAACTTTGTAGTAAGTGACAGGCTTAGGCTATATCACAAATATTGCCGGTTATTTTTACGTTATTAAGGTTTTAATCAGGCTACTTGTCCGATCGGGCAAGTAAAATTCTCTTACACTTTCCCCTTCAAAATCCACTTGTCACAGACGAGTGTTAATGATGATCCTGGCTCCCTTTATAATCAGTGAAGCTGTTTACATTGGAAGGTTTAGTTTATGACACATTTTGAAGATTATATTATAATTTTTTGCTTGGTGTCAGATTTTCAAAGTCATGCTGCAGATATATCGCAGTAAAAACGGTACATACCGTCATAGCACCAAGCCTTACAAAATTATTAACCCCCGCGTCAGCCATTAAGCAAACAGGCCTGACTCTATTGATGCTAAAACAGTGACACATTCCAATCGGAGACAAATGGAAAAATGTCCCAGTAATAAAAATTTATGCAATAGCATTACTCATAACAGTTGTGGTCATAAACACATGTATTCTTACATGTACCATCAGGATGCATGATTCATTGGGGAGTGAATAACGATTGTAAAAGGATGAGTTATTAGCTGCTTCGGTTGTTTGGATTTACTTTTCCATGATTCCTCCTCTTTAGCAGTAGGTTTTTAGCCGAGCAGACCATGGAACGTTTTACAGCCACTTTCATAAATGTCCCATTCAGCTCTCAAACTGCTCTCAGAAGGATCCTGTGTCACTAGAGCGCTCTGATACATGCAAGAACACTGTCCTACACCACAGCCCCAGCTTACATACTGAAGCACTATACCATTTTACAATTTTTGGTTATCCTCTTTTTAATCAGGGAAGGTTAACAACAGTTATGGATGGTGTTAACAATTTAATATTCTTTTTCTTTTAATCATTTGACATTTTTTCAAATGTATTTTATTATTTTTTTTGTTCTTATTTCATGTTCTTAATTGCTTTTTATTTTATGTATCTTGTATTTTCTTTAAAATGTATATGTAAAGCACTTTGAATTGCCATTGTGTATGAAATGTGCTATATAAATAGACTTGCCTTGCTTTGCCATTGTTTTTCAGTGTGTTCTTTTTAAGTGGTTTCAGTCTCTTTAATTTCTTTTAGGGCTTGTTGACTGCTAATTCATACTATGGTGTAATTTCACTCCATGTAACATGGTAACATCTGAAAAACTTGATTCTGATTGGTCAGTTGCAGCATTCTGCAGTCAAATGTTTTTTGTATAATGACCACTAAGCTGTTTATTTCCCTTACAACAAATTTCCTACACTGTGCTAGTTTTATGTTTCTCATATCACTATTTTTCAGTTATGGGAAGTGACCCAATTAAGCCCACATACCATATAAGCCCACTTACCGTTTTATTGTAAAATACAAAAAAGTCAACGCAAGAGAAACAATTGTTGTTGCAGAGGAAATGCACACATTTGTTGGTATCATTTGATTTTTTATTTGGAGCCAATCAAATGTTTCGTTCTTATTTGGTACCATGTGCTACCACTCGGTGGCCATTTTGGAAGTTGCTTCAAAAAAAGCAATTTTTCTGGAGTCAGATTAACAAACCGGGAAAGGAATGATACTTTTTTATTATTTTTTTTTATTTAGAGATTAATATATATATATATATATATATATATATATATAATGATATTTTTTTTTTTTTTTGGATTTTTCCCATTTTTCTCCCAATTTGGAATGCCCAATTCCCAATGCGCTCTAAGTCCTCGTGGTCGCGTAGTGACTCGCCTCAATCCGGGTGACGGAGGACAAATCTTAGTTGCCTCCACGTCTGAGACCGTCAACCCGTGCATCTTATCACGTGGCTTGTTGAGCGCGTTGCCACGGAGACATAGCACGTGTGGAGGCTTCACGCCATCCACCTCGGCAACCACGCACAACTCACCACAACTCAGTCTCCGCAGTGTCATGTACAACGAGCCACGTGATGAGATGCGTGGATTGACTGTCTCAGAAGCGGAGGCAACTGAGACTTGTCCTCCGCCACCCGGATTGAGGTGAGTAACCGCTCCACCACGAGAACCTACTAAGTAGTGGGAATTGGGCTTTCCAAATTGGGAGAAAAAGGAGGATAAAAAAAAAAAAGCTCTATCTGTAATTATAATCCAGAAATATGACTTTCTTTCCACATGTGCTTATAAGGAACAGTACCTTTGAAAAGCCTGTTTGCTCAGCTTTCAAGCAGAATAATTATTTTATTTTTTTAAACAATAACAAGCATGCTCTACATTGTAAAATATATTGTTTTTATTTATGAAAAAAATATTGTGCGTTTACCTTGACTCTACTTTAAATAATTTAGGTTTTCTTTTCACTGACCCCAATTGTTCCTAATAAGCCCACTGAGCAAATAACCCATTGAACCTCATATTAAACTGAATTCCATGTCAACTCTACATACTGAATCTCTTTTCATTGCAGGGAGAAAATGAATAGGCAGAGAACAATATATAAGGACTGTTAAATTAAGAAATTAAGTATTTCTTTAACTGGTCATAATGTTTGAGGTCTAGCTCAAAAAAATTAATTAAAATTGAGGTTTTTATTTAGTAAAATGTGAAGCATTTACATTTTTAAAAGCGTAGTGGGCTTATTAAGAACACATGTTGTCTTAAATGGTACACATGTTCATAATAAGCGCACTCCGGACTTTTCACATTTGCAGTTAAATAAAGTAAACTTAATTTTGTCAGTTAATGTCAAAACATAACGTGAGTGTTTAGATGAGAGATTAGTCTTTGATTTAATATGCACTTTATTGGAAGGCTGTTAACATTTATATATGAAAACATGTAAAACTTAGATTTGGGTGGGCATAATTGGGTCACTTCCCCTAATCAAATCTCTCAGCTCAAATCATAATTTCCTGTCCATTTATTTATTAATTTGGTAAGTTGCTTGATAATGTACAGTCAGCTGGTCATTGCAAAATAAACCCCTTCAGGATAATACAAAACCCTGTTAGGGTTTATTTTGCAATAGTGACAGACTGACTGTACATTGTATATACAGTTTCTTGTTAATTTTTTTATTTTAAAAATTATTTTGATTTACATGTGACAGGTAAATTAAAAGGTTAAGTATATGTTGAAATCATAGTCGCTGTGCGTGGAGAGGGGGTAAAGGATTGCATTCTATTTAGCCTGCACTTTCACTCAATATAATTAATTGTGTTTTAATTGAAAAGTCAGTGATTGACAGCTGTTCTCTCATTAGGCTTATCTAGTTTACCAGCAGTGACTAATTGCCCTGCGTAATCTACCAGCCTCATAATGGGTGGGCTAATCCCTGCAAGGCCTTTCCATTTACTTTGATGCAGTGTTAATTTCACAGTTTGCTGACCTCTGAAGCAATCTTAGAAAAGTTAGTTAAGCATTAGCAAGATTATTCTCTGGGGTCTGAGACACTACAAATGTCTTACACTTAGGGGTGTGAATTTTTGGATTGAAACTGATTCGATTCAAGATTCAGAGGTTTTTGCAAATTCAAAACGATTCAATTCGATTCACAATGAAATTAAATTCGATTAACAATTCAGTTCTGCATTTTAAAAAAAAAATGCATTTATATTATTTTTTTAAATACTTCCCCAAATGTGTCTTAAGCAAGAAAAAGAAAGGCAAACTACTTAAGATTGTTCATTCCACCAAAGGTAACATTTTACATTTCGGGAGCATTTTTATGATTAAGCTCCCCTTAATTTCTAACCATGTAGTGGCCACTCAGCGAGTAGGCAGCTGTATCAAATGGTTTGAGTGTGTTTGACTCGCAACACAAGCACTATTGCGAGCTGTCATTTGCTCATAAGATAGTGGCCATCTGGAGGAGATATCAGACATATGGTGCTTGAAAGACTCGGAAAGCTGATCAGAAAAGTTTCAGGGAGAGTTACGGATGGAACGGCACGACCCCGTGAAGGGTGATGGAAGAGTGCAGCGCGCGTCTGTGGGAAGAGGGAGAGCTGTGAGTGCGCGCTCCAGAATGCGCTAGAGAATGAAGCCGCGCATGTCTCATTTAAATCGCATTACTAATTTAAAATGTATATATTCCAAAATATTGTATACAAATTTTTTTTTTTTTTTTTCTCCCAATTTGGAATGCCCAATTCCCAATGTGCTTTTAAGTCCTCGTGGTCGCGTAGTGATTCGCCTCAGTCCGGGTGGCGGAGGACGAATCCCAGTTGCCTCCGCATCTGAGACCGTCAACCCGTGCATCTTATCACGTGGTTTGTTGAGCGCGTTGCCACAGAGACATAGCGCATGTGGAGGCTTCACGCCATCCACCGCGGCAACCACGCTCAACTCACCACGCGCCCCACCGAGAGTGAACCACATTATAGAGACCACTAGGAGGTTACCCCATGTAACTCTACCCTCCCTAGCAACCGAGCCAATTTGGTTGCTTAGGAGACCTGGCTGGAGTCACTCAGCATGCCCTGGGATTCGAACTAGCGAACTCCAGGGGTGGTAGCCAGCGTCTTTACCACTGAGCTACCCAGGCCCCGAATCATGTGATTTTTAAAAGTTTAAAACTGTCCCGCAATTGACCCTTTTTACATGCAGCTGTATTTGAAACCCCACTGCAGCAGTGGTGACTTTTTTTTAAAATTATTATTATGGCAGGGTAATCTTACATAAAGAATAATGTTATACATTTACAAATTTGTTAGATTTTAGGGCTGGGTGATAGGAAGATGTAACCCAAATGCGGGTTGCCTATTTAATGTGCGGCAGTGAGTAATTTAGCTCATCTTCCCACCACTGTGGCGGGTGACCTGCTAGATGTCTTTGAGTGATACATGACAAGAAATGCTGTTACACACACAGACATGCTCTTGAAGAAGCACACTTTTTATTTTAAAGAACAGATGACAGAAAAGCCGTTGATGCCCGGGTCTGATTCGCTGTTTATTCAGAGGCGTGAAGCACAAGTGTGTCTCGTGGAACACGCGCATGTAAAGAGTTCTCACGCTTTTCTGTTTCAGTCGTATGAAAACAGTTTGCAATAATAGTGTCGTCTATGAGAATGCTGCACATGACGTAAGACCATCTCAGGAGGTGCTTGGAGTTTTTTTTTTTTTTTTTTTTTTTTTACATTTATAATTTTCTTTAGCATTTGTATAAGTAATTTTCCGCCTGTTGTCATAGATGGATACTTGCATGACAGCAAATGGGAGGTGATTAAAAAGATTTTTTGAGCACTTCATTATTTTAATTGTTTTTTCAATTCATATGATGTGCAATTTGAAATTTAGAAACATCTTTGTTTTTTTTGTGTTTCAATAAATGAATTTAAATCAAAGCAAAAATATAACATACACCCTCGGCAGTGGGGGCAGGGGGATTAACGATGCAATCGGATATTGCAATATTCTTTTCTAAAATACATATTTCTTGCATATCGTCCAGCCCTACTAGCTTTACGCTGCTAAATCATCACAGTCTGTGAAAAGGCATTTGACTGACCCACAGAATTGACAAGCTCTAATGGACAAGTGTGATTTTTAGCAGATCAAGGTGTGTACCCTCCATTGCCCTTCATTGTTTAAAATATTTAAGTGAATATTTTGTGTCAGAAGTTCTCGTTGTGCACATTATTTTCAGTTTGGTGGTCTGCAAAGTTTTGTTAAAGCTGGCACCACACTAGCAGACTCCAAACAACTTGATTTTGGTGTTTTGCTGAGATCTCGCTCTACATTTTACATTTACATTTTACATTTATTCATTTGGCAGACGCTTTTATCCAAAGCGACTTACAAGAGAGGAAAACATAAGCGAATCATCTTAGGAGACAGTGATATAAAAAGTGCTGTATTACAAAGTATCACTAGCATCATAATAGTATTCAAAATAGAATAATGTGCAACAGAATTTTTTCTTTTTTTTTTTTTTTTTTTTTTTTTTTAATGACTGGTTAAGTGCTCATGGAAAAGATGTGTTTTTAGTCGTTTTTGAAGACAGAGAGTGAGTCAGCTTCACGGATGGAGTTGGGAAGGTCGTTCCACCAATGTGGTATGATGAAGCTGAAAGTCCGGGAAAGTGTTTGGTGCCTCTTTGTGTTGGTACAACAAGGCGACGTTCCTTAGCCGACCGCAGACTTCTAGTGGGCGCGTAGCTCTGCATAAATGATTTTAGGTATGCTGGAGCAGACCCAGTAACTGTTCTGTATGCCAGCATCAGAGCCTTGAATTTGATACGTGCATCAACCGGTAGCCAGTGGAGAGAGACAAGGAGTGGTGTAACATGTGCTCTCTTTGGTTCATTAAAGACCAGACGTGCTGCTGCATTCTGGATCATTTGGAGGGGTCTAGTTGCACATGCAGGGAGGCCTGCAATGAGAGCGTTACAGTAGTCCAGTCTAGTTATGACAAGTGACTGGACAAGCAGTTGTGTGGCATGTTCAGAGAGGAAGGGTCTTATCTTCCTGATATTGTAGAGTGTAAATCTACATGATCTTGTGGTCTTTGAGATGTGGTCTGTGAAATTTAGTCTGTTGTCGATGGTTACCCCTAGATTTCTGACCGATTTGGAAGGCGTTACTGTAGTTGCACCCAGCTGCGCGGTGATGTTGTGTTCAACATCAGGGTTGGCTGGAAAGACAAGGAGTTCAGTCTTGGCTGGGTTGAGTTGCAGGTGGTGCTCCTTCATCCAGGCTCTCTTCAGTTGGAGGTAAAACACATGGTGATACAAAATGGAGGAGTGATGACAAGCATACCAACTCATCGCAACTCTCTCTCTTATTCCCTGTCATGTGGAGCTCGCCGAAATAGCAGCATAAGTACCACGTAAGCATAAACAATTGCAATAGATTTATTTAGGGTGTTTTCAGACCTGTACTTTGCTTGATTTATTTCAGAAACAGGGGCTAAAATAGTTACAATGTTGACATTTTTCATGGTTTGGTTAGGTTTCATAGTCACAGAGCTCTCTCTCCCTCTCGTGCCCGCACACTTGCACAGACACACTTGCACGCACACACACACACATACACACAGAAAGAATGAAGCCACGTTTTTGTCAAAAAGTTGCTGTCACCATCCTGCCTGTGTCGGCTGCTATCCAAAAGAGAGAAGAGCTCATGGAGATCGACCATATTTATCACGGTATACATTCACATTTGAACATTGCACATTTCTTTGAATTTCCAAGTTGGACCATTTTTTTTATTTTCATTAAAGTGAGAAAGACTAGCGCTCCAACTAGTAATTCTGTTTTCTTTCCTTGTCAATCTGATTCATTTTCACAAAATTAGAACCAATATCAATTTGTTTATTTTTAAAGGCTCGTAACATGCCTATTAATAAAGCTAAATTTAGTAGGAAAAAATGTTATGGTCTGAAAGAGCTTTGGAACCACGTTAACTTATGCAGCGCCTCATGCGTGGAAAAGAGGCAACGTGTGCGGTGCGGGACAGGGCATACAAGAAGCGTGTTCTGTGCTAGAGAAAAATATTCAAGAAAACAGTGCAGAAAGATCAGAGCTGGTGTACACAACACTGTTGTTTTGTCACGCTGCTCACTAGAGACGATGAGAGAACGCAGCCGTCTTCATAAAGTTTTGCTGTCTGGATGGAATCAGTCCAGGGTCTGGACCTGGGCCGCGGTGACCGGCGTAGCCTTATCTAGCAAGTGCAGCTAACGTTAGCAACTTCATACAGTCTGGGAAAGCCGAAATGCTTGTGTTTTTAGCGACACACCCCTGACCGTCTTGATTTAGAGCATAGGCCAAATATCGAAAATTACTCAAAAGATTATCATCGATATTGTGGATTTTTTATCATGATAAATATTGAGATCGTTTTATCGCCTGGCCCTAGATCGACCTATATCTAATATAGCCACCAAAGGAGATTTCATGTTTTGAATTAAATGTATTACAGTGACAAGCTGTGGTCTCAGATCGATTGTTTTGGTGCGGATCAGAGTGCAATCGCCGTGTTCATATATGCCTACACGAACCGAACCAAGAGAGAAAACGCACCAAGTTCCGTAATAAATGCTTCAAATGAGCAGATGTGAAAACACCCTTAGGAAGCGAGTCATGAAGTAACTTTACCTAATTTTGTTTGGCTTGATATTTATTTGTTGTGTTGATGTTACATTTTATATATAATTAATAATGCAATTATAAAAAAAAAAAAAAAAAGAGTATATCTGAATCAGATGTATACAGAGTTTAATTTCACCTCAGGCCGTGCATGCTGCTTCCCTTACTTGTGGTGCGCACAGGAAACTGTCCTCTTGCAAGACAAGCAAAGTAGCTATGGACATCACTCCTGCGTTGGTTCGGGAAGCGGATTTCCAAATTGTTGGCTTGCAAGTCGCTATGGATGTTTTCACATGTGAGTCTTCTTTAAATCTGTGTGTGCTTGCAAGTTATTTTCCTGCGCAGCAGGCTTTTTGACATGCAAGATAATCACTTCGTTTGTCAGGTCCCGTTTTTCATCGGACCGTGTTGACATGTTAATTTTGCTCGTCAAAAATGTATGGTTTGTGTAAGTAGCCTAGAAAATGGCTAGTTATGCTAATAATTTATTATTATTTTTAACCTGCTGATCAAGAAGGCTATTTTTTTCATCCAATTTGGAATGCCCAATTCCCAATGCGCTTTTTAAGTCCTCGTGGTCACGTAGTGATTCGCATCAATCCGGGTGGCGGAGGATGAATCTCAGTTGTCTCCGTGTCTGAAACTGCCAACCGGCACATCTTATCACATAGCTTGTTGAGTGCATTGCCACGGTGACATAGTGCGTGTGGAGGCTTCACGCCATCCACCGCGGCATCCACGCTCAACTCACCACACTCCCCACCAAGAACAAACCACATTATAGTGACCATGAGGAGGTTACCCCATGTGACTCTACCCTCCCTAGCAACCAGGCCAATTTGGTTGCTTAGGAGACCTGGCTGGAGTCACTCAGCACACCCTGCATTTGAACTAGCGAACTCCAGGGGTGGTAGCCAGCGTCTTTTACCACTGAGCTACCCAGGCCCCCAAGAAGGCTATTTTTAACGATGTGCAGAGTCCGACTGCTTAATTAGTTAAATTATCTTTTATTCTGTGTGCAAGTCATGTATATAACAAAAGGTTTATTGTACATTTCTCACAGGTCTATGTGTATAGACCTCTCCACGAAGTCCTGCATGTGTCTGTTCATAGGCAGGTTCACAGTAGTTTAATTAGCTTCTTATTCAAATTCTGGTAAAATGAATTTTTTCATTTTCTAAATGCATATAAGTGAACCAAACTATAGAGCATCTACATCTGTGATGCTGTTTTTGAGTAGCGCTAAAATATTGCACACCGCTGTGAAGGCTAAAAATAGTTACACACGAATACTTATTAAACACAGCCTTTTGTGATTCACAGAGCTATCGCACGTCTTCAAGTGGCTTTGAATAAAATGCATCCAGGTATCGGATCGGTGCATCCCTAACGCTAATGGCTAAAGTTACTCGTCCACACTGAAACGTTTGAAAACTCTTAAATATCCTTACTGCACATGCGAAAAATTGCCATACCATGTAAGGTCTGAAACGCAATTGTCCTCGTGTTCCTTTGCCAGAAAGCAGTTCCAAGTAAACTTCCCATCGCCTGCAAAAGTTAAGGTTGTACAATGGAACATTTATCTTTAACAACACTATCAAAGTGAATAACAGGTGCAACAATGGTGCTACAACATGGGCCACCATCTTGATTGCTTTGGGTTAAATAGACAGCAAATACATAATCCTTTTCGGATATCTCCGTTTTCCCAGTCCACACAGCAACGCAAAGGCAGTGTTTTCAAATTTACCACTTGGGAAAGCGTTTTCGCGAAAGCTGTGCTGTGTGGATGGAGGCCAAAACGTAGAGAAAAAAAATGCGTTTTCATACAAAAACGTATTAGTGTGGACATAGCCTTAATTGGAAATCTGTGCATACAGTATGCATCAGATGGGTTTCTTTGGCAGGTGCATTAGTTCGAGTTTAAAATGAGGTCCCTTTGTGTATAGTTGTTACTGAATTTTGATTGGTGTGAAATATTTGAAATGTTGAAAAAAATAGCCAAGTCACCAAGTTTACATATGTTCATGCTCAGTTGATGCAATTACTCTAATACTGTAGGTATCCATGCTCATTCTAACTAACTTTTTTTTTTCTCCCAGCATTTGTTTCATTTTCAGAAAAAAAAAAAAAAAAGTTACATTATGCTGGAAACTAGTCACTTCAGCTTTAATTAGAAAGAGGTGTGATGCTTAAAGGAATATTTCAGGTTCAGTATCTGTTAAGTTGAAAAATCAGCATTTGTGGCACAATGTTGATTACCACAAACATTAATTTCAACTTGCCCTTCCTTTTATTTAAAAAAGTAAAAATCGAGGTTGCAATGGGACACTTACAATGGAAGTGAATGGGGCAACTTTTTTGAAGGTTTAAAGGCAGAAATGTGAAGCTCATAATTTTATAAAACCACTTACTGTACATGAATTCTTGCAATAGAGTGATTTATACCCCCCCCCTCCCCCCCCCAATGATGTAAATTTCGTCATAACTCCGGCGAGATTTTCTCGACTCGTGGATGCAGTCATCGTCTGTGCGCATTGTCGGCTGGCCATTGACTCTACTAAAAGACTATCACGAAGTTGTTGTGGGCTTGCGTCCCACGCGTTCATATTCACTCACGGTCAGAAGAGTATACTCACAAATGCATCGCGGTCAACCAGGCGTGAGGCAATCCGGAACACGCAAAAATGAAGTATACCTGGGCCTTAAGTCATTCAGAGGTAAATTTCTTGAAATCTGTAACTGATTTGTCTCTTTGGCACTATAAAATTCTTGTGTTTGTTTAGCGTGACCCACTTAGACCTGCCCCGACAGTGATGTTCAACCAGTGGCATGAGTTGGGGATGGGACTATCTGACGGTTCGAACAACAGAAGATGAGGGGCGTATTCGGAAAGCTGTTTTGAAAACATTGTTTATTTTTGCAATTCCGTTCGTTAGAGCTAGTGGCGCAGAAATTACATACTTTTGCTTTAAGGTATTTAAGCCATAGACTTCATTATACATCCTACAGAGAAAATGGGTCTATATGCAGAACCATGCGCCCAGTTGAAGGAAATGGCAGCAGTGCGTACAGTGGCCCCTCAGTTAGATGCAGTGAGACACGCCTACAAAGGGCTTCTTCAGTGCTGTGTCCTATCACTGGCTGGCCTGGAGAACAGAGGTTTCTCACACAGTCTGTGAGCAAAGAGGCCAGAGCACTATTAAACATACTCACCCCCACCCCATCTTGCTGCAGAGGCTACATTTAGATCATACTGGTGCACTCAGGCTTTTCCACTTGCTCATAGTGGCCTTTCGTCTGATAAAGAACCAGCAGGCCATTCTAAAATGCAAAAGGGGGCTTTTAATTGACGTGTGTAATGAAAAGGCACATCTGTTGACCTAGCAGGAAGTAGACAAAGCAAATAGTGATTGCACACAGCAAGCAGTCACAACTGAACACTACACAATTCAAACAAATACAGTAAAGTTGCATCAGTCAAGGCTCTTAAAGATGAATCTAAATCTTAATGTGTGGAAGACTAATATATGTTTTTTTTTTTATTGGCCGATGCTGATATCTAGGGAGCAGAGTAGTGTATATACTGTAGATACATACTGTAGTACAAGTGGATTAATATAGCCTAGGTTAAGATCTATGGACAACATCCGTGACATGATGTCAATTACCAGAAAATAATTTTGACTCATCCTGGTAAAAAAAAAAAAAAAGAAGCAAAAACATGTTTACAGTAATGCAGTTAAATGGAAGGCTAATGGGCTAGGCATTGCTCTAGGATAATTGTTCAAATGCACACTGTTTGGAAATTTTAACCACATGACCTAAACCTTTATATGGGTTAACACGAGACTAGTGTGCTAAAATTGCTTGCAAACCTTCTCTTTGCAATCGTTCAACTCCTGTCATGACCATGTAATGCTAGTTGGAAAAAAAAAAAAAAAACACCCAAAGTAATCTCAATCATAATAAACTAGGAAAGTCCCATGATTAACTTTACTGCTCAAATAGCACACATTTTTGTGAAGAACAATTATTAAGTGCTTTAACAAAACACAAGCGTCACATTTCTGCTTTTAAACACACCGAAATGCCCCTAACCCGCTAACAAAGACTTCACTTGTGTGTTACTGAAAATGCATTATTCTTTTATTTTTTTTTTAGCTTAACCTGAAACATTCCTTTAAATGAATACTGATTTTACACAATATTTACATTTTAAATAGATAAGGTTTATTATCCATTGACAAGGCTATTGGTAAATTTTCAAACTAACACAAGGGGGAACTTACATTTGATTTACTGGCCAGTAAATCAGCCTGGCCAATAATACAGGTCCTACAATTGCTCATTGCACGATGTTAGCATCTAATTGTTTTCTCGTCTGTGTTTCTAGAACCAGTAGCATTCTCAGCAGAGACCATCTACCTGACAAGAGGCCTCAAAGCGATAAGCTGCCCGGTACCCCAACACACGAATTTGACCCTACAGGTAAATGACGTCAGTCATATTACAACTTTCTGCTTTTAATTTTGGCTTTCACACTCACATTTGTTTTTCTCTACTCATACAGAATAGTAGTGTTTAGTTGAACTAAAGGGTGTCCTGAGTGACCATGTGTTTGTGGTGTGGACTGAAGCACACTGCTCCTCTTGCATGGTCTGTCCAGACTCGGAAATGGAAAGAGTTTCCTCCGAACACAGCACAGATGGAAGGCTGTGCCCTTCCACTAACTGAAGTGGAACGGCTTAAACAGCAGCGTGATTCATACTTGCTGACCATAAACGATGCACATGTTCCTGGCCCCGGTTTTGGCAGATGAAAGACATTGTCAATGTGTTTTTTCTCTTAATTTTGGTCCCTGTTTTTCCTCTCAGCTTCTGGTGAGAGTAGAGAAGGAGAAGCAGTTTTGAGCTCGGCCGTTAATGTGACGTTTATGGTGAAAAACAATTAGTAATCATATTGATTGAAATATGATTCACATTGTTTTGTCGGGGAGCTTTTTCTTGTTGATTTGAAAGAACAGCTGTTATGGCTGGTGTTTAAATACATGACAGAATTTCATCGGGCGTCTAATGAATTCTGAGATATTCTGTCCTCTGCAGCAGGTTCCACATGTGCATACTTTAAGGTGCATTCGGTAATGTTTTGTTTATGTTTACTAGCCGATATGGCAGTTGTCATGGGACTTACACAGACACAAGGCTGCATGGATACAGCATCATGCAAAAAATTCAGTTAATGATGTAACTGTAAAAATGTGCTGTTTACAGCCAGCCATGTTTTAATTTATTCAGAATGTGAAAGCTTTTATTAGGCAACTAATATGACTGGAAACATTTTTCAAATCATTATTAATTTCTTTGTGTAAAACTTCTTTTTGAGGGAAACATTACTGAATTGCAACTTTGAAGTTTTAGTTTTCCTAACATAAATGTCTCACTTTCACATGTGAGTTAAGAGGGAGAAGTGGTGAATGGAGATGAGGATGTGTCTTGTGCATGTTTATTTCTGATATTCTTCTCTCTAGCATGACTAATCATTCCTAACCACAGTGTGGTGTTCAGTGTACTCCCAAACAATTTTTTGTTAGGAGTGTCTGAAAAGTGTGGCTCTTTTGCTCGATAACATATCAGCCTTTAAGAAACAGTTCACCCAAACATTAAAATTCTGTAATCATTTACTCACCTTGATGTCGTTTCATTCAGTATGACTTTTATTTCTTCTGTGTAACACAAAAGGTGATATTAGGCAGAATATGATGTTAGTCTCAATCACCATTCATCATGCATTCAACCCCCCCACCCCCAGGCCAGCCAATCAGGTCCACAGTTTGCTCTCTTGTGTTATGATTAACTTTAGAGACATACTGTAGACATACTAAGATGAAAGCAAAGCATGGTTTCTTTGCGTAACCATATTTAAGAATGTTATCTCACATGGAAGCAACCATTGTGGGAGCTGAACTTCTCACCCCAAACTGTGATATGCTGATCATTGATTTCTGGGTTAACACCTGGGAAACTGTAATAATACCCCAACACCTTAATTATTCATTAAGGAGAGACACCCTGTTATTATCGAAGACCTTACAGGGATAGTTCACCTTAAAATTTACATGTCATCTTTAAATCAGTCATGTTGTTCCAAATCCCTGACTTTTTTGTTTTAGTCTTCCCTGGAACACAAAGGAGTTAAGTAGAATTTTAGCCTCATTGTATGGAAAAAGATGCAATGAAAGTGAATGATGACTGAGCCAAACATACTGCCTTGCATCTCTTTTTGTGCTCCATGAAAGAAAGTCAGTCACTGAAAGTCAGACAATGAGTAAATGATGAGGTTAAGTCCTCATTTTCGGGTAAGCTATTCCACTGCTTAGCAGTAACTACATTTCCATCCAAGGATTTTTTGCAAAAAATTAGCGCATCAAAATTAAGCTGATGGAAACGCATATTATGTCAACATAATATTTTTCAGTTTAAGTGTTGCACATAAATCCTATGTTGACACATCAATTATCATGAAAAACTGGTTTGGAAACAGTTCGTGCAAAAATGTAGTATCACATGACAGAATTTGCATCACATTTGTCCTTACAACAAACAGCATAATTGAGAGGAACACTTGGACTGAGGAAACTCAAGTTTTCCTCAATTTCTTTAAATGACACTACCTTTATTCTTGATGGAAGTTTTTCCAGACTCTTAATGGACTGCGCGTTCCCAAGTCGGTAAAGATTACGACGTGTTTTACCAAAACGCCCGGTATAAATAAATAAATGTGGTTGTTTAAGCTGAATCTGTGAAGTGGCTGTTGGCCAACGAGAAGACGCACTTTTTTTATTGTTTTGCAATAACAGACAAGTTTTAAAAAGTTATATAAAGACACCGAAATTCGTTCACACATTCCAAGTTTTGTTGTTTCATTTGTTGGAAGAGGTGGAAAGAGTTTTATTGTAAATTCCAACATCTCTTTGAAAAAAACGACTGCAGATTACGCTGGCTGATATGTATGAACCAATGCAGTTTTTCTCAAGCATTTCATGCTATCAAGTGTTTATTACACATGTAAAAGAAAGAAATTAGCATGTTTATTTTTTTGTTAGGAAAAGAACATAATATATCACATCATTTTGTGATTTGAAAAAAGTGGAGTGTTGAGGTTTTTATTTGTTGTTTGGACACCGCAGCCCCACGTTTCACAACATATTTCCTGCAGAGACAAATAAAATTACATAATGTGAGCGGATTGTCCATATTTTAATTCAGGAGTGTAATATAGGATTACAGGCTCACTAATGTCTCCAGTTCTGTTGTATTTTGCCAAGTATTCCAATCAATTTCTTCTAATAATCCCAGATGCAGACAAGCTGCTTCTCCAGTTCTACGTCATCTTCAGATATTTCCTACTATTGCAATTATGTGAAATTAAACAGTAATCTGGCCAATTGGAATAAATTGTCTCAATACTCTCTCCATTTTACACATGTGGGGACAAATGAGATGCGAAAGGTAGGCTACGTAATTTGCGATATACACAAAATTCTATATGGAAACGGCTCAAGGGCAGATTTCTTTTGCGCTAAACCAAAACTGACAGTGTTTTTTTTTTTTTTTTTTTTTTTAGAATGACGTCATGATGCACACCATTTTATCGGTAATAGGCCTTTTGAATGGAAACGAGCAGGAGGCAGCAAATTTTTGACAATTGTTTTTTACGCATTTTCATTTTGTCGATAACATAACAGCGAAAAAAGTGGATGGAAACTTAGTGAATATCAAACCCACTCCAAAACAGCCATGTTGATATATTTGTGCCATTGCTCTTTTTTAATTTTTTTTTTATTTGAGACCTCTCTCTATCTGTGGTGTGCGTGTGCGTGCGTGTGACCTGTATTGTATTATGATGTTGTGTTGCTCAGATGTGCTGGTGCCGAAGAGTGGATTTGTAGTGGCTGACGGGAGACCTGAGTCTTGTGGTAAGATGCTTGTACTGTTGATGAGTTTCTGGCTCCAAATTTTTTACTGATGTGCAGTTCTTTCTTACGTCTCAGACTCTTCTTTAGCTGTGCCTTCAGCAATCATTGCCAGCCACTCTGACCCTTATGTAGAGGTTTCTCTTTCTCTGTCCCTCCAGCATTGTGAGGTTTATGTGTGTAACACGGTTCATATGGGCGAGGAGGGGGCGGGAACCGGCTGAACAGTCAAAATAACGTTTAATGAAAACTTAAGACACAAACATAAACACACACGGCAGCCGCGTGTGGCTCTCTTTCTCCCGAACTGCCGCATCCAGCTCGGCCTTATCCCTCTCCTCAGCTGATTAGCTTGATTGGGGTCCGGCCGTGTGGACTCACGGCCCATCACAAAGTGTTATGAGAATTCTTTTAGTTTTGTTTACCAGTTGACTTGATTGATTGTTTTGGAATGTGTATATTATTATGACAATGCAAAAACCCAAAACATTATCACAATATTATTTTCCATATTGTCAAGATCAATATTTATCACAATATACATTTCATACCATTAATATAGTAAAGGAAATGCATTCCACATGTTTGTTAGACCTCAAGAATATATGTAAACATAACTTGTTTGCTTACAATTATACAGTGTAAGCTACATTTTAATTTGAAGTTCAAGAATTATACTCATATTTTTAATGATATTTAATCCTACATAAGATGTGTGACCTTTTTGATTAAATTTCATCATCTTCAGTGGATGTTTGATTCCACTGAAAGACTTTCTTGTGACGCTCCACACTACAGCTCAGTAGGTGACGGTAATGCACCATAACCGGCAATAAACATCACAAGAAGAAGAAATAATTTCTTGCCTGTGACAGCGATATGGATCATTAAAAAACTTTAATTAAATAATACATAAACAAACAGCAATGGTGTTAATGTCGGAGCAGTTGTTGTTTTCAGTCAGTAGCTGTATTGCATTGTTTTGTTTAATGTACAACGATATCATATTATCTGAATAGCTAACTGCTAGCTAGCGGCTGCTTATCCTCATTACTGGTTTCCACAACAGCAGGGCTTATGTAGCTGCTAGCCAGCTAATACTTCCTAACCGGCTGATTTCATGACTGTGATTCAGTTAGCTAGTTGTGTGTAACATTGCTGAACTGCTTGCGTTTTTAGCAACCCGTACCTGATCCGATCGTCTAGATGTACAACATAGGCAGAGTATCAAAAATGACTCGTATCATTTATATCAATTATTTTTCGGTAAATATCGATATCATTTTATTGCGCAGCCCTAATATAAATTCTTCTTCTAAAGGAATAGTTCACCCAAAAATGAAAATTCTGTCATCGTTCATTCACCCTCATGTTGTTTCAATCCAAACTCGTATGACTTTCTTCTGACCCAAAAGATGTTAGGTAGAATGGTTACACTGCTCTTTTCCACAGTAAAAGCAGATAGTGACCAGTAGCTGTTAAACCCCTAAAAATGGACAAATAACACGATAAAAATATCATAAAAGTAGTCCATACAACTAGTGCACTATATTCCAAGTCTTCTGAAGTCATATGATAGCTTTGTGAGGATCAGACCTTAATTTTAAGTCAATATTAGCAGAAAAGTCTGATTTCCGCAATAGCTCTCAAATTAAATTCAGAGCTAAGGTGGAGGGGAATATATTTCAGTGTGAAGGATTTCAGAAAGATGCACTATTTCATTTAAAAATGTTTTTGTCATGCATGTTTTGAGTGCCATAAATGAGACTTAGTGTGAAATGGCCTTGACGCTCAAAGTGTCTGAAATTCAGATCTGTGACACCTGTCACAGATCAAATCATGTTGCATGCTTATAAACAGCATAAACACTTATGAGCAATGTGCCCTCAAATTTTTGTTCTCGCTGAGCAATTGGCAGACCCTTTGGCCACTTAAGCAGAAATGCGTTTTAAAAATAACAATTAAATAATTTAATTGTATTTGTTATAATTAATATAATAAGAAAATGTATAATTAAACCCATACATTATATAATAATATATTTCACAGTATAAATTATTTTATTAATGATAATATAAATGATGATGAAAAATAAAAATGTATATAATCCACAATCTAGAATCTTAGAGGCCATTTTTCCACACATTTAAGTCTCCCATCTGCATAGATATTTATTTTTTTTTCCCGTTCTGTTTTGGAGCAACATAAGAAGTACACATGTGTGCACACGAGCAGCTTAGAGGGAACATCGCTTATGAGATAACATTTGTTTGGCCTCTGATTTGGGTGCCTTCGTATAAGCAGCCCTCTCTGTGCAGAATCTGTGCATTAGGCCTTGCAGTGCAACACAGACATAGTGAAACTATGTGTGAGCATTTGATCTGTCAACATCACAGTACATGCTCATTGTTGTGGTCTGAGAACTGCAGCTTTCATGTTCTTGGATCTGATTGGGTGAGCTGTTGGTTTTGAAATCAAACATTTTCAGATGGTGCATTAGATGACTGTGATAACCCACACCTCCACACTTCTGATCTTTTCCTGCATATTTCGGGTTAGTTTAGGGATCAGGCTAGATTTCAATCGGAATATAAAATTCAAGTGTTCATTTCACAACTTGGCATATTTTAATGCTGTCTCTAACTAGAGGTGTGAATCTTCACTGGCCTCACGATTCGATTACGATTCAAAAGGTAACGATTCGATTATAAAACAATTCTCGATGCATCACGATGCATCTTGTCCTTCAATTTCTTTCTTTTTTCAGTTTCTTCAAAATTTATTTTTTACTCTATTTTGTCCCTTTCAGCTTTTTATTTAACAGCTGTTTTAAAAAATCAGAACGAGTCACATAAACTGGCCTTTTACATTCAGTATGAGCTGTGAACAAAACACGGAACATCCACAAGATTAAATAAATGGTTCTATAGTTTAAAAGAGTATCTCGGTTTTTCAGTTTCTTTCTTTAGAACCTTATAAAAAAAAGCTCTTAAAAGCGCAAGAAAAAAATATTGGTTCTCCATCAAAACACACTGAATACTATTACTTAAACTGATATATTATTATTATTATTATTTTTTTAAGCATTGTAAATCATTTAATAGTATTTAATTGTTATTTAAAATGAATCTATGCCATGCTATTCATTTTAATTTTTAACCACAACTGGAAGTTGCTGGTCCAGGATGAGAGATATATCTGCTTCTATGAGAGTGCAGCTGTCAGCTTCTCCTCTCCTCACCTGCACAGGTGATAGTAAAGCGGTTTAAATAGTGCAGTTGTTGCTTCAGAAATGTATCAAGTGTCTCATATGCACTGTTCCATCCGTTTGCTCTGCGAGTAGAAGATCGCACGACCCTGTCGCAAAAGCTACGATGGATTTCAAACCTTTATCATCAGGTGTGCGCATTGTCCTGACAAGCGAGTTACCGGCAGTGACAGTTTGAGTATGAATCGCTGAAATGATTTTTTCCTTGTGGCTTGCACTTATTTACACTTCGATCAGGTATTTAAGTCAGTGCTACTGTAGTCTGCTTTAATAGGTCTTTCCTGATTAATGCAGTTCAATAAAGCTTTGACAATCCAGGAAAATTAGTTTTATCTCTCTCCTAATAATCTCTCTCCCCCTCTCTTTCTTATTCTCCCTCTTTCACCAGGGCTGGTTCAGAGATGTGTAATCATTCAGAAAGATGAGAATGGCTTTGGGCTGACAGTCAGTGGGGACAACCCTGTTTTTGTGCAGCTCGTCAAACAGGGTAAGAGGCCTGTCTATCTCACTGTCTGTCTTTATGGCTCCGCCCCCCAGCAGACAATTAGTACGCTCTCACAGCTCCTGTGTGCGTCTGTGGCAGGGACTCTCCCCTCCTCAGGATGATGTGATTTGGCTGTAGGTCAGAAATAGTGCTGATGTGCTCTGACCAGGACCAATTAGAGTACTGTGAAAACACAACATAGACGAGAAACAGGGCTACATACACAAAATGCTTTGTTAAAGATCATTGCAAACTACCAGCAATAATGTGTCTTTCAACAATAGATGTATTCTTTGCCCACTGTGAAATATGGCATGGCACTAGACTTCTCTGTTAGCACCACTCACATTTTCTTCAGAAAATATAATAATGTAGCTTAATATAAATTTTCGATGTCTTTGCTGGCGATGAAGCTCCTAGGCACATGCTTGGAGTAGAGTTTTGTGTTGTTGTTCTTATAACACAATAAATTATAGCAATTGGTATGTGTGGATATCTTGGCTAAATTTTATCCCATTAAAAATTAAGTTTTTAAGATGAAGCGTTCAGAGATGCCCACACAGTTTATGCTTTGGAAATCAGATTGTTCTTTCAGTGGGTTTTGTTTAATAACAATACAGGCTGGGGGCCTGGGTAGCTCAGTGAGTAAAGACACTGACTACCACCCCTTGAGTTGTGAGTTCGAATCCAGGGCATGCTGAGTAACTCCAGTCAGGCTTCCAAAGCAACCAATTGGCCCGGTTGCTAGGGTGGGTAGAGTCACGCTGGGTTAACCTCCTCGTGGTCGCTATAATGTGGTTCTCGCTCTTGGTGGGGCATGTGGTGAGTTGTGCATGGATGCGCTCAAGCCATGTGACAAGATGCACGGATTGACGGACTCAGATGCGGAGGCAACCCGGATTGAGGTGAGTCACTACGCCACCACGAGGACTTAGAGTGCAATGGGAACTGGGCATTCCAAATTGGGGAGAAAAAATAAAAAATAACAATACAGGCCCACATACTAGATGATACTTTTATTGCACATACTCTCGGAAATTCTGCAGACGTTCAGTGGCGTCTTCTCTCTCTTTTAATAGATGGTGCTGCCATGCGTGCAGGTGTCCAGACTGGGGACAGGATCATTAAGGTGAGTGCAGAGTTACTGTATGGAGTTTTGTTCTCTCTGCCCACCCCCTCCTTTTCACCTCTGCATTTCTGCATCTGTCTATTCTGCCACCTGCTGGTCACAATAAATAAATCTTGCATCAGCTTAGAAGAGGAACTTGCAGTTTGTAAGGGTTTACCTGTCTGTATTGAAGCACCATTAGGTGCAGAGTTGCAGAATATATGTATGTTTATCATAGAGTTTATTAAGTTCAAAATGTTTAATGTTTTGCTCCTCTGTTTTAGGTGAACGGGACCTTGGTGACGCATTCTAACCATGTTGAAGTAGTGAAATTAATCAAATGTGAGTAAAGTATTTGCTTTGTTGGAGAGAAGCACCTCATACAAAGGTTGTGTTACAAATAATTATTATCCATTACTTTGATGGACTGGGTTATACATTTGAATTTTAATTGAAGTTTTAATATATTGTAAGACTTGGTATTTTTAATGCAACATTGAAATCACAAGAACTTCAGTGGCTAGAGCTTATTTTAGTCTTACCAAGTGCTGTGTTTCATGTTCATGGCCTTTTATTTAGGCACCAACTCCCTAGGGGGGCACCAGAAACTCCACCGGATGCCCTTTCTCGCACATTATACGTTATTCAAGGACCCGGTAGCAGTCGTGGAACATCACTTTTTGAGTATTTCTGTAACTGCTGATCTCCTTGGATTTTCACGCACAACAGTCTGTAGAGTTTAAACACATCCAGTGAGCGGCAGTTCTATGGATGGAAACACCTTGTTTATGAGAGAGGTCAACGGAGAATGGCCAGACTGGTTAAAGCTGACAGAAAGGCTACGGTAACTCAGAAAACCCCTATGTACTACAATTGTAAACTGAATTGTAAATTGTAATTGTAAACAACCAGACTGTTGTGTGTGAAAATCCCAGGAGATCAGCAGTTACAGAAATACTCAAACCAGCCCATCTGGCACCAAAAATCATGCCACGTTTGAAATCACTGAGATCTAATTTTTTTCCCCATTCTGATGGTTGATCTGACCATTAACTAAATCTCCTGACCCATATCTGCATGATTTTATTCATTGCACTGCTGCCACACTATTGGCTGATTAGATAAATGCATGAATAAGTAGATGTACAGGTGTACCTCAAAAATTGGTCACTGAGTGTAGACACATTTGTTCTTTGCAGCTGGCTCTTATGTGGCCCTCACAGTATTAGGCCGACCTCCCGGGTTGCCCGAGATACCCCTTTCTGAGGTAGACGCAGGCCTTGGGTCACCGGGGGGTCTTGGAGACAACTTTGTTACATCCCCCAACTCTTCCAATGCAGCAGAGCGCACCTCTTCTCCTCTTGTACCATGGGTAAGTACCTTATACTTCAACGGTTTTGTTGTTCCATCAAAAGATTTGTTCATTCGCCGTTCCTTGCCATTTTACTTCCTCATATCTTTCTTTCAATTAAATTACTGTAAATTTATAATGTGCTCCTCCCTGTCACTTGTTAACCCAACCCTACATTTTTATAGGAAGTGAACGGTGCTCCATACAACAAAAGAATGGACAACAGAAGGATGGTGTCTAGGGAGCAACAGGACATACAGGTCAGAATCTAGATCCAGGGCTTGGGTTTAAGTCAAAACTATTATTGGTCTTTTTGTTATTTAATGTGGACATACTCTGTACTTCTAATTTCACAAAGTGTCCCTGTCAGTAAAGTGTTGGGTTGCAGAACTCTATTGTTGCAAGTATGACTAAAGTTGATAAGAATGAGGCTTTTCCTGTTGTGAGGTAATTTACTGTACTAGTATGGCTGATAAGGGCAAAGCCAGTCTTGAGGGAATAGTTCTGTCATAATTCACTCCCCCCTCATGTTGTTCCAAACCTATATTACTTATTTTCTTCAATAGAACACTATTGGAGAGGTTAGGCAGTATGCTAGTCTCAGTCACCGTTCACTTTGATTACATATTGTACAATGAATGAAAATGAATGGTGACTGAGTCTGTCATTCTGTCCAGCATCTCCTTTGGTGTTCCATAGAAGAAAGGCAGTCATATGAGTTTGGAACAACATGATGACAGAATTTTAATTTTTGGTTGAACTCTCTTTTAAGCTCCTACCACCAGGGTAGGGAGGGTTACTTTTAACATGTATTCCATCACAAATACTGATTTCTTATCAAAACATTTAACCAGTAACTTAATCCAATTACCACAATATAGTAGTGATGTAGAAGTAATGTAATCAGATTACTTTTAAATACTTTTTGATTACTTCAAGGTCATATGTGTAAAGTCAAGAGAAAAGCAAGATGTTCTTGAAGACTTTTAATTATGCTTTCTGAATGCAAACAAACCGTGTTTGAATAATGGTATGAGTTAATACGGCTAAAATGTGTGGGGCTAAAAAAAAAAGGGTCATTTGGAACATTTGTATTGGAAATTCAGTTTGAAGCGGTCTTACAGGATGACTATCACGATTGTTCTCCCTTCAAAGTGCCCTTTGTAGGGTGATATATCCCATTTTTTTACCCCCTCATCAACAAATATCATTAAAGCAGATCCACTGAATTATGTCTTGGTTAACATTAAATAATCTGACAGGATAGATTCAAATACAATACAAAGTTGAATTATTCCATGTATTGCAGTTAGCGTGTAGACTAATTGCCACCATTCATTAATGTCCGACTGCAATAGGCAGATTGCATAGTCTTTAGCTTTATCTTCATTATTAATGAAATGCTTCCAGTCTGCTTGCTCATGATCAACAGTCCAACATCACCAGTTTGTTTATGGGTGATTCTATGTTTATTTAAGGAGGATTTTAATGTAAAAATCTAAATAGATTTAAACCTTTTTAATGAGTCTTTAATTACTCATCATTTTTTTCTCTGAGTTTTTAAATGTTACATTTGCCAGAATCACCCAGATTTTTGAACTGTCCTCAAAAATACATTTGTAATAAGTATCAAAATCAGATAAATTATCCATTGTACATTTCCTTTTTAACTTGGAACTTAATTACATTTTTAATTCATTTGGTATTTATGTGTTCAATTTGGATTTTTGTTTTTAACAAAGTACAAAAGAAATGCTGACCCTTTTGTTGTTGTCATTACATCACAAAAGCATTTTTAGCAATTTTAGAGTTTCAACTAAAGTTTTGATGGAAGTGAGAAGTGACAGTTAAGTTTTGACAGTATAGGCATCCCCTGTACAGGAATGCAGGCCGTTCGCTGGGGGGAGTGTTGGTTTCACCACTTTAACACGGAAAATGTTCCTTTCTGCTGTACTGTCAATGATGCGCAATTTGTGTCACAGTACCAGCTGCTATTCCTGCGAAAACGATCAACAGACGGTCAGACGGCGAAACTGTTAGGCTAGATTTTCGTGTGGGTCTTACCTTCAAATACTTCTGTAAATTGTATGTCGGGTCTTTGGAAAAGGATAGCATCTTCACAGCTGGAAGGCATAAATTGCACTGAATTGCTATGTTTCCCTTTTCACCTTTAAAGAGACAAAAATGTCGACATTTAGAAAATAATACATTTTCTCCAGTGGCCATCACAATGAAGTAGCCCTTTCAATAGTTTGACTTCATTTGCCTGGAGAGCACTGCAGTGATGTGTGACGAGTGTTATTTCCACATGCGACAGTAAGTGGCGCCTGATTCACGAGAGAGTACCAGAAGATATGTAGAGCACGCATCTGATCATATCTGTACCACTCTTAAGCAAGCTGTGGTCTATATCGCTTTATGTCAGGAGAATCTTTTGTTTCTTTTGTTCTAAATAAAAAATTTAAATCCTGCTAGTATTCCCTATTCTTACTAACTGTAACTGTCACCAAAATACATTTGGTTTTTATGTAACTGTATCAGATTACAGTTACACATTTTTTTTATTCTGATAACGTAACGCCATTACAAGTATTCCGTTACTCCCCAAGCCATGTTTCAACAGAGCACAGTTTTACTGCCTTCACTGGTTTTGTAAACAAAGATCTGTCATAGAGTCTTGCTACCAGACTCAGGTTCGGTCCTTATCCGTTTTGCCTTTAGGGACCGAAGGAAGAATATGGCAAAACTCCTACTCCCAAACCACTTCAGGTCATCCAAGATGGCAAGAAGCACATTCCACAGCGGCAGGGCCAGCTGAACAGGGCTACACATGTATGACATTTCTGACTAATTGTAGTGATCTTCACATCAAAAGTAACTTTAACACACTGTCAGGAGTAGTAGTCAAACAAAATGCATTTTTCAAAGGCTGAAGCAGATATCTAAACCATGCTTATCTTCAGTATATGCTAATGATATACAGTACATAATTGAATGAAGGTGAACAATATTCCTTTTAATATATTTCACATATGTGAAAAAAATAATTAAAAAAATTGTGTTTACTATAGTGGATAGCAGCTTCTTTGTCATTGTATAGTCATCCTATTATAGTTATTAGTTCACACATAAACAGTTGTTGACACATAAACATAAAAGAAAAGGTAAAACATAATACAGTCACATCGACTGACTATTAAATCTGTTTCTAGGAGGGTCTATATGTCAGGAACAGTGAAGATGGTTGCTGGGTGGATGAGGATCATTGTAAGGGAGACTTCAGCCCGGAAGGATTCTGGAGTGGAATTTCAGTGGCATCTGTAAGTGCAGCCTGCACCCCTTTCATTTTTACCCTGCTATTGTGATAGGCTTAGGATAAAGAATATGTTATAAATACTGCAAATGTTTTTGGTACTGGACTTTGTAAAGACCATCAAAACCAGCAAAATAAAAAAGAAAATTCATTTTTGTATAATTGTACAAGACAAAAAATAACAATGAAGAAAAGTACGTTCTTTCTAATGTCTTAACGAATGGGAAGAACCAGTTTTGACCTTTCACATCCAGACATTCTGGATGTTTTACAGCTTTAAATAGTTTTTTGTACATCTATGAATCAAATCTGACCTAAAAATATTTCAAATTATTTTTTTTTTAATTTGTTTTGTTTTTTTTATTTAGCCTGTAGCCCCATACTGTTCTCTTGCTACCCCACCTGCTTCATTGGGTACTGCATCTTTCCCACAAACTGCATACTGTCCTCTCAAATGGGGTTTGTGCACACATGCACATGTCCACACACACAAACACACACACATAGAAAGTATTTAATCAGTTTTGAACAGGGAATATATTAGTAAATATGTTTACTACAGTAACATGATTTTATATGATAGGGAACATTGGGGCTAAAGGCCTCCCAAAAGGCCTAATAAAGCCTGATAAAAGACCTATTACATATAATTTTCTCCTTAAACCTTATATGGCAGACATATCTGCAATGGCACCTTCCAAACCTTCCTGATTTTCTATAGGAAGAATAATTTAGAAATTGTTGTAATAGAGTTAAGATATTGTAAATTGCCAAAAGTGATTGAAATAAATGTAAATTAAGACATCTTTTATATAGCATTTTTTTCCCCTTTCATTATATACCACGATAAACAACAATAAAACAATAAAACAACTTTTGTTAAGGGGGGTCTTTAGTGCTGTCATAGACTAATCAAAAATGTATGCATTTTTAATGGTTTTCAATACAGGTCAAAAATTACCCAACGTGTGTGTGTTTTTATGACCCTGTATGTTTGTAATTTTGTTGTAAATATGTGAAAATGCTTTAAATAAATTTGTATAATGCACACACACAAAAAAAAAAAATTAGGACAATGAAGGACAAAAGGAGGATGCAGTTTCTTAAGACAATAGGAGGGTTAAGATATCTTCACTGATCTAGACTTACCACAGTTTCATAATTTTCACATTAAAACTGACTAACACCGCTGGTTGGATGCTAGGTGGTACTATTGGGTAATTTTCATTAAGCAATAGCCTACACAGTAACGCAAGGCAGCTTGATTTCAAACTTTGAACTTTATTTTTTATTTATGTGAACTACAATTTCAAATGAAAGGCAACATCTCTTTGGCAACGGACCAACTTAATTTGTGCATTCTCTCCATTATGGGCTACCGGCCGGGTATTTCATTGTCCGGGCAAATACATCACTTATTGTGGGTTGTTGCGGGTATAATGTTGGGTGTTTTATTACCTTTCATCCCAGGACCCAGTTTAGCTGCTTCGGAAGAAGAATGACTTTGAATGTGTGAATAAATTCGTTTTGCTCCCTCCTAGGGCTGGGCGATGTGTTCACGATATTTTTATATACATTTTATTTTATCCAATTACATCGTCAACCCCCTGGCTGAGGGATCGGTGAATATTCTTGCTTTAGTGATTTTGCATTGAAAATGAAACTCATTTATTTAAAAAACGAAAAACTTAAACCAAAGACATTTCTAAATTCAAATTGCACTTCAGACAAAACAAACTAATTAATGAAGTGGTAAAAAGAAAAACGTATGAAACTACCTTTCCATTTAACATCAGGCAAGTATCCATCTATGACAACAGGCGGAAAATTACTATTACAAATTAAGATCTAAAAACAATTTATAAGTGTTCACATAATAATTATATTGATGATAATAATCACTGAAATATAAATCATGGTTCGAGGTGAACATTTTTTTGTATTATTTTATGATTTAATCACAGATGTATAGACTATATATAAAGTGACCCTACAGAGTTGCGCTCACAACGAACTGCTCTGTGGAAATAAAGCGAACTGAACTCAAAACACCTCCTGAGCTGAGATGTCTGAGGTCATTTACAGCATTCTTATACACGATACTATTCTTGCAAAAAAATTTCAGAAGACTGAAACAAAGAAAGAGTGAGAACCTTTTACATATGTGTGTTCCATGGGACTGCACGCCTCCGAACAAACAGCGCGTCAGACATGCGCATAGACAGCTTTTCTGTCATCTGTTCTTAAAATATAACAAAGTATGTTTTTTTCAAGCGCGTGTCTGTGTTTTAGCATTTGTTGTGTCATACCGAATGCGAGATGTCTTGCAGTTACCCACCATGCACATTATATTCGCTACCTGCAATTAAACGTCTTCTGTCAGTGCGCATACTTTACTGCCTATGTAATTTGTTACGTTGGTAAAGAACATCTGGCTTTTAATGCATTATTTAGGTTCATTTATCATGGGTCACAAACTCTTCATTAGGCAACTATTCTTTATTTAAGGCTCTGCTATTCATTAGGCTATTGTATTGATATTGCAAGTTCCATTCATAATGTTTCCACCGGTATAAAATTTCACACTGGTGTTGTCCCTTGTACCTAGTAAAACCGGTAACACCATACACCGTGGCAACCCTACACTGATCTCAGTTAAACAGTGGCATTTATCATGAGTATCGGCAAGTCCACTCTGTGTGTGAAGTAGGACAGAGCTCTCATAGCCCTTGTTCCTTCCTTCCCTGTGGTTTAATTCATTGTCTTTATGGTTTGTGATGTGCTGGTCCAGCGGCGATTCTACCCAGCCTCTCCAAAGATTCAAAGAGACTCCAACTGTTCCAGTCCAAAGAGCGCCCCCAGAGACAGCCTCAACTCCTACTGCTCTCCTGAGGCCGAGGATAGCTCTGACCTGGTGAGAACTTTGTGATTTGCAGGTTTTTTTTTGTCCAGGCTGCTAAATCGACTGATATTTGGCTATTTTGACATTACCACCAATACAACAATGCCTGCTTGGCTTGCCTCAAGTGGTATTTTGCTCTTGTGTCTTTTTTAAAATCCTTGTTAAAGGGATAGTTCTCCAAAAAATGAAAATTCTCTCATCATTTACTCACCCTTATACCATCCCAGATGTGACTTTCTTTCATCTGCTGACACAAAGATTTTTAGATTAATTTCTCATCTCTTTTGGTCCATACAATGCAAGTGTATGGGTGCCAAAATGTTGAAGCTCCAAAAATCACACAAGTCAGCATAAAAGTAATCCATAAGACTCCATTGGTTAAATCAATATCTTCAGAAGTGATATAAGTGTGGGTGAGAAACAGATCACTTTCACACTCTTCTTGTGTTTTTGGTGATTCATATTCTTCAAGCATACCGCCGCCTCCTGAGAAGGGAGAATAATTTCAAGTAAAAAAAAAATTACTTAAATATTGGTCTGTTTCTCAGCCACACCTTTCATATCACTTCAGAAAATATGGATTGAAACACTGGAGTCATATGGATTACTTTTTTGATACCTTCATGTGCTTTTTGGAGAGTCAAAATTTTGGCACCCATTCACTTGCATTGTATGGACCTACAGAGCTGAAATATTCTTCTTAAAATCTTAATTTGTGTTCTGCTGAAGAAAGAAAGTTATACACATCTGGGATAGCATGGGGGTGAGTAAACGATGATAATTTTTGGGTGAACTATCCCTTTAAAACATCCCTACAAAGGCAAAACACAGTAACTACTCCATTACTGAAAATGAGGGAGGAAAAGGTTACTGCAATTTCCACACACCATTTTCTCTGAATCGAAACAAAGTTAAGCCAAACCTGCCTGTCAAAGGAGATATCATTGTCTAAGAGGCCCAATTTCAGTTAACTCAAGTTTGACAAAAATGTGTAGTTACTGTGGTTTGCCTTTGCATAGGCAAAAAGAAAGGATAGCCAACATTTCATTAACATGTATTATTTGTATTTGTTTTATCTACTGGCATTATATCTGGCCATCAGTCACCTTACTCTATAAATATCTGCATTGGCATCAGCCATTTAAAAACCCATATCGGCTGACCACTAGTGAGAAACATGAAGCCTTTCGTTTGACCATACCGCCTGATCTCAGATCAGCACATTTGTGACACTCTTTTCCTTATTACAGAATTCTCGCTTCCGGTGTACCATAGGCAGCCCCTCCTCACGCCTGATCATCCACCCTGAAGATGATGACTTCGACATCAAGCAGGAGCAGGTATTCCAAATTTCTTTCCATTGCTTAGTGCAGAGGCCCTGCGTTTGGTCACATACCTCTTTAACCTGATCTGATGTGTCCCAGGTGAACGGCCAGTGCAGCTGCTTCCAGAGTATCAAACTGCTCAAGACTCGCCCTGCTCATCTTGCTGCCTTCCTGCATCATGTGATCTCCCAGTTTGACCCTGCACCTCTGGTGAGTTTCAGCACCCAGAACTCCTGACTGAGACTGAAGTGGTTGCAAATTCTACAAAAAAGAAACATTTATGACATCTTTGCAAAAATAATGACAAACCGATTTCCCCAACAATCGTACTGCGTACTAAGTATTTTAGCTAAAGCTAAGCTGCAATTCATTATATAAAACCGCTTTATTCATGCCGCCTGATCATAACATTTATTCCGTAATAAAGAATTTTCCTACCAAATGAGCAATTCAAGCTTAAAGTACCACCTTCATATTTTGCAAATCACTGTCAGTAGGGGGCATCCATCACAACTCCAGTTTTACAGGCAACATGCACATGTACAGCAACTGTACAGGAAGCTGTACCCACAGCTGGACAGAGTATAGCAGAATGCAGTCTCGATGCGTTTTTCAAAGTTTTAAACCACATTTAACGTGGCACAGCGTTACTGGTTAGAGATGCTGAAAACAAATTAAATTGCATTATTCAATCAGCAATATCATGTAATTAATTTGATTACAAATTTTACTCGATTAACAGCCCTAATTTTTACTCTTCTGATGCATTTTACCTTGAAAACTTGTTCTCAGTTGGCCATCAGATTTCATCTGTTGAGGAGGCAATACATTTTTAGAGTCCATGTTAGTGTTTTCTGAACTGCAATTCAGTGGCTTTTTATTGCTTTGTTCTTGCTGCACGCAACAACAAATATGCAGCATGACCATTTCTGATTCACAGTTCTTTTCAGCAGAACAAATACATTGTCGAACTCATCAGTTATCAGTTTGAAGCTGTTTAACACTCTGAATCTCACTTTCTTCCACAGCTCTGCTACCTGTATGCTGACCTCTACAAGCAGACAAATTCCAAAGAAACTCGTCGCATATTCATGGACTTTTTAACTTTCTTCTTAGACCGTGGGGCAGTAAGTGCAGCTTGTTCTCACACCTCATTTCTACTCGTTTAAACCCATCATTGTCTACACTGCCTCAGTGTCATTTGGTCTGTGGGCAAGTTGGGGCAAAGGCCTAGATCCACCCAGATCAACGCTACCTTTTGTCCTGTGAGGTGTGTGATGGGTTACTCCTCTCCCAGCAGCCTTAGGGGCGGGAAGCTTACACACTCGCAGGCAGCCTTTTACCCCCACGGTCATCACATATTGTTGTTCTCAAACTCAGCGTGCATGTGTTGGTGTGGGTGCAAGTCTTCCCTGCAGCAAAATGTGTTCTCTTTGTACCAGATAAACGGGTACTTTAGCTCTGCTGTTTTGTTACCTTGATAATTTGGTTACAATTTACAATAAGGTTTTATATAATTATATTATTCAACCCAGTAGTTAACATGAATTAACTATGAACAATACTTTTTTACAGCATTTATTGTTTTTTGTTAATGGTAACGTTAACATTAGTTAATGCATTGTGAACTAACATGAGCTAACAATGAACAATAATATGAGTAAAAAGTAACATAATAATTCATTAATAATTTATAATTAAGATTAATAAATGATTATAAAATGGATTCATTGTTAGTTCATGATATCTAATGAATTACCTAATGTAAATGTAACATAGAGAACATTATTGTATGGTGTTACTGATATTTTCATTGTTTATAGTTGTTTTTTCATTCACACCCCCTTTTCCCTTTTTAATTAAAACTATTATTTTTGTTTGACAGAATTTGAAAGTAGCTGTGCCTGAATCTATCTCCTCTGAGCTCGGTAAGCATGTGTTCAGTTTCCAAGTATAATTTTAACGGATGCACACTGCTCATTCCCACCCTGCAGTGTTTGCAGTGTTAGTTTAACAGGTTTGTTTTTGATGTGTGTTTGTAGACTGTAAAACTTCCAAGCGCATTTCTTAGCCCTTGGTGGGAAACCCATAATCATTTAGAAAAATCAAATCCTGTTTAACATTCATGTTGACATGTAATTATGGATTAAGCCTCTAAAGCACTGGTCACTCTGCCCCATGTGTCATGTTGACATCGCTTGAATAGGCCACATTTAATGATGTGCAGTCTCTATGAGAGGCCAAATGCCATTTCTGTTCATGCAGGTTGTTGTTTTGTAATAATAACAGGGTGTGTTCCAGTGTGTGTGTGTATGTGTGTTTGACTATTGCTGATTTTTGGGTATTTGTTGTCAGAGCGGCGGAGACCAGAGCTGATTCCCGAGGAATTACACAGGCAGTATATACAGACAATGCAGGAATTGCTCCTCCCTGATGTACAGAGACACTTGGAGGATTTCAGGTGAGAAACAGGCCCTGTTTACACCTGGTAATGGTAAAGAAAGACAGATTGCTGGTTACACCTGGTGGTAATATGCGTCTCAAATGCGTCTCCAGTGACCACCTGTGATTGAATTTAAAGGGGAGTGATCAGATTTAGAGGAAAGGGTCCCTGATTTCATGAGCAATTACGTCCATTGCTATGTCACTGTTTTACAAAAAAGTGTTGAAAAAGTGAAGAAAAAAGCAAGTGTGAAAAAATGGGCACAGTTTCTCCCAAATAGACTTCAGTTTTGATCACAAAACCACAAAATGGTGTTTTGAGCGGAATGCCCTTTTTTCTTCTTTTTTTTTTTTTTTATTAAACTTCAGATAAGCGTGCTTCACACAATCACTATATATGGATATCAGGTAAACTAAAGATGTTTTTGCATGTTTTATGCATGACTATGCTTTGGTTTTTCCATTAAAAAAAAAAAGGGACGGTTGTTTACTTTTAAAGCCATTGGTGCTAAATGAAGAAATGTAAATGTAAATTCATAGCCACTAAAGTTTAAAACCCTTGTTTTACAGCTGTGGTTGGTGGTGCTTTGAAGTTGTGGTTGCATCAGGACACGTTAGCATTTACGTTTACAAATGCAATGTGGTCCCATGCATTTTAGACAGCCTCTGAATGTGGTTTGAGTGATCGGATCACAAAACAGACCTGTTTACACCTGTTTTTAGTACAGTCCACTTGGGATTGGATCAAGCTAAACTCATGTTAATGCCAGGTTTAAATGGTGTCCAAGCTGATATCCAGTCCAATTAATCTGTACTGCTCAGTTGTTCTTATTCAGATTTCAGTTTATTCACAGTAAGGTCTTTATGACACCATTGTATCCACTCTTACAGGCAGAAGCGCAGTATGGGCTTGACAATGGCTGAGGTAGAGCTGTCTCGTCTGGACTCTGAACAGCTCGATCTGGAGAAAGAGAGATCATGTGCAGAAAACATCCTCTCCAAAATAGATGATATCCTGTGAGTCTCACACAAAGACCCCATGAACATAATTTTTAATACCACCTTTTGACTAGAAATGTCAAGTATATAATGTTCATGGCTGCAACATAAACTTAAGGAATAGTTCACCCAAAATTTAAAAGTCTGTCACTCATTTACTCACTTTCATGTTGATTGTTATATGACTTTCTTCTGTGGAACACAAAAGGAGAGGCAAATTGTTGGTCACCATTCAATTTTATTTCATACATGAAAGTGAATGGTGACTGAGGCTAACATTCTGCTTAAAGGAATATTTCGGGCTCAATACAAGTTTAGCTCAATCGACAGCATTTGTGGCATAATGTTGATTACCACAAACATTGGAAGTAAATGGGGCCATTTTTCATTTTATAAATGCACATACTTGAATGAATCTATTAAAACTTGTGTATTATTTCAGCTGTAATGTTGTTTAAATCTGCATTTTTACAGTTATTAAGGTTTACAAATTGGATATACCTTTACACAGAAAAGGTTAGCAAGCGATTTTAAAACACTAAAATCATGTTTACGTTTTGTGGCTATAAATTTTGAAACTGAGTATTTTAACATTAACGCATTGGCCCGACTCACTTCCATTGTAAGTGCCTCACTGTAATGCAGATTTTTGGGGGACGTCAATTTATTTAATTTTTTTATTTTGTTATCAACATGTTATCACATCTTTTGCTGAGTAAATGATGACAGAATGCTTATTTTTGGATGAACTATCCCTTTAAAGGAATTGGCTGTTTAAATAATGAGGATGAGCCCTTCAAAATGTCCCGCCCCAACTATAATTTGAATACGAGAAACATCAACACCGGATAGACAACTGTGCTCATCAAGCCATTTCATAAGGCCTGTAATCGCTTGGCATCAAATGTATACCCTTCCTCTTACATCTGTGTCTGTCTTTCAGATTGACTTCACAACCCACGGAAGAAGAGAAATGGTGAGAAATTTCTTCCTCTTTCAGGTTTTCCTCAGGCAAACCTCCTCCATAATGATCAACGATACAGGCATTAGGGAAGAGGGTTCTTTGATTACGTAAAAAGACGTTGCACTGGATTTGTTTGTAAATTGTCCGCCTGGGGTGCCAGCATTTTGACACTTGACATAAATGCAACATGCTGCATAATATAGTGACTTCTAATCTTCATGCATTTCTTAGTCCTCATTTACTTTAATGTAGGCAAACATATTTGAGATGCCATATGGCAACACCACAAGCCAGTATGATTTATGAATTTACAGCACATATGTGGGGAGATAGATGGGTAACTTGAATGCCTGTGAGTTTTGGGACATATGGCAGAAGGCACAATAAGATAGTAGTCATGTGGAACAGACGGACTCAGCCACATGGAGCCAGCAGCACTCAACAGGCACAACACAACCCTCAGAGGCATTGGCTGAGCTTGTGTAAGGCTGGGGAAGGCTTAGCCTGCCCTCTGGCCGTGGGCATTATGTGTATATTAATATAGGTATCAATAGGGAATACATTTTTTTATAACAAATATTAAGTTAGGTAGTGTAATTCTTGAATTAAAACCTATGTATTACATTATGGTAGCAAACAAACTGGTTGAGAATGAATTCATCCAAGTTTGTAACATTCTTTTTTAAATAAGCTTACATTAATTTACATTTAAATCAATAAGTGTCCCAATCAAACTAGAAATGAGCCAGCACTGAGATGATTTGGTGAAAATAAAGTCATCAGACACATTCCTTGAACTTGTGAAGAAGGAAATAAAATACTTGGTTGCTTGATCCTGTGCTCCAGTTACTGAGTTTGCCCATATACGTAGAATATCCAGAGAGAGGAACAAATTTAGATTCACCCCTGAAACTGAGTTTTGTCTCTTCCAGCACCACCATGCAATATGTGATACTCATGTACATGAAGCATCTGGGAGTTCGGGTGAAAGAGCAAAGAAGTCTGGAGTCCAAACGAGTCCGAATTAATTTTCTTCCTTCAAAACTGAGGGTATATGTTCACACCTTTTTCTGCACCTTACAATTTCTCATTTCAAACACATTTGCTCTTTTCTAAAATCTAGTGAGCTGCTTTGCTGTCTTACTACTTAGATATGCAACTGCCTCAGCTTTCTAACAGAAAAGAAACGTCTTAATTGACTGATTAGCAACACAGTACATAAATATTGGGTAAAATCATCAACTTGGAATTATTTGAACTATTTTTTATGAAATATTAATATATGTTTATCTGCAACCAACATTTCTTGGATTTATTTTCATGTGCTTTTTGCAATACATTCTAGGAGTGCCTTCTCTGTGAAGGATACGTGTGATGCTGCCTTAGTATTAAGAGACAGCATAAGTAACAATACCTTTTGGAATATTTGGAACCTATGATGCCTCACTATGTTATGGAAAGGAGTCATTATCATGTCAGTACTGCTATGACAAAGCTGGTACCCTGAGGATTGTTGTTTATCCTTCCTAAACAGAAGAGTAGCAAACAAGAGAAGGATGGAGAGGAGAAGCTGAAAAAGCCTCGCTTCCCCATTCGAGTGCCCCCAAGGTGGCCGAGTCGCATCGAATCAGTACCAGGTAAGTCTAAAGAAGCTTTTTTTTTTTTTATCCCCTTTTCTCCCAATTTGGAATGTCCAATTCTCACTGCTTAGTAGGTCCTCATGGTGGCGCAGTTACTCATCTCAATCCAGGTGGTGGATGCCAAGTCTCAGTTGCCTCCGCTTCTGAGACAGTCAATCTGCGCATCTTATCACGTGGCTCGTTGTGCATGACATCGCGGAGACTCACAGCATGTGGAGGCTCATGCTACTCTCCACAATCTACACACAACTTCCCACGCACCCCATTGAGAGCGAGAACCACTAATCGCGACCACGAGGAGGTTACCCATGTGACTCTACCCTCCCTAGCAACCGAGCCAATTTGGTTGCTTAGGAAACCTGGTTGGAGTCACTCAGCACATCCTGGATTCGAACTCGTGACTTCAGGGGTGGTAGTCAGCGTCAATACTCGCTGAGCTGCCCAGGACTTTATATATTTCTTTCAGAAATTTGTGGACTTGTAGTGGATTGGGAAAGGCTGGGTTCATTAACGTTTTGCCGCACCTGCCAGTGGATTTTGAATTGTGAAAGTTTACCAGATAATAATGTTTCTCTCTGGCTTCTTTGTATCTGTTTGATATGTTTCATTTCACTTGTGTCAGAGAAAAATAGCAACAGTGAGGATCAGGCTATCAATTTTTTAGTTGATTTAAACACAATGTGTTCTTGTGTTAAAAAACAGCTAGATGGAGCTCAACGCAAAGGAACAGAACACTGGGGTTTCAAGCCGTGTTTTATGAAAGTTTAACTATTTCATTTGACAGTGGATCTTAATGCTACACTGATGGCATGAGATGCTTAAAAAAACAGAGATGTGACCCGGTGTCCACAACCGACAATAGAAAAACAATAAAAAAATGGTGCAGAGGGAATGCATGACAGTGTCCTGTGTGAACACCCCCATAAACTGAGATTGTAAACCATGTGTTATGTTGCAATAAAAAATAAAAAAGTTATCGACCAAATTCCACAAATCTCTATGCTATTTATAAGCCAATGTTTACCCTTATTTGGTGCTTGGTGATTGTTTTATTGGACTGTTGCTGTCTTTTTTAATGTGGAATAAAAATAAAAATGTAATAGATGGTTCTGCAGCCAAATGTCAAAATAATGCTAAACGTTCCCAGGTGTGCATTTTCTAGAAATTTTTAAATGCATAAGACTTGCCCTCATTTCTGCTGTCTTACCTCTGGGTGGTGATTCTTATTGATACTAAATCATCTTTGGTGTGTGTGTGTGTGTGTGTGTGTGTTTGAGCAGCTGGGAGGGGAGGGGATAACGTCAAGCAGAGGCCTCAGAAGCAGATGTCTCAGCCAGCGCTGGGTGGGTCAGAGCCAATAGAGGGTGGACGTCTGCGGGGCAGTCAGTCAAGTGAGGGTTCAGACCTCTTACAGAGCCCAGGATTCACCGCCTCACCCCCATACAGCGCATCCTACAGCTCACCATCAGATCCCTCTGGAAGGGACACAGAGTTTAGTGAGTGCTGCATCTCCTAATTCAGCTTGCAGTCTTGCTGATCTAAGTGGTCATTACTCTTTTTATTGTCAAGCCCTTCTTTTTATGAACCAGCTGGCTAAAGCCATGGGAGGCAAACCCAAGAGAAACCTTTAGGCAAACCACTAAAATTTACAAGCTAAAATTGGAAGTGGAGGAAAATAGGATTGCTATTGTCACTTTTCCCGCTCATATCTCATAAAGTGCTGAATTTAAGCTTTTGGATATTTTTTTGCATGTGGTGCAGTGGATTGGTAGTTATTCTGTGGTCTGAGGCTGAGACTAGGTCTTCTGTGTCCTCAGGTATGAGTCCATCTACAGTGTTTCCCCGACTGAGTGATGGGCTGCAGTCTGGAGATGTGCTGGACATCATCTACCCACCCTGTGACTACATCCCATACATCATGGACCAGATGGATGAAGATAGAGATGGAGAAAGGTGCATAATTCAAGAGTTCACTTTCATGCACCAAAGAATGCCTGTTACTTTATGATTTCAGACTGATTATTAACATAGACTTAAAATCTGACTTTGTTTCATGCTAACCCTGCTGAAAAGACTGATTTAAACAAGCATCTCCATGCTGGTCCAGACATGTTTATTTTGGTTTGGTCCTGGTTTAGCTGTTTGACCAGTTTAGTCATGCTTTTAACCATCAGAACTTGGCTGGTGTAGCTGGTTGAGCAACATTGTTTATTGCTGGTTAAGTTTGTTCAGAAGCATGGTGGGGACACCAGCATACCAGCATCCAAAACATATGCCTTTCAGCAAGGGAAGCACAATTCAGCTTCTGTTTGCATGTATGTACTGTAATAAAACACTGCTCACAAACCTAACTAACACTAACTTTGATTGCTGCTAATCTAAATGGTGCACTCTGTGTCAGTGAAATGAGGAAGTATGTCCTGTTTTACAGACTCCTTGATGTGGGCACACCTAAACTGATTAGAAGGTACTGGCTACTGCTGACTGCTGTCTATCACCACTGTCACTCCTATTTTTAAACCACCCCTATCCTGAACACTTCACCAACTCACATATTCAGTAGAGATACATATGCTGTAGTGCAAAAAAATAAATAAAAGCAAAATGACTGAAGATTTTAAGTCTTGGTTTCAGAGAAAACATCAGAGGTTTATGCTTAAAGAAACAACTATTAGCCACTAGGGTTTGGAAAATAATGTTTAAAATAAAGTTTTTTTTTTTACCCCACTTCATGGCCTGGTGTGAGGGAGGGCTGGGGGGGGATTTCCTTGCCCCCCCTCCTCCCCCAAGACACAAAATTCTGACACCCCCATCCTGGTCCGAAGAACAGACAATCACTTTCCCACCCTTCAGATCAAAATGCCCTCCCAAACATCGCATCTTAATACTGGCCCTGCCTCATTGACAAAAATACTGGCCTCATTGACAAAAAAAAAATTATATTTTCTTTTTCTGGTTTAAGTGTAAACATCCCTACATTTGTTAGATTTCTCTAAAAACAGGATCTTAGGTATTTTTTGCTTCTCTACAATTTTATTTATTTATGTTTAAAGGATGTTTAGATATTTTTACTGGAAAACAAGTAAAAAAATGTTTTGCTTTGTATAGAGATTATTGAAAGGGGTTTATCTACTGTTTATTCCATCTCTCTCACTCTCTCTCTTTTCCCCTCATCCACAGGTTTGAGGAGCATCAGAGCGAAGATGATCAGGGGAGTGATGTGTACTCTGATGTAGATCCTCCTAACTGGCAGCAGCTGGTCGGGCGTGATGTTCTAGCAGGCCTGACACCCCACGAGATCAAGAGACAAGAAGTCATTAACGGTACGACCTTGTTTTCTATTCACTACCATAAATCATCCAGGTTCACTTGAAATCTTGTGATTTAATGTAAACAATGCACTCTGTTAAAAGTGATCTTTTTGAGACTCACTCCAAACTGATTTTTTGACATTATATGAGCAAACCGTGAGATCAGACTCTGAGCAGATGTTCTGTGCTTTCAGAACTGTTCTACACGGAACGAGCTCATGTGCGCATGCTGAAAGTCCTGGACAGTGTGTTCTACCAAAAACTCACCCGAGACAACATACTGCCTCCTGCTGACATCAAAAACATTTTCACCAACCTGGAGGAAATTGTTCAACTGCACAGTATGCCACACATCATCTCAGCAATTTGAGCAAATGTTATTTACAGGGTTCCCATAGTCAGAGAAAATTAGGAAATTTTTAAATGGTGATTTCCATGCTTTGAGAAATAAAATAAAAAATCTTTAAAGTCCATTAAAGTCATGGAAATTTTTATAGTGAATATATGTTTTCTAGATATTCTCAGCTCTTAATTATTAAAAGTGTTTGTGAATTATATATAATGAGTGTTGAGCAATTTTAAAAAATGCTTTTTTTTTTTATTTATTTTTTTATAATCCTTATCCAAAAATGACAAGCAACTGGAAAAGTCATGGATATTAATGGTCCAAAGTCATTGTCATTGGTCAAAAGGTGTGGAAATCCTGTGTTTAAAAAAAAAAATGTTAATCGTATCTTATTGTATTTTTTAAATTACAGTGAGGATAGCAGATCAAATGACTGTGATCCGCAAGAAGAACGAGTCGTCAGTTATTGACCAGATTGGAAATGATTTACTGTATTGGGTAAGGGCACATGTTTAACTTGCATTTTGTGGACATTGATGAACAGTTATTACATGTGATAGGACTCCTGGGTGGCAAGAGTAGCACTCACCCTTCCATGGACTCAAACTACTTCTGCCAGCCTCCCTACAGTGTGACTCTGATCTCCCTGGCTTGTGTTTTTCCAGTTCAGTGGTGGAGAAGAGGAGCAGATCAAGCAAGCGGTGAGCACGTTCTGTAGTAACCAGCCCTTCGCCCTGGAGCTCATCAAATCCCGGCAGAAGAAGGACCAGCGTTTCAACACTTTCATGCAGGTGGGTCGAGCCTCCCCGCCGGGCGCTGAACTATTGAGAGCTGCCCGGTTTTCTTTCTCTGCAGATCATTTGAAAAAGACCATGCATTCCAGACATACTTTTGCTTATATCACAGTATTATTTTTAGGGCTGTCAATCGATTAAATAATTAACATTTAATCACAATGAATCACATTCTTTATTTCATAGTTAACATTAAGTGTTTTTTTTAAAGAAAGAAAACTAATAATAGGCCTATGTGTATTATTAGGTTCTGCAATTTTTGGTGGATGACTATTTTATTTTATTTTTATTTTTCAATTTGGAATGCCCAATTCCCAATGTGCTTTTAAGTCCTCATGGTCGCGTAGTGATTCGCCTCAGTCCGGGTGGTGGAGGACGAATCCCAGTTGCCTCCGTGTTTGAGACTGTCAACACGTGCATCTTATCACATGGCTTGTTGAGCGCGTTGCCACGGAGACATAGCGCGTGTGGAGGCTTCACGCCATCCACCGCATTAACCACCATGCGCCCCACCAAGAATGAACCACATTATAGCGATCACGAGGAGGTTACCCCATGTGACTCTACCCTCCCTAGCAACCGGGCCAATTTGGTTGCTTAGGAGACCTGGCTGGAGTCACTCTGGCACCCCAGGCACCCTGGGATTCGAACTAGCGAGCTAGCGAACTCCAGGGGTGGTAGCCAACGTATTTTACCACTGAGCTACCCAGGAAAGAGGAAAGAGATTAATTTATACATATATTGCATGCAAACAAGGGCTTTTTCCATCAACTGATAAATGGGTGCACTGCTAGAGACTTATATAGCGATAATGGTGTTTAAAAAAAAAAAAAAGGGCTAAACATATTTATTGAATTGCACCAGTTAACGCTTTAACTTTGACAGCCCTAATTTTTTACAAATTCTAATTTGCTCATTTTAAAACAAAGAATGTTTGCATTGTTGACGCAGTGTTACAGCAGAAGAGATGCGTTATCTAGATGCAGTAATCTCTGAATTGTTAGTAATATCATGGTCCTGCCTTGCAGTCAAAAAACAGAGAACATGTGAGCCAAGAGATTTTGTTTAAAAATTTGTATGATAGATAAAGGTCTATTAACCTAAAGCAGATCTAATTGTTTGCTGTCTTGAATGTGAGGAAGCATGAGTTTGTCTCTATGCTGTTTTTATCATGTTGTGGAAATGAGTGAAGAGAAGATGAGAGCAAGGCAAGTTTAACAACCTCTCAACAATGAATATGCTGTGTTTTCTGAAATCTACCACACTAATCCATTCATTTAGAAAACTAGGGTATAAGCATTACAACAATAAAGATGTAATAAACATTTTAAATTGGCACTTATACTTTTTATGCTGTGGTGTTGTATATCAGAGAAAGAAGCACCATTACTTAATGTATTTTGGTACGAGTATGATGAAAGCAGTTGGAAGTGGAAGATGTTTGAGGGTGAGGAAACATTTATTGGAGGGATGTTAAAAGTACCAGTAGTTCAGTACCAAATCAATACTAAAATGTCAATAACATAAAAATATCAGTACTTTGTACAGTACTTATGCATGGTTCAAATGCCAATCTTTGTTCACAGTTACATTAAAAAGATAGTTCACCCAAAAATGAAAATTCTTTGATAATTTACTCACCCTCCTGCCTTCCCAGATGTGTATGACTTCTTCAGCAGAACACAAACAAAGATTTTTAGAAGAATTATCTCAGCACTGTAGGTCCATACAGTGGAACTGAATGGTGATCAAACCTTTGTAGCTCCAAAAATCACATAAAGGAAACATAGACGTAATCCATAAAACTCCAGTGATTAAATCCATATCTTCAGAAGTGATGTAATAGTGTGGGTGAGAAACAGATCAAAATTGAATTCCTTTTTTTACTCTAAATCTCCACTTTCACTTTTACATCTGACAGTCACATGTGGTGGCTGTTTAGTTTCACTTTAACATCTGAATGTTAAAGTGGAGATTTAGAGTAAAAAAGGACTTAAATATTGTTCTGTTTCTCACCCACACCTATCATATCTCTACAGAAGACAATGATTTAAACACTTGAGTCTTATGGATTACTTTTATGTTTCCTTTATGTGGTTTTTGGAGCTACAAATGGTCTGATCACCATACACTTGCATTGTATGGACCTATAGAGCTGAGAATTTCTTCTGCAGAACAGAAATTAAGATAATTATGGCATGAGGGTGAGTAAATGATGAGAGAATTTTAATTTTTGGGTGAACTATCCCTTTAATACATTACATTTTACCCCCACAGCTGTGGTATCAAAATTGGTATTGAAATTATCTTGACTACTGCAATTTTTGTATCATGACTACTAATTTACAGATTTTCAGAGATGTTTTTTGATTGTGCACCAGTAAAGACATTATTCAGACCAGTTGTCCACCTGACAAATCACGATATATTGTGACTTGCAGAGGATTATTCTCTCTACTTAAGTGAAGGACAAAATTCGTGCTTAGGCATTTTATTCATGATGTTTGTGTCTCTTTATAAAAAAAGAAATATGGAATAGATTAGGGTGGATTTTGTTGTGGATTTGCATGAATTTTTGTCCTCAGTTTTAATTTCTGCACCATCTGCAGGAGGCTGAAAGCAATCGACGATGTCGAAGACTACAGCTAAAAGACATCATCCCCGCAGAGATGCAGAGGTTCACCAAATACCCTTTACTGATGGACAACATTGCCAAGTACACAGGTATTCACCTCCATCCTTCATGCACCCAGACCTATTAATGGTCAACCAATATAGGCTTTTCAATTGATGGTGCCAGAATCGATATAAAAATGACACATATGAAAGTACATTATGTTCTACATTGTGTCCAAAAAAGGTTGATTATCAATAATATTTCATTATAAATTGCAGATAGCTTTTCATGTTATGAAACAAAACAACACTGAGCATTTAGAAGACACTTGTCCCACTGGCAGACTCATTCATCCGTGACCAGCTATGAGATTGTGTCGGCTTTTCAAAGAGTGAGCGCTGACTGGACACAAACCATTAGAAAATTAGAGCTATGCCAGTTCTTAAAAGTTGGGAATGTTCTGAAGGGGGTACTGGACTCTTTCTGTGCATTTCTCACAGTATTTGACAGATCTGTTTAATTGTGGATCTCTTGGCATGGTCAGAGAATGGCAATAAATGGGAAGTACAACCAGCGATTAAGAATTAGGTGATTCTCATATTATATCTGATCTTGCCAAACGTTTCAATGGTGGGTTCTAGATGCAAGGAGGAAATAGAGGATACTTGGCTGGTCAGGATGTTCTTAAAGGGATTTTCTTTTTTTTTTTTTTTTTACCAAAATAAAATTATGTGAAAATTTAATCACCCTCATGTTGATCCAAACCAATGACTTTCTTGCATGGAACACAAAAGGAGATGTTTGGGACTGACACAAAAAATTCTTTGAAACATCTCCTCTTGTGTTCCACAAGTCATACAGGTTTTGAAAGAATTTTCATTTTGGGGTGAAGTATCTCTTAAAAGAGTTTATTAGTTTCTGCCTGAATGTGTGTGCATGTATCATAATGTAATATAATTTACGTGCATCCTTATGAACAGATGACTTGGAGGAGAAAGACAAAGTAAGAAGAGCAGCTGAGTGCTGTCGAAAGATTTTAAACCATGTCAACCAGTCCGTGAGGGAGTCCGAGAACAAACAGGTAAGCAGTACAGAACTTGATTGAGCTGCCACTCTCTCCCTGCTTAGCAGACAGCCCAAGGTGGGCTGATTTTATAGCCTTGGGTCAGCTTCATGGAAGGTTGCACTGGAAAAACGTAATGATTGTTGGTACTTGACTATAGGTTGTAAAACCTCTGTGAGTGCTATTACATCATCCCAGATTTCACAAACTGCTTTTAGTGTATAGGTAGAGATGATCCAACTTTCTGTAAACCTCTGGAGATGATTTATAAGAAAATGAATCAGTGGTTAAAGATACAGTCAGTCGGTCTGCCTCTGAAAATCTAATCCAAATTCCAAGAAAATCAAAAGTGCCACAAAATAATTCCAAAAAGAAGGACCATTTTCAAGCAAGTTTCTTAAACACTCCACCCATTGCCATTGGAATGCAACTAGGTAGTCCCGCCCCAAACTCACACCATTGGTTGTGTCGATGTTGCAATGTCAGGCCACTCAAACAAGGCAATGTTTAAACACCACAGAGCCAGTCACAGAAATCAACCGATAAATGGTTTACTTATTGTTGTCTCTGGATATTGTACTGAGAAATGAGAAAGTCTTTTTACAAAAAAAAAAAAAAAAAGTGTAATCAAAATTATGCACATCACCTTTAAAGTTTTCTTGACCAAGTATTCTAAGATGATGTGCGAGGTCAATGAGGAGTTGAATGTTAATTGATTCTGCAGCATAAATCTTTGTTGTTTATCTCTGACAGAGATTGGAGGACTACCAGAGGCGACTGGACCTTTCTTCTTTAAAGCAGAGCGAGAACCCCATGATCTCAGAGTTTAAGGTTGGTCCTAATCAATTTGTCTAGAAACTTTGCGAGTTAATTATATTGGAGGGTTCTCTAAATTATCCTGAGGCACTACATGTAACTGTTCCATGTATCAACCAATCAGATGTCATTAATCTGAGATTAATATTTATGAAGATCATCAGGGAAACTGGAGGGCTGAAATCAAGGCATAATAGTTTCCATCCTAGTTACAACTGAGCTTTTAAATACTGTATTCTATGTATGTGGTAGTTGTGGAACTGGTCATTTGTGGTCCATTAAATGAATTACGCTTTGTCACATTCAGAACTTGGATCTCACTAAACGGAAGATGGTCCATGAGGGTCCTTTGTCCTGGAAAGTGAACAAAGACAAAACCATTGGTAAGCTACTGTTCTCAGACTTAGTGACTCCATAAAGTATGTAGACACTTAAGCTACACTTAAAAGAGTATAAATTTCATTGCATTATATGTAGTATTATGCCAAGTTATTAAAAAGTGTGCACTCTTTTCAAACAAACCATTTCACAAAAAGAAGTTTGTTAGGTTTTAATTAAAACAGTGGATATATTGTCCAAAATTAAGGAAAAAAGTATTTAAACACTTACTGTTTGTGAATCTCAGTTGAACCACATGTGTAGTTTATTGCATTAACTATGGACATGTTTTGCTAAGATAGATAACCAAAAAGTGTCCAAAGAATTTTTATTTTAACAGTATATCTGTTGTTTTATAATTTATAACGTAACAGACTTGTTGTGTTGAAATGTTTTAATGTCTTTAAAAGTGATACCACTTGGTTTGATATTTTATGTAATACAATGACATTCATATATTTTTAAATGTGGCTGGATACTTTTTGGTGCCACTGTATGCTCTTGTATTGTCTCTGTTTGTGTATGTTTGTCAGAGCTGTACACGTTACTCCTGGAAGACATCCTGGTGCTGCTGCAGAAACAGGACGAGCGTCTTATTCTCAGGTGTCACAGTAAGAACCTCGCAGGAACTGCTGACACCAAACACATATTCAGTCCCATCATCAAACTTAGCACTGTGCTGGTGCGCTCAGTAGCCACAGGTAAGCTTCTGTCTTCTCTCTTTCTCAAACTTACTTACATTGGACATGCTTGTTATTTCAACGTTTTGATGACTTTACTATTATTCTAAAATGTGTGATATAGTAATAATAAAAAATGAGAAGGTGTGTCATTAACATTTTCTTATAACTACACGGTATTTAGTATTTGTAAAGCATTCGTTTACAGTTAATTGATTGTTTATAAATCTTTGTTATTACATTGTTAATACATAAATAGAGTATATTCAAAAACTATGTTATTCATTTATATTTTCTGCTGCAAATGATTTATTATTGTTTAATATGTTCATATATAAGCAGTTTGATAATGGTTTTGAATCCTTAATAAATAACTTGTTAACCTTGTATACCTTACTAATGTATTTCATTTGATGCAAACAAGTGGTAAAGAAGCTTTTATGAGAACATTAAAAAGGTATAAATCCATAATTAATAAAGAAATTATTTATGCATATATATGTGTGTAATGAAGTGAACATACAGTATATGAATTCTTAATATAAGGAATATTCAGGGTTCAATACAACTTAAGCTCAATCAGTGGCATTTGTGACATAATTACCACAAAAATAACTTTGACAAACTTTCTTTTCTTTAAAAAAATGAAAAAAAAAAAATTGGTTACAGTGAGGCAATTCATAAACGTTAAAATAAACGTTAAAAAACGTGGCCGTTTTGCAACTACAAATGTTCACTTCCGTACATCTCTGTGACGTGTGCTCATGAGAGGGATGACGTAAGCTCGTTGGTAAGGTCACGCGTCACGTGGAGGAGGAGTCAGGAAGCGCGTCATTGTTTAAATTTTTTTATTATTATTATTATTATTATAATTTGGAAATGATTTTTTATTTATTTTATATTGTTTTGAAATTGTTTTGGACTGTTTTGGTTTGTGAACGGCACAAGTTTCTATTGTAAACGACACGCTTCCTGACTCCTCCTCCACGTGACACGTGATCTTACCAACGATCTTATGTCGTCCCTCTCATGAGCGCACTTCACAGAGATGTATGAAAGTGAACATTTGTAGTTAAAAAGTATTTAAGTATTATTTTGTTTCTAAATATAATAAATCATTTGCATTCAGAAGAACTTTATTTGTCGACTGGAGTCGTTTGGATTATTTTGATGCACCCTAAATATGCATTTTGGACCGTCAAGTAATGGAGGACATTCACTTGCATTGTTTAGAGGAGGAGGCCTGAAATGAAATCCTAAAAGTCATAAATTCTGTTTTGATGAAGAAAGAAACTCAGATACATCTTGGATGGCCTGAGGTTGAGTAAACTATAAGCAAATTTTCATTTTTGGGTGAACTGTTCCTTTAAAATGATAGCAAAAATGATTTAAACAAATTACAGCTCAAATAAAACAAGTTTTAACAGAATAATTCATATAAGTACTTTTATTAAATTATAAGCCACCCATTTCTGCCTTTAAAAAGTATCTAGTTCATTACATATACAAATGCATATATAATTTCTTTATTAACTATGAATCTATATCTTATGGTTCTCAAACACTTTTTACCACTGGTTTGCATCAACAAAAAATACATCAGTTAGTTTTGATCAACAAGGATGAAAAACCTTTATTAAACTTCTTATATATGATCTTATGAAACAATAATAAATCATTTGCCACTATGAATATAAATGAATAACATATTTGTATGTAGTCATTTAATATATTAATAATGTAGGACCAATAATTTATCAAGTTTCAATTAACTATAAACTAATGCTTTACAAATACTTTATACCGTGTGGTTATAAAGTGTTACCGGTGTGTCCAAATTTTTGACTGGTGCTGTGTAATTGGAGAATATGCCCTTAAATGTTTCCTGTATTTCAACAGACAACAGGTCATTCTTTGTGATCTCCATGTCAGAAAACGGAGCTCAGATCTATGAGCTGATGGCGCAAACAGTGTCTGAGCAAAGAATGTACGTGCTTGACTTATTCTCATTAATCCTTCTTGTGTATTAAGATTACATTTGGTGGTGTGGTGTAGTGGTTAAAGGGATAGTTCACCCAAAAATGAAAAATCTGTCATTATTTACTCACCCTCATGTAGTTTCAAACCCATATGACTTTCTTCTGTGGCATGTAAAAGTCAAATTAGGCAACATTTTTTGCCTCTGTTACCATTTACTTACATTGTAACGAAAAAAGATGCAATAAAAGTGAATGGTGACTGAGATTAACATTCTGCCTAACATGTCCTTTTGTGTTCTGCATAAGAAAAAAAGTCATACATGTTTGGATGACAAAATTTAAATTTTTGGATGAACTATGCCTTTAAGGTTTAGGGCTGCTTACGAGAAGGGTCATGATTTTATCCCCGCAAGGAACAAGCTGTCACCATTGTGTCCTTGGGGCGTGGGGTTCATGGCTATATTCTATGTTGACATTGTGTAAAAGTCGCAGAATGAAATTCCACGATGCTAAATGTAGATGTATTATATTCGATTCTTTCTTTGTGCAAGCCACAGCTCTCATTTCTAGAAGCAAGTTCATCCTTTTTGTCCTTTCCCCCTTTCTTTTCAGTTGGCAGCAGCAGATCACTCACAGGGCAGATGTTATGAAAGCCACACTCCACAGCGTCATTCCTTTACCTCAGCACGAGTGAGTTCCTCCATATTAGGGCACTTAAAGGGATAGGTCACCCAAAAATGAAAATTCAGTCATGTACTCACTGTCATGTTGTTTCTAAGCCCAAATGACTTTCTTTTTTCTGTGGAGTACAAAAGCGAGATGTTAGACAGAATGACAGCCTCATTCACCATTCACTTTCATTGTATAGAAAAAAGATGCAATGGAAGTGAATGGTGGCTGAGAAACATCTCCATGGAAGATGGTGTACAGGTTTGGAACAACATGATGGTGAGTAAATAATGACAGAATTAGCTTCAATTTCCTGTATGTACATAACTTTTTGTTTTGTTTTAGTGGGGACAGAGACAGTGTTGAGTTAAGCAAGTTCAGCAAAGGCTCTGAACGGATCTCCACAGGAAGCATCCAATCTGCAGGTAGCTATGTACGGACATGCACCTCTCTGAATGTTAAAGTGAGTTGATTGCCAGCATTCTCACTAACTCTCACCTTCATTTGTTCCCAGAGAAGGACAGTGATTTTTCTCCCTCGGCAGCACTGCAAGATTGTGTTCCTGACTCTAATCCTGGTGGAGAGGATCAGGTCCAAAGGGTTAGCCGAGAAGGCTCCTATCTGGACTCGGAACTCTTGAACGGCAGGGACGCAGACCCTCTCTCCTGTTCACCTAAAGCAGATGAGGCCCTGAAAACCTGTGAGACCCCATTTATATCTTGCACTAGCGTACGAGAACATGTTCTTATTCAGATTTTGATTTTGCAGTGTTGTGAGCTTGCAGTCTGAATTTAATTTCATGAGAGAGAAAGACTGGGCATCACGAAATAATACAAACAGGGTACCCACAGATCCTTAAAATGTCTTAAATACAGTTTTCCTAAATTTAAGGTCATGAAAAGTCTTAAATATCTTAAATGAAACAACAAAAGTATTAAAATTAAAACATTTTTATTTAAGAGGTCTTAAATTTGGGGGTGGAAAGACCGGAATCGTGATATGATCTAATGTGATTATCAAACTTCAAAAGAATACGATTTAATTAAATGCATGCACTGCGTCCTTCAAAGTGAAAACGCAGCACTGTGGTATTTTCTCCAAACACGCGGGGGCTCGTGAGTGTTTTCAGCTGTTGCAGAGCAGTTCACAATCATTAAGCCATACTGGAAATGTATGACAAACTATCACTAAAGATAAACTGTTGATGATGATATTGTGTTGATGAAATATGACAGTGTTTACATTTAATTGTTTATATTGTAATACGTTGTAGATTATTGTAGGTGTGCACATTTTATATCCCTTATTTGACTGAATGAGCAGCTGGAAGCAGTGAAGTGCAAACATTTCAAAATAAGAGTCCCTGGTGTATTTCAAAGTGCCTTTAAAGTTAAAAGTTCCACGCTATGAATCAAATCAAATCCATTGTGTGGGTTTGTATTTGTATGGGGATACGGTATTAATTTTATTTGTTCAGGTCTTGAAAAAGGTCTTAAGTCTTGAATTTGATTTTAAAAACTCTGCAGCAACCCCGACATAGACTATAAAAATAGATTGCGCATTGTTTAATTGCGGTGTCTTTGCTTAATGGCCCTCATTCATGAAACATGAGCAGAACAAATTTTTGTGTAAATCGTTCGTAAAGCCAGCCTTTCTCACGTAAATTCTCGGATTCATGAAACTTTTCGTATTTTCAAAATGTTGCTCATGGCATCCGAATATTTTTTTATTGTTGCAGACAAACTGCTTTGACTACATTTTGATAGAAGAAAAAAGAAATGAGTAATGAAAAAAAAACTGTGTGAAATTAACCTTAAAAAAAAAAAAAGCACGAATTAGGGAAAAACATTTTTTCATTTTCTTTTTAAAAAATACACTTAAAAACGTGTTAAAGTATTTCAAAGTTACCATCATCATTTACCTGAGAAGATTTACCAATGATGCTTGGGATGCGCTCAACTGAATAAGGTGGTGCATGGACATCCTCCTGTTGGCGTGAACTGAACATTTTTTTACACTAAAGCTTCATGCCACATCATTTTTATTGACCTCTTGGACTATTCGATTCACAAAAGAACATCTGATGCCAGAACATACAATGACAGTAAGTTCTTCAGTTTCTTTGTGACCACACCAGCGTGTTTGCTAAATAAAATTTTTGTATTTGAATGCACTTCCTTTTAAAACCCTTTCATTACTTTTCCGCATATATTTATTGGCCGTTTTCATGAGCGTGGGTTATGATAATTGTGAATGAACGTGCACGCGCCCAATTAACGAATGTTTGGAATTCACTAACATGCACTCGTTTAACTAACAAATCTGGGGGGTACGAAGCATTTGTGAATCTGGAGAAAATTTTCATAAAGGACCATTTTACACAGAAATTACTCCAAACTGACTAATATATTTCCAAAACGTTTCATGAATGAAGCCCATTGAACGCAACAACAAAGAGTGTGTGGTCAGTTTTGTGGGTCAAAGACTCCTACTTTTTCAATGAAACAGTAAATAAGATCATGAATTGATCTCAAACGTGATCAGATCAGTTTGAATCAGATTCATATACTTACTGAATCAGTCAGTGTTTCTTGATTTACTTACTGAACTGACTGAATTAATGAACTGTAAGCCATACTTTTAATCATGTCCAACTCAAAAAAATATTTGTGCAAATATGTTACCAAAACTAAAAACATTTGTTAAGTAGTTTTGTCCTCAAAAGTACTGAAAGAATCATTAATGGAATCATAAAGTGAATCTGAACCAAAAACACTCTACATTCCCCTTCCCTACTTACAAACTTCATGCACATAGGACATATAGAGAAAATAATAGCACATTCTAATTATTGCTTCTACACCAAGATTAAAATGCATGTTATATCCACCTTATTTTTCAGCATCACTATAGGGTGCTGCCATTATCCACCTTGAATGTGGACCTCTTCCGGTATAAGCCACCTCCAGCTATTTTAGTGGTACAAAAATACCACATTATGTTGCTTTATATTGCAGGCTGGCATTATATGTCATCATATTATTATCATTAGTTATTATTTTCATAAACACATTGGTTTGTAGCACAAATAGTTTTACCATTCATCACACTTTGCCATCATTTCATCACATTGTTGCACAGGCAGAATGAATGAGAGTTCAGGCGCTGATCGCCTTTTTAAATTAATGAAGGCAATGTCGGAGGTTTTGCAGATAAATATAAATGAAGGTTTACATGGAGACATTAAAAAACTGCATAGGCAGCAAGCGAACTGTCAGTTCTTGAATTTAATGTGTTGGAAGCAGGAAAAAAGGGGCAAACGTAAGGATCTGAGCGACTTTGACAAGGGCCAAATTGGGATGGCTAGATGACTAGGTCAGAGCATCTCCAAAGCGGCAGGTCTTGTGGGGTGTTCCCGGTATGCAGTGTTCCAAGGAAGGACAACTGGTGACAGGGTCATGGGCGCCCAAGGCTCATTGATGTGCATGGGGAGCGAAGGCTAGCCCGTCTGGTCCGATCCAACAGAAGAGCTACTGAAGCACAAACTGATGAAAAACGTAATGCTGGCCATGATAAAAAAAGTGTCAGAACACCGTGCATTGCAGCTTGCTGCGTATGTGGCTGCGTAGCTGCAGACCGGTCACAATGCCCATGCTGACCCCTGTCCACCGCTGAAAGCGCCTACAATGGGCATGTGAGCGTCAGAACTGGACCATGGAGCAGTAAAAGATTTGGCCTGGTCTGATGAATCACATTTTCTTTTAGATCATGTGGACAGTCGGGTGCATGTGCGTCATTTACCTGGGGAAGTGATGGCAGCAGGATGCACTATGGGAAGAAGGCAGGCCAGCGGAGGTAGTGTGATGCTCTAGGCAATGTTTTGCTGGGAAAGCTTTGGTCCTGGCATTCATGTGGATGTTACTTTGGCACGTACCCCCTACCTAAAGATTGTTGCAGACCACATACACCCCTTCATGACAACGGTATTCCCTGATGGTAGTGGCCTCTTTCAGCAGGTTAATGTGACCTGCCACACTACAAAAATTGTTCAGGAATGGTTTGAGGACCATGACAAAGAGTTCAAGGTGTTGACTTGGCCTCCAAATTCCCCAGATCTCAATCTGATTGAGCATTTATGGGATGTGCTGGACCAACAAGTCCGATCCATGGAGGCCCACCTCGCAACTTACAGGACTTAAAGGATCTGCTGCTAATGTCTTTGTGCCAGATACCACAGGACACCTTCAGAGGTCTTGTAGAGTCCATGCCTCGAGGGGTCAGAACTGTTTTTGCAGCACGAGGGGGACCTACACGATATTAGGCAGGTGGTTTTAATGTTATGGCTGATCGGTGTACTCTTTTACTATAAATGGTGACATTACAAAATTATCTGACATTGGCATATTATTCTGCTGTACATCCTGTGGTTGTGTAATAGTTTATAAGCTCATATCACTAAATTCTGGTCTTATTATCCTTTTAGTTATTTACACTGCAGTCAATGACAGCAGAAATCTGTCACACTTGCCGGTGTTCTGACGAAGTCTGTTCCCCCTATGTTTCCCCTTAACCTTAAGGGGAAACATAGGGGGTACAGACTTCAACACTAACCTAAGGCAAAACATAGGGGAAACAGACTTCGACAAAGGGGAAACATAGGGAGAACGGACTTCGACACAACACCTGAAAAGCAGCCACTTGTTTGCTTCCGCTTTGCAAAATAAGGTGGATATCATTGGCAACTTAAAATGGTTGGACCTCATTCTGCCTCCCATTTTATAATATATCCTCGCTATTGTGCTTGCGAAACATCTTAACAATTCCAGGTTACCCATGTGTTGAGGCTAATCTGTGCATTTTAAGGCTATTTCTCAGTGGTGGGAGGCAGGAGTTGTCTTTGTGGCTTGCCAACTCAAGAGAATGTCAATTCAGACTTTATTGATTAAATTGCTCCGGGGAAGACTTATTTATTTTCCAAGTGTCTTTTAATTAGTTTAGCATCTATCAATAAAAGCGTGTAATATACTTGTGCTTACTAAAGGCATTCGGTTCCGCTAAAAACTAGACATGCGTGAAACTGGCACCATTTGCATTTGGAAATGAATGTCTTGGGCAGATTGCTTTGAGCTGAAATTTGAGTACATTGTGCCAGTCTGTTTCCTTATGAGCTCAGCCATTGTCTTTCTGTATCTGATCACCATGTTGGCATGCATTTTACTTGTTAACATCAGGTATAAATGGGGCCTCGATCATGTTTGACTTGGAGCTTGACTTGTAACCTATATGTGGTATAATTTCTTAAGCTTGCAGTGTTTTAAATTAATTTTTGAGAAACTGCATTAAGAAGAAATACGGTATTAAGTTAACTTCAACCAAAGCCAAAGTTCAATTGTTTTATTGTCTCTCCTCTGTTAAAATGTATCAAGTCAAATACAAATGTAATTTGCAAGTATATGGCATGTTACATCAATTATTATTGAAATGGCTTTGCAATGTAAACATCATAAAATATGTGAATGCATTAATTTGATACTATACATACTGTGTGTTATTGTAGGCCAGGCTTATAATGCAACACTCATTAACAGGGTGTCCCTGCTTCATCTTTCTCTATCTTCATCTCTTTTAGATTGTGTATTATTTATGAAAGTGTGTTTATATGATCATCTCTCTTTCTCAGTGGCAGCACTGAAGCAGGTGCTGGTGACTCAACTGATGGCTCAAGATGAGGGTGAGCGATTGGGCCGATCGGCTGGCAGTCGCCTCCTCAGGACCACCTCTCTTCGAACGCCGGTGGAGCATAGCTCCACTCGTACCCCTAGCCGAGCTCAGGACTACACCTCTGGAGATACAGGCTTCTACGAGTGCCCAGAGGACTACGGTAAGTGTTTGAGCATGGAACATTGTTGTCTTGAGGGAGTACTGGTTTATATTGTTGGGAGAGGTTGACTAGAGAAATTCATCTACTTGCAAGCAAATGTTCCTCTTAAAGCAAGAGGTACATCACGATCATTCAGTGAAACCAATGGTAAAAGGTGATGTGGGTTGGTGGTTAAAAACAAAAGGTAAAAAAAAATGTATAGAGTTGAATTGCCTCACACAGCTGCCTTCATCAAGCTTAAATAGTTTTATACAAGTTCATAAAAGTTTTACATTCCAGATATGTTACAGCAATCAAAAAAACAGTTAATCAGTTCTCGGTTAAAAAAAAAAAAACAAGGCATGTAGAATGAGGGATTCTTATGAATCTAAAACTCATGTATTGAAATAAGCAAGATGGCAGCTGTAACTGACTGCGTCTTTGGCTTTTAGCAGCTTATCTGGTTCTGGAGGGGTATGGTGGCTCAGGGGAGAGCAGTACCGATGATGATATTCAGGTTGGGAGAAAGGAGCCGAGTTTAGCCCACAGCTGTGCTGCTGACTCAGGCATCAGTCTCAAGTTCTCCTCACCCTCCTCGGGCAGCACGTCTCGTCTCAGCAGACAGGTCCTCTCACATCTCCGCAGCCTGCAGGCCAACCTCAACCACCTCAAGGTCTGTTTACTTAAACCAATTTTTGAATTAGGGCTGGGCGATATATTAAATATTTTTTCATATATTCTCGATTATTTTGCTAGTAAAATAATTTAAGCAATATGAAATTGCTTAAATCCATAAAATATATGCATAAATCGAGGTTAAAAAACGTTTTTTATATACAGCAATAAAAGCAACACTGGGAAAATTACAATCATTTAAATGTGCTTTTTATTGGGCCATTAAGTTTCCTGAAGGACGGTCATTAAACTAGTTTGCGATTCTTTCTTTTCTCAAGAGTTGAGGATATGAGAGCATTCAGTGAATGGACTCAAAAAATAGATTCAATGATTCATATGCATCATCACTCAAAATTTTATAATAGCAATCTTCAAGTCTCTGCATGGCATTTTTCCTATAAATATTGTTTTTTATTATTTATAATTGTATATTGGTGCGTATAAATTAAATATTTAATTTCTTAATTGTTCATTTAGGGAAAACATGCCTTGATTATTTTTAAAGAAATAGTTCACTAAAAAATGAAAATTATGTTATTATTTACTCTCATGTCATTTCAAACCCGTATGACTTTTATTCCCCTATTTATGTACAGTTGGCTGAATTCAGTACAATGGCAACTCACTTTCAAAGCCTAATAAAGCAATCAAAAGTGTTTTAAAAGTAGTCCATATGAATTGTGCATCATATCATCAATTTGTCTGATGAACAGGCATAATTTAAAGGGATAGTTCACCCAAAAATGAAAATTCTCTCATCATTTACTCACCCTCATGCCATCCCAGATGTTTATGACTTTCTTTTATTTTTATAAGACTATTTCAGCTCTGTAGGTCCATACAATGCACATAGCTCCAAAAACCACATAAAGGCAGCATAAAAGTAATCCATAAAACTCCTGTGGTTTAATCCATGTCTTCTAAAGCAATCCAATCAGGTTTTGTGTGAGAACAGATAAAATATAATATAACTAAAATATACCTTTTGCACTGTACATCTTGTCATTGCAGTGTCTAGGCACGGTCATGATTTCAAGTGTGATTACATTTCCTAGTGCATGCGCAAAGCGCTAGATGGCGCTAGGAAGAGTAATCGAGCTTGAAATCATGATCGTCAAGGAGACTGTTGATATCAAGATTTATATTTTGGTCTGTTCTCACCTAAAACTGATTGGATCGCTTCAGAAGACATGGATTAAACCACTGTAGTCGTATGGATTACTTTTGTGCTGCCTTTATGCACTTTTTGTAGCTTAAAATTTTTGGCATCCATTCACTTGCATTGTATGGACAGAGCTGTAGATATGTCATTCTATGGACAAATCATTGTGTTCTGCAGAAGAAAGTCGTACACATCTGGGATGGCATGAGGGTAAATAATTTTTGGGTGTCCTATTCCTTTGTTTTTATTCACTCTTTAATCAAATAATTAATAGTCCATAAACAGCTCGGAGATCCAATATACCAGGTACTCCAATTACTTTGAACCACATTGGTTCTTGTGCATCTCAACAAATCACCCTTTCAAGTTATTCCTGAGAAAATACAAATATCTATATATATATCGTATTTATTTTTCCTGCTGTATCGCCCAGCGCTACTTTGAATCCAGGGAGGAATTCAGTGTGGCGTAATAGTTAAGTTTAATACGTTGGTAATGTGTTTCAGGATATGGAAACGAAGTATTATAATCTGCTTCGCCAAAGGTCAGTTGGGTCATCCACAGATACCGACGTGGGCAGAGGTATTGTGAGCAAAATGTTGAATTAGAAAAAGCAAAGATTCCTACATATGTTTTTTTACACTTTTCTTTTATATTGTCCTTGTTTAAGGACTGTTCCATCTTACTGCTTTGTCTTCTTCCTCCTCCAGATAAGAAATAGTGTGGCAGAAGATCCTGGCTCCTGTGATGACGAGGGCACCGCTTCAATCCTTAACATGCTCCGCACAAGCCTGTCTTCCTCACTGCTGAACACCTCCACCCAGAAATGAGGGGAATATTCTAACAAGGCCTCTTGCTTCTGTCAGCACTCGTCAATTAGGGAAGACGGACTGTCTCCTTTCAGCCTTACCTGTCCTGAGATATGTCCTCATTTCAGCACACTTGGGCAGCCCAGTCCTCAACTTTCCTAGCAGTTCGTCTAGCTTGAGAAAAGAGAACTATATACCAAAATGTACAAAGCTGTGTTTAGAAAATATATATGTAATAAACACAAGTAAAGAAAGGATTGTTTTTAAACTAATGTATTAAGGTTTTTTTTTTTTTTATCCCAAAATGTATTTATTTTTCTTTTTAGTGTTTTCCAAGTTTCTTGCATGCTTCTTGGCTGTTGAAACTCTTAAGCTGTCTGTCGCTGTAGGCTTCAGTATGACTGAACGGGGCAAGTGCTTCAGTATTCAGACTCCCAATTCTCCCTCACAGTTTTGTGTGGTAAATGAAGAGAAGTTTTCTCTCGGTTCGTTCAGCCAGCTGACATTCCTCTCAAAGCCCCGGACTGATTCATTTGCCCCCGAGACCCTCCTGCTGAGATGAAGAGTGTATGGAGCTGAGGCTCTCCTGGTCTACAGCTAAATTTGATGACTGCGAAAATAGAAAAATTTATAACCATCAAGATGGAAAGTGATGCAAAACCTGGAAATAAAGATGCAATGACAACCTCTTTACTGATCAGTTTTCACAGTTTTTTCAAGTATAGGCAGTGGAGAAGTGCATTGAGTACAGGGGCAGAAAAGTATATGACCTCCGATTGCAAATTCTAGTAGTTTGTCAGTCAAAAAATTACTTTGAAAATTGTTTGAAAAATTACATTATTGTGATGGTAAATACAAACGTTCCGACATGACTGGCAATATTGAACAGGAGCTGTACTTATGTCTGTTTTCAACTTTTTTATTGTTGATGCTGCTTTTTTATATCTATATTCAGTTCATCTATATTCAGTTCTAATGAAATAACTGTAAACTGTGATCAAACACCAAGACGACATACAGTGAGTCAAAGAATGTATTTGTTTGGTTTTGTTTTTTGCTTGGGTCACCCAGAATTGCATAACATTGATGACCAAGAATTCACAAGATATTCCTGTCAATAATACTGTAGCAGGCCAGTAGAAGGCAGAATGTGTCTGTTTTGTATCTGGATACTTGCTATGTATGCCCATAGGGCTGCAATGACATCAGTGTTGTCGGGTAAAACTGGCTTCTACTGTAGCTTAAGTTAGCCATGCAGATATAGCATACTAAGTGTTTAAAATCAAGAAACCGGTTAAGCTCAGTCCTCAGGCGTTGCCTGACTTATTACCGGGACACTTGTTGAAATTCAACATTACACAGGATAAAAAGCTCTTCACTTAAACATGCTTTTGCATACATCAGTAGTATTCATTCAAATTAATCGCAGTGCTCATTGTAGCCTCATACAATTTAACCCCCTAAGCAGTTTTGGAGAGATACTCTGTTCCCTCAGTGGCCTTTTGCACTCAGTGTCTTCTGTAGAGAGATGTTCCTCACACTTTCACCCTTAAGACATGATGCAGTGAAGTGAAGAGCAGCAGACAGTCAGGAGGATAATTGATTGTCTCAGTCTCTGCATACACCTGTCAGTTATCTAACTGAAGCACTGAGGGGGGGGCAAGAGGAATGGCAAACTATGGTGTCACATCACATCACCTCTCTCTCTCTCTCTCTCTCTCTCTCTCTCTCTCTGTCTCTTGGGTCACCTGTACCATTCCTGTTTTCAAATACTGTCTCTGACACACTTTAGGACAGTGCACAATTACGCTTAATACTAATACCAACTTATTAACTATGGAAACTGATTTACAGCTTCTCAAGGAAATGCATAGGATATAGTATGTGAATTTATACAGATCTAACGAAAATGTAATGCAGTCATTATACCTTACAGAAAAGTTAAATGATAGTGCTATGGTACAGTAATGGTGTCAGTAATGCTGTGATACTTTGATACACAGTAGGCCTGTACCATGGTACTTAATGAGTATCTTAGTCATGCACCATGGTATTTACCAGGCAATCCAAGACACTTCAATGTAATGCATGTAAAAACAAAACATGGAATTAGTAAAACCAAGGTACTTTTTTGTTATTGCATTCACATAAACAGTAGTGAATTAGTTTCATAAGTTGCATTTTTGCTTAAAATTTAAAGACTTAAAAGTCTTTTGGCACTATTCTGTAAACATTTCCCCTGAGAACTCCAACTCACACGTGCCTATACGTTCAACAACACTTCCAGCTTCGGCCACTGGGGGCAGCACTTTGAATTTCGGTAAGAACAGACCGATTTTAGCAGCATAACTTTCGACATATAGATGCCGAATTCACAGTGAGATTAATCTACAACTACATATCAGTTTACCTCATGTTGGAGTATGAATCCATGGATCAACGGCTAAAATGTTTGACTGTAAAACAATTGTACGGACTAAAAAAGGCAGATTTTAATATGACAATTCAAGGTGGCATCTGGGCTGCAGACATTTCCCAAATACAACTTCATTTGAGTAAGCAACTCTATTGTCTTAAAGGAATATTCCGGGTTCAATACAAGTTAAGCTCAATCGAAAGCATTTGTGGCATAATATTAAATACCACAAAAAATAATTTCAAATCATCCCTCTAAAAAAAAAAAAAAATAAAAGCTAAAATGGATGTTACAGTTACATAGCAACTTGTCGCTCTACAGGATTCTGGGTTCAATACAAGTTAAGCTCAATTGACAGAATTTGTGTCAATGTTGATAACCACAAAAATAATTTCGACTTTAAAAAAAAATGATGGGTTACATTGAGGGACTTACAATGGAAGTGAATGGGGCCAATTTTTGGAGGGTTTAAAGCGAGAAATGTGAAGCTTATAATTTTATAAAAGCACATATTCAATATTTTACAACTTGTGTATTATTTGAGCTGTAAAGTTGTTTAAATTGTCATTTTTACTGTCATTTAAGGGTTTAAGTCTTTGTTGATATTATGTCGTCATTGCAACAAAGTTGTAAAATTGGCTATAACTTTACACAGAAAAGGTTAGTAAGTGATTTTATCACACTAAAATTATGTTTACTCACACACTGTTTATGTCTTGTGGCTATTCTTTTGAAACAGTAAATATTTTAACGTTCAAAAATTGGCCCCCATTCACTTCCATTGCAATTATTTTTTGTGGTAATGAGCATTATTACCACAAATGATGTTGATTGAGCTCAACTTGTATTGAACCCATAACATTCCTTTAAGACATCAGAGTTTGACCAACAGTTTTTCCTCAGCACAGTGAAGACAATAAGCTATTACAAACCTCTCAAGCTTATTATCACGTAACAAGGATGCAAAGAGAACATCAAGGAGAGGTTACGAGTCCTCTGTAGGATGCTGGTGTTTGATTATGACCTCAATCCACCCCTTGGTGAGTAATGAACCTCTCTGCTCATATTGACTCACCTAAATGGAACGCTACCCTTCGGCATTTATTCTCACTGGAACAGCAATCAGCTGCTTTTAATTACATAGGTGAACAAACTTGGCTTAATATAGAATGAATTAACACACCCCTTTCTAAATTATTATTCAAACCACTCAAAGGAGAACACGCGAGTTAATGTGAATGATGTTCGGGATGAATTGAATAAGTCATCTGAGAAGTGGATTGGATGAATTGAATCAGTCATCTGAGAAGGATTGTTCTCACCCAACCTGACAATTGCATTAAATTTAAGAAGCTGAAGTTCGCCTTTTTTTTTTTTTTTTTCAGTGTTGCAATCCTTTTTTTTTATTTTTTTATCACAGCTTAATACACAAATACAATTATAAGTAAGCCATTTGAAGGTTGATTGCCCCCAAAATTGTCACGATTGTGGCTCTATCAAAACATTACTCGGTTTATCTGAGCATCCCAAAACACTCATTGCCATGGTGAGTTACCTGATACTTCTGCTCCTACATCCTGGGCCTTTTGTGTGAATGCTTCTTCTGAGACACAGGGATGCATGCCAGAAATGACCGTTCTCCCAGTATATTTTGGGGCACAGAAGAAATAATTTATTTAATTTTTCTCATTGTTTTTGTGACTTGCTTTTTGTTTCACAGCCTAGCTAAGCTGGTTAGGCTGGTCTGTTTTGCTGCTTTTACAGGGGTTTTGGCCAGGATGGGAGACCTATTAGACCTACTGAAGACCAACTTGGCCAGGCTGTGAGAACTGCGAAAAAGACCAGCAAACCCTTCTTTAACAAGTGTGGCCTCTCTACGGAAATGACATGAGAGTGACACTTCTATCTTGTTCTATGACACTATCGGGTGGTTCAAGCCCTGTTTAATTATGATAGAGATAATGGAGGGCTTGGGTGGTTTAAGTATGACATCACAGAAGATGAAATGGGCAGACAAGGTAGTAAGAGGTCATTTTAAGGAATATTCCAGGTTCAATGCAAGTTTAATCGACAACATTTGTGGAATAATGTTCATAACTACAAAAAATTATTTTGATTCATCCCTCCTTTTCTTAAAAAAAAAAAAATAACAGCATAAATCGAGGTTATAGTGATGCACTTACAATGGAAGTAAATGGGGACCCTTTCTGCAGAAATGGCAGAAATGTGACTTATAATTTAAAAAGAGTTTGCAATAATTCTTGATAAAACTTGTGTATTATTTGTGCTGTAAAGGTTTTTTTTTTAAATCGTCATTTTTATGGGCGTTTTAGGGTTTATACCATTATGTCGTCATGGAAACGAGGTTGTAAAATTGGATATAACTTACACAGAAAAGGTTAGCGCATGTTTCGATTTCATTGCACTAAAATCATGTTAACATTCATATTGTTTATGTATTGTGACTATATATCATTTTTTAAATAATTAAAAGCATCTTAGAAGTATTTTAACATTTACAGATTGGCCCTATTCACTTCCATTAAAAGTGCCTCACTATAATCCAGGTTTTTGCTTCTTCTTTTATCTTTTCTTTTTTTAAGAAAGGAGGGACAATTTTTGTGGTAATCATTATACCACAAATTTTGTTGACTGAGTTTAACTTGTATTGAACCTGGAATACTTCTTTTAAGAGTTATTTATGCTTTACTCAGGGTCCGACTATTCTTAGAGATCACTGTGCAAAAATGTGAATACGTTTTGTTTTGCCTGTTTATTGAAATGGTATAATTTACTTAAGATTTACCCACCCATAAACGGCACATTACAACAAAATGGTCTGTGGTTGGTCACTTTCCATGTCAGTCAGTTTCTTTCTGTCTGGTTCTTGGCCAGAATTAGCTGCAATGTGGGCCAAACTTTATGCTAAAAGTCAAACGTCTGGCTACATTTGACTATAGTGGAAAAGGTTTTTGATTTGACCATGGCATTGCTAACAAATAATACATACTGTATGTTCCTGTCCACACTTTATCCATTTGTTGTTCACCCAATCGTGAGGCAGAGTGAATGCTTGTTTGAGAACCATGAACTTTGTAGGTGACAAAAAGGTCAGATGATTTAATCTATCTGAAACAGCACTCAGATCAATAGCCTCCCATGCTAATGTCAGCGTGAGGAGAGAATCCTCACCACGAAGAGGTGGATAACGAAAGCTTGACTTGAAATAAAATGACTTTTGTTGTATTGTCTGTTACCTTTGCAGATCAAACTCAGTAGAGGGCCATTCTAAAGATTCACTCACACATTCCGCTGTCCGCTTTAATGCATCTGATAGCCACCTTGCTTTTGCAAGAAAAGGGCACCTGTTCGCCTGTGATGCCGTTCCTCTTTGCTGTGTGGAAGTCAGCAGCCTCTCACCACCACTGAAAAGTTAAATGTGTCTTTCATGTGCAATTGTTTGTGAAAGGGCCGATAGGCTGCTGTTATTTCACCACAAACATATCAGAGAGATTCAAGAACACACTTAGCGAAGAATAAGTAGGTTAATTTACTCCACATGTAGTGGGCTTCTATGAGGATTACCGAAAGGGACTTATGGTGGACTGAAACTGAAGTTCTATCTGAACAGGTGATGGTCTGTATGTATTAAAGGTTTTATTTTAATGTAATGGTAATGGCTGATCTAGAATGGTTTTATTTCGGTTCCTTTAAGAAGGGATAAATGGATTGCTTCTCCAACCAAAGCGTAGGTGCAGATGTCTGATTAAAAACACTTTCACTGTGAATTAAATTCCCTCGAGAGGAAAAGTGCCTGTTTACTCTGGTTAGCCCCTAATAAAGTCTAAGCTTTTGACTGACATCTTAAACTGATCGAGTAGACCTTGAGTACACCTGCATAAATGATAAATGGACAATGCAGTATGGGGGAAAAATAAAATAATATGGCCCTTGAGATGCAAACCGTAGTTTTAAATATGCTGACAGATAGATGTTTTTTTTTGTTTATGCTCATTTTCTTTTCCAGAAGACATCACCCATGAGGTTCAGTTATTGCCTGTAGAGCTTGGCATGTGTAAACACAGAAATTAAATAATCACAACATAAGAACATTTACAAAATGGTCTGTGGTTTTTCTGTTTCAAGGTGAAATGTGTAATTTCTGTGGCACTAGCAGAATTGCAAAAATTATAATAGTTTTCAAACAGGTTTCTCGAACACAACTACCCCATCTGCTGTTTGTTGAACAAACAGATATCCGTTCTAAACACATGCCATTGGTTGAGCCAGTGTTGATGTCTCAGGTGCTCAAACAAACAGAGCAATGTTTTGATGGCACCACAGAACCAGTGGTTACACTTTTCGGTGGAAGCAACTAGCGAATCATGAGCATAAAGAGTAGTTAATCACAAAAAGGAAAATTCTGTCATTATTTTCTCACTCCTGTATGACTTTCTTTCTTCGGTGGAACACTAAAGGAGAAAGTTTTGCTATATAATGAAAGTGAAGAGTGACTGGTCTGTCAAGCTCCAAAAATGGACAAAAACACACCATAAAACCACAGTAAAAGTAATCAATACGACTTATGCACTACTTTCCAAGTCTTCTGATGTCATACGGTCACTTTGTGTGATGAACAGAACAAAATTCATGTTCTTACACTCAAATCAAATCATCGATCAACTCCTGTTTGTAGCGCCCAAAACAAATAGGGCGTTTTAACACCTATCACACCTGTTTGTTTGAGCACTCCAAACAGTCTCAGAGCGATATAACGTGTACTGTATATGTGAACAACCCAAGTGATCTCAGACCCCTCTAAATGGTTTCACACCTCAGGAGGTGGTCTGAGTACGGTTCGTTTGTGGGTCCTTTTGTGGTTCGATCGATTCATGCTATGTGAAGGCAAAGAGGTACCAGTCTGCTTTGATTTTAGTTATGGCATAAGTACCTCGAGGCTTGCTATCCATAACTGTATCACATAATTGCCTAATCGAGATAATTTGATCTAACCTCGATTATTGTGAACTTTAAAATTCCGATCACATTTTAATGTCCAAATAATGGAATTTTAAACGAATATAAAAATACCATAATTACCAAGACTGCGTTGTGTCATTTTCCAGTCTTGTCGTATTATCTGGGCACTCCAAATGAACAGCGGACCGCAGCTTCTGAAGAGCGCGTGAAGATGAACCGCTTTGAAGCATTGATGCGTGTGCGAGGTTCATGTCAAACTCCCACAAAAATATAGGGACAATTTTGATAGTGAGCGCAAAGCACTCCATTTCACTTTAACATATGCATAAATGTTTTGGGTTCATTCATACACGCAGTGATGAGTAATGACATGCAGGAGGAGACGCCCGCTTATTTTATTCATGTGGAGATGATAAAACAAACAAAAAAAAAACATATTTTCAAATACACATAGAATGTCAAATGTTTTCCTTCATGCTAAACATGGGTTTGTGGGTTTAATTGGGGAGCCTTAACAGGTAAAAGTGAGGAATTTAGAACAGAAATGTACTATTGCATAATAGAATCAAATAGAATAGAATTAAAAAGGGTTGTCTGGGTTATCTAAAAAACTGTGTAAATTTAAAGTTGCCCGAAAATACTTATTTTAAGTATTTGGAAATATTTCAACATTTAAAATGTGATTTTTCATGTCATTCTATCCCCGTTTTTTAAAAGTTTTTAAAGCCATAAAGGAAATTATGTAGCCCTATTTTATACAATGATTTAAATTTAAATATTAATAAATTATTACTCAAAGTGAATGTGTATTAATTACACATACACCTTAAGAGGCATGAAAATGTATCATCATAATCACAATTATATCTATGACAAATTTATTGTTAACCAAATTTCATTATTGTGACTGCCATGAGGCAAGGGTGTTGCCAGGAAATTACTTTTGGGTAATTTGGGTGGGCCTCAACAAAAATGGATGGGCCAAGTCTTCTACCACATTTTTTTTCTCTCTCAACAACAGAGAAGCGGTGCATTCAAACAGCTTTCACACTTTTAGAAATCAGAATTTATGCATTTTTAAAACTATTAAAACAGTAAATATACTGTATATTTGAAGTAAAAGAATAATCTCTAATATTCTATTATATAATACTCTAATATTTAACAGTTTTGTTAAATTAACATCTCGGTTTTCAGTTTTATGGCTTCAGAACACTAGGCTTTCTGTGGATGGATACTGGGAAAATGCCAGAGCCGTTTCCCAGCTGTCTGTCTGAGAGAGAAGAATCTATACTTCTGGCTGACACAAACACAACAGCACAGCAGTGCATTCAAGCCCAAGAGATTGGCTGATTCATAACAAATGAATATTTTCCAAGCCTGCTCAGGTTACTAAACTTCTGAAGCCACTGAACCAGCGAGGCCCACATGGAATCGAAACACTTTTACGCAATTTTGTCACTGATTGTGTAGGGAAAATGGATGTCTGTGGGATGCATTTCAATATGATAAATTATATTGGACTAGTTCACTTAAAACCACAAAATCATTATTTACTCACCATCATGCCGTTCAAAATTCGTATGCTGTTATTTTTTCATACTGTTATAATTCTTTAAAATTAATATTTCGCTATATTTTTGTGACTTAAATGCAAGTCATTATTCACTAAAAACATCCCCCTCCAGTGAGCTGTGTGAAGATTAATCGAAATTGTCCTTTTGTGTTCCAGAAAAAAAAAAAAAAAAACAATCACTGGAAATTCAGTGACAGTAGGTCAAAACTTCTTCAGCTAGAATCGGTCTTTGCTTACCAAAATTCAAAGCACTGCCCCCAGTGGGCAAAGCAGGAAGTGTTGTTGAAAATATGGGCACCTAGGTTGCCTATTAAAGCCTGTAGACTGATTTTAATGCGAAGGGAGCGGGTCGCTTTTGCCAGGAAAATCTAAAGGATGTGACGTTTATGCGCGCTCCCAAGAGCCTTGCCTCAGAGCTTCCGCTATTCAACAGCGACAACAAACTGCAACATTAAGGTAACATTATCTTAGAGATGGAACCCAGCAAACGTCCGGCTCCCAGCACAACACCGACTCCTACACAAACTCAGAGTAAGCCAAAAAAACGAAACAAAAAAACATTTATCTACTGAATCCCGTCTGGCTAAGTGGGAACGTGATTGTGGTCGAGCGAAAACTAGAGTGAGCATTGGCAGGGCATTTGATTCGGTTTTGGGGATCAAAACTGACCCTGAATTGGCATTCTTCTTATTGGACATAACTGCAAAGCATGTGAAATATAGTGCCATAAGGATTGATCTGTGTAATTTAACTAACTTGATCTTGCCTGCTAACGCTGACGAATTGCACGAGCACGAGCAACAGGTAGCTGGCTGCAGCTCACTTAATGGCCACAGGTGTCATTAATAACAAGGGTTTCTGAATCTTACAAACTGCACCTTTAATGAATACACAAGGGATGGGGGATATATAGAATCTGAATGAAGTGTGTTTGAATTTTGTAGAAAGCAGCAGAGCTTTCCATGGAATTCTGTGGACGGATATTCCGTGCAAGCCAGTAAATAAATGAATGTCGACTCGTCACTTACAAATCACAAAGGCTGACAAAACGTAGCTCAGAAATCTTACCGCACATTCTTATGTGTGTGTGTTTGTGTTTTTCTTTTGAGTACACATGGCAATGTTTACACTCGTAACGTGCTGTGCCCACCCTGGAGACATTGTTGCTCTGATCACATGCTTCAGCGGGCACTGATGTCAACCTCAACAATAATATTAGATAGATGGTCTTTATTGTCCCAGATGGAAATTTGTTTTCACCAGTCTGCTCCACAAACACAAAACATACAGATACCCACATTACATCATATGACATATAACATAAATTCCCCTGCCCCAACCCGTACATGCATACAAATGATCAGTGCTATTACATTCCATAAGGTTGTGTAGACTCAGTAGGCTGTACACTAAGGCCCCAAAACACCATCTGCCCGGCTTTGATGTATTCCCTTAATCAATGAGAGCAGTGTTATACAGAGAGAGCGACAGATAAACAACTCGTCCACAACAAAATGTTAGATGGGCCCCAAAAGCAGCGCAGGCAAAGCCTATTATGACAGCAAACATACGGTCTCAGGACAGGACACTACAATAAGTTTACATTTTTTAACATTAGTTAATGCATTAGGTATCATGAATAAACAATACATTTTTTTTACAGCATTTATTAATCTTAGTTAATAAAAATATAATTGTTCTTTTTTAGTTCATGTTAATTCATAGTGCATTAACTAATGTTAACACGTACAACTTTTGATTTCAAAAATGTGTTAGCATATGTAAAAATGAACATGAACAAAGGTTAATAAGTGCTGTAATAGTGTTGTCCATTGTTAGTTCATGTTACTTAATGTTGTTAATTAATGTTAACAAATAGAACCTTATTGTAAAGTTTTACTGATCTGTTTCAGCAACAGAAGCATCACCTCTCTTATGTCTGATTAATTTCTCATCTAAGGTGTATTTGTGTCCCTTACACATCTTGTCTACTGCATGGTAGAATATTGTCAAAATGGGGGGATCATTTATGGCTATAACTCTGCAGCTTAATATGTTTTTGCATTTCGCCCCAATGCATCATTTCTTTAAACAGCGCTCTTGATTGATCGCCTGCACCATTCCAAACACCATCCTCTCAGTAATAATGCATCACCTGTTGTGCTTAGGTTTGCATCTCTGTTTTAAATTATTCTGTGATAATAAAGTGCAAATGCCCTTGGTTATGGCATTAGATTGAGCTGCCTCAATGTAATAACCTTTCTACAGGCAAATAATCTCCTTGGCCCCTCATCGCCAAGTTCATAAATCAAGGTGCGTTGAAGAGCAGAAAAAATTGTAAAGGCCTGTCACTGGATTTTCTTTTAGTGTTTTTGTTGGATGAAGTTTCATGGTGACCCCTAACTACTTATTATAATAATTCTGTGTATTTGATAAGAAAGAGAAATATCTTTGCTCCATAGATGATAACACAAGAGATCTCATTCATCTTTCCAGGAACAGACACACTCTACTGTACATCTGTTAACCGCCACATGGCCTGTCTTAATTTCTCCCAGCATAAATGTATGTAGTGTGTAATGGAAATGCAGATACCTAAATAGTAGATTTAACAATCACATTCTGTTGCTTTGGGTTCAGTGCCAGGGGAGCCTTGCATTCTTGTTCATCACAGGATATGTATAGTGTATAAAGCTGAGATATATCATTTCCGTTACAAGAAACAAACATGGAAAATGTAGCATTTTAGTTTTCATTTAAGTTGATACAAAACAAAGAGGATGTATTTGAAATAAAGGCTTCTTCTGGATCATTACTTGCAAACTTGGCTCACTATTCCCTCATTAAGACAGAGTATTGCAAATGTTTAATCATTGGCTTCGATCATGCATACACAATAGATATGTTAAAAGTTTCATTAGAACTTAATGTCTACTGAGATTAAATGTCTGCTCTCTCTGTTCTTTTACTGTTCATCTACAGTACTGACAAGGTGAGGACATGAGTCTTTATATACTCAACTGAATGAGCTTATGAAAATAAAGTGGAGGTGCATTTGTACATTTCAACACACTTACTAGTCCTCTCCTCTACAGATATTGTTAGATGTTTCCCTTAGGAGTAGCTCTAATGAAGGGTCACATAGGGAAAGGCCTTTTGACAGCATAGTTACATATTAGAGATAAGGCATAGGTAGATATCAGGATATCCGATCATAAAAGAAGACCAAGTGTAAATGCCCTCTAAGAGGGATTCCAGATGGATATACTGTAAATCTAATCACTTAAACCAGCTCCAGAGGTGGTTTGAAACACATTGCAGACAAAACACTTTCAAGTGTTAATGCATCTGGCTGTTCAAGCCACATATGTAAACTTTACTCTGCACAAACAGCACTACATCATCATAGGTCAAATGTGAAACGTAAAAGCTGCTACCGAGTATTTGCATATGGCTTGCATCGCGCAATAAATAATACCAAATTAAGAAATGGATGGACGTTGTAGCAGATGGCAGACGAAACTGAAACTAAAAACTAACAATGAGCGCAGCTGACCCACATTGACATATCTCATCTATGACAAGCCCTGAGGGGGAAAATACACAGCACGCACACACACAGACAGCGGCGGACTGGGAAGAGAAATCGGCCCTGGATTTTACAAAGAAACCGGCCCAAAAGTTGATGAGCTTGGGGGTGTTGCTATCCTTTTCTGCATATCGCGGCCCCCTTCGGCATATTGCGGCACCATTTTGCGGCCCTCTTCAGCCAGTCGTGGCCCGTTCGACATAACGTGGTGGCCCATTTCAGCTTATAGCCGCCTGTTCGGCCCCGTTTCGTGACCGGCCCACTGGGAAAAGTCCCGGTTCTCCCTATGGCCAGTCCGCCCCTGCACATGGATAAGAGCGCCACTCATTGAACATTTCACCTAGGATCTGCCACAATGTGTGTTATAAACCATGTAATATAATTTTGCAAAAATGTCGCCACAGTCTCAATTTTCATGAGATCCATGCAGGCCTTGACACAAGTAGTGAATTCACCAGAGCCCCATTTCACTCTGGGAGTTAAAAGTTTGCACCTTTATTGGAACGACAGGCTGCATGATTGGTGCGTCTTTGAGAGAAAAGGTCACAGAGCTTGGCATCTATTCTTATTAGCCAGCAATGTAAATCGACTCAGGGACCAAATGTTAAAAAAAAATAGTATTAGATGGTAAAAGGCTCTTTACAAACGTACGTGTTTTTTTCCATTACAGTTTTTCTCAGTCGCTTTGGTACATTTCTCAGATCACAATTGAAATTCTCAAAACTACTTGTTCAACCTCCACATCATCTAGTCACTTGTGCACATCATAAAAGCAATTTCTCATTCTTCTGAACAAATTGCCAATGCTTTGGTACATTCATGCGATTGATTATGTACAGTCGTCTGCTGTTTCCTACATTATCAATTGCTTATGTCATGTTGATCAAAATATATTATACTGGTTCTCTGTTGAATAGTCTTACCCCCCAAAACATCTAGGCATTAGTTCATTGCATAAGTCATTAAATGCAAAATGGTTGAACCAGTTGTCATAATCTGTCAAGCATATTTTCTACACATTATAGACATTTTTTGTAAATGTGTCCTGAATTGATGAATTGCTCTCATGTGAATCTTGACTTTCACTAATGAAGGGGAATGTGTGAAGCGTTAGATCAACCAATGATCAACCAGTTCTCTAAAATAACTCAGAGGTGCATCTCATGAATGCATCGCATTTTTCTTTTCTGTATCGCAATGACAATTTGTTGACAGACCAACAGTAAAAGCGTAAATGTGAGTCCTGTCCAATCTCTTGCAATCAATATCCCACATACAGTAATGTGTAACTTTGTACTGTGAAATTGATATATGCCATACAGGAAAAGTGCAGCCTTGTGCATTTTCAATCATTGTCATTAAAACCGTAGCCATAATTTACATCAGGAAATACTGACAGAGTACACTGTTATATTGGCAACATGGCTAAGCATTTTGACTATCTTGTTTGTAAACAATGACACAAGGACTTGTCATTCTGATGGCACTGATATGTTCATTGACATAAATATTTACTTTTGAGAGATGACCTAAGGATTTTGAGCAAGTTACAGGCTTTTGCAGGTAATCCATTATGTGGTGCTGTTTGTACGAAATGTTTCGAGAAATGCACTTACTGGTTTGCAAATGTTAAGGATGATTTGAGAAATGTACCAAAGCGACTGAGAAAAACTGTAAAGGATAGCTCATCCAAAAATGTATATGCTGTCACTATTTATGCACCCCAATGTTGCTTCAAATCTGTATGACTTTCTTTCTTCCATGAAACACAAAAGGTGAATCTTTCAACTGTTTTCCAAAGGTTTATTTGTCTTACTTAAAAGCCCAAAGTATACTTTGGTCATACGTGAACGTTTAGCGTCTGCACAGAGTACGCGTGACGCATTTCTTCATCAGCAGATTGCTCAAGCACTGGACGCGTGCAGCCAGATTTTTCTAACTATGCGTACTGAGAATGCCCAGAATGCTGAGTGTCCAGAATTATTTGTACCAATTAGAGGGTCCACAAGGTGGCAAAACTCCTAAAGTTCAAGAAGATGTAATCGACCTGCATTTACCTGTATTTTTTATGCAGATACCTGCATTTGTATCACTCGAGTATGAAGGAATATAAAGAAATCTTTATGGGTCTAAACTTCTGAAGAGAAATAGTCGAGTATATCATAGTTGTTGTAGCGCGCATGCGCCAACTGCATGAGTATGTGCGCACAGTAATATAAAGTCCACTTTGAAAGGCTAGCGTTCAACTGTACCCATACGATAAGTGTTCGTGTCAAAACCGAAGTATATTTTGGGCTTTAGTCAATAGTGACTCCATTCTGTCAAGCTCAGAAAATGATTAAAAACACCACAAGTCACAGTAGAAGTAATCAATACGACTCATACACTTAATTCCTTGTCTTTTGAGACTAATTAAGACTAACTGCAGGATCACTTTGTGCGATAAACTCTGCAAAATTTGTCAAAATTAAAGGGATAGTTCACCCAAAAATGAAAATTCTCTCATGATTTACTCACCCTCCTGGCATTCCACATGTGTATGACTTTATTTCTTCTGCAGAACACAAATTATGATTTTTAGAAGAATATTTAAGCTCTGTAGGTCCATACAATGCAAGTGAATGGGAGCCAAGATTTTGAAGCTCCAAAATCCACATAAAGGGAGCATAAAGGAATCAATACGACTCCTGTGATTAAATCCATGTGTTCAGACACGATATGATAGGTGTGGGTGAGAAACAGATCAATATTTAAGTAAATTTTTAACATAAATTCTTATCCTTACCCAGTAGGGGGCGATATGCACACAGTATGTGAATCACCAAAAACAGAAGAAGAATGTGAGAGTGAAAGTGAAGTGGAAATTGACTGAGCAGGGAGGAGAATTTATACCACACCAATCATATCGCTTCAGTAGATATGGATTTAATCACCAGAGTCGTCTGTAGTACTTTTATGTTGACTTGTGTGATTTTTGGAGCTTAAAAATGTTGGCACCCATTCACTTGCATTGCATAGACCTACAGAGCAGAGATATTCTTCTAAAAAATCTTTGTTTGTGTTCAGCAGAAGAAATAAAGTCATACACATCTGGGATGGCATGAGGGTGAGTAAATGAACCAGAACTGTGGGCCTCTAGAATCATTACCACCTTTCACCCTACTAGCTACAGCCCTGTTTGGAGCAACAAAAGGGTATTAAATAAAAGGCAGAATTTTACTATTTAAAATGTTTAAATTATTAAACTATCCTTTCAAAGCCTGAAAAGAATAATTTGTTTTCTCTCCCTCTTTTGCATAGACATTAACTTGTTCTCAGATGCATATCTCCAAACTACGATTATGCATCCGTTTAGTCTAAATCTAGCTCTCAGTCCATTGGAGATTTGTCCTCACTTAGCAGAACTACAGCCATGCTGATTCATAGGCTGTTCTACAGGGATGCTGACACACAAGCTATTGAACACCTGCACTACGCACTGACACAAGGTTTAGAAAATGCATTAAATTTTAAATACATCATTAAGGGTGGGGGTTCAATGAGAGGCCTCAGTAATTCATGTCTGCAAAAACTTGCAAGGTGTGTAGATCTGTTGTTTGTTGTTATTGACAATGATTAATAACAATCTTTGCTGTGCATAGTGTGAGAGTAAGAATATTGGAGTGTAATGTGCACTATTGAACTGTTTCAAGAGGTAATTGCACTGGGAGCGGCAAATGTGACAAGAAAGAGTTTCTTTGATCTCATGTTAATGCGCGCAGATTTCCTTTTTCATGTCCTCTTGGACAGTCGAGTAAATTAAACAGCTCTCATCTAGCCTACTACATCTTGCAGATGCTGACAACCTGTTTCCTGAAAAATTAATTTCTACTGACACTCATGTGATTAATTTTGGCAAATCGGTATTCATCTGTGATGATTCTGCTGAGGCGAAGCCAAAATTAGGTTGAACTGAGTAAAAGTCCATGTGGTGATGATGTGGATGATGTGATTCATGAATTAGTCATTGGCAACAAACAGTTTTAGCTCTATTGTAAATCACCAGAGCACCTTATGTGCATGCACACCTGAAGTACATGGGATGTTTGCCTCATACACACCATGATATTTATGGTGGCAAGACAGAGCTATCCTAAGAGGAGGCTGATTTACAATCAAACCTCTTGTTATTTGCATTTGAATTGGTTGAAGATATCTTACTCAAGCCTACCAGTTGTATTGAGCAGAATGGGAGATAGTGTGTCTAGAGAAGAGAGCGACGAAAAGGAGTGAGAGCTGCTGCTGCTACTACAGTGCATTTCCTGAAGCAGAGGCAAGCAGAAAAGAGAGAGCTAATGGGCTCTTTTATCATGCACGTTTGAAACCTTTTTTAAAGGTACTCATCTCAGGAGACAGGACGAAGGAAGGAAAGTGGCCAAAAGAGAATCATCCACCTATGTTTGACTTATTTTGACACGAGAGAGGATATCGGTTTCATTTACTTAACACCGGGATGCGGATTTTTTCCTCACCATTTCTTGACAGCATGCGTTTGCCGCGCATCGCTCGTATCGAACGGATATATTCTGAAGAAAATAAAATAATAATAATAAAAAATTATAATAATGATGAAGTGTCCTTCGAAAGTAGTTTTTGACGGGGTAACCGCTCGCTAAGGTTGGATTTTTTTTTCTTTAACCGCGTTTAACAGCTGGCGCGAGGCAACGGCGGGAATTGATGAGGCACGCGCGCACTCCTCGCAGTGCTTCTAAAATAACGGCTGCCCGTTAAACCTCACATCAACCCAAATAAAACACTCTCAGAAAAACAAAACACACCATTGATTTAGTTGAACAAGAAAACGCGGAGGCATAAAAACCGACAAGGTTTAATAAACAGGTAAGGCGACTCGCATCATTGCTTCATTCTGCATTTAGTTTATTCAACATGTGATGGATTGGATTGCACGAGGAATTGTTGTAGATCGTGAGAGTTTAATGTTCTGTTTGGATTTGCATAATTCTGATTGTGTGGGCAAAGCATACAGTGAACATAAGCAGACTGCCAGATCAGCTATAAATACGTAAAACTTGCCTTGCCAGTGAATGTAATTTCGTCCGGTTTTTAAAAATTTATCAGCCATATGGCACATGTACTAATAAAAGTTAGCTCAGTTTTTCCTATGTTCTGCATTAGTCCCAGCAACAATTGATAGTCAAGAAACAGTGCATGATTTGCATGTCAATTTGATTAGCCTATATATATATATATATATATATATATATATATTATATATATATATATATATATATATAAAAAGTGGTGCTTGGTTATTGAGAATGAGAACTGGTGAGCATTCAATTCTGATGTATTATTGATGCATACACTGTTTGCATGTCCAGGTTTTGAAAAAATATATAAGCTAATGAAAGAAGAATCATTCATGTACACAAAACTTAATGCTGTGCTCTATAGCATGTCCAAATAGGACATTCAGATATCTTAACCAAGTCAAACATTGACTCTTCATATACAAGAGTGACCTTATCCCCAGTTAAATAAGGAGACTAAGGGAGATATGATGGTTTTGCATATGTTATATAGGTAATATGTGTGCACAAGACATATTAAAAGGCATTATGATGTTACGTGCAACATGTGTGTCTTTAACTTTGCAGCATCTGATTCTGCTTTCACGCAGGATGACATTATTGCTTATTGAATGATTAGAAATGATTTGTGGAATGCAGTGAAATTGCATAATTTGTTGTGAGCGTCGTCAGTGCTGTGCACGCGCGTGTTTTGGGGTTTTGGCTGAAGACAGGGCGGAATTTTCATCTTTGCACCCCCTGGTGGACCATGGCAAGGAAGTCTATGCTGTAATACAAGTCTATTTTTGCTTTAATGTTGCAGTTATTGTTATAATTTGCTCACAATGTGAGTCGGCTAACTCAAAACAAAACAAAAAGCACAGTAAATCTGTTTTAAAGTGCTAGCTTAGTGTTACATTGTGGTGTTATCAGAGATGAATGTAAATGTAAGTCGCCAGCGTTTCATTAGTTCTTATGGGGAGATGTTGCCCTGCCCTGCCCTGCCCTCTCCTCTCAATTTGTTTTGGTGACGCGAGAAGGAGCGAGAACAGCTACTGTATTTGAACGTGAACTGCAATCGTCTCCTCATGTATTTGCTCGCGCGAGCTGATGGTGTTGAAGGTTAATTACCGTCACCTGCTTTCCTTAGTATATGGAGATCCAGTGACAGTAACAGGTCTTTAATTAAGTCTGTTTCCTTGACGTTGGCAGATACGACCCGTATTCTGTTTAGTGTCGTTCTGAGGTTGAGAGACAAACCTTTTAGAGCAGTTTTCCTTTTGTTGAGCGTTCACAAGTGTGTTCGGCCCTGTCCCAATACCCCCACTTGCGGTTTTGTTCTTGCCTACTTGCACTTGTCTTTCACACGTATTTCCGGTGTTTGGCCACTAGTGTGCAAGCAAGACTGCGAGTGTGTGTATGACTTTTGATTGCACGTTGGGACACTCGTAGACTTAACGATGTTGGTGCTGGTTGTGCTGTTTTTGTATTTTCACTCAGCTGAAGACTGATTGTTTTCGAAAATGATTAAAATGGATTATTTTTGGTAGCAGTGACTGTTATAGCCTACTTAAAATAATAAATAACTGAACATTTTACCCACCTTTTCATTTATTAACACACTACTGGTTGTTGGAAGTGTATTGTAGAAAATATGTAAGTAAAAATTTTTATAATGTTTTTATTGTGTGAAAATAATTGTAAAATGTAATTATTTTGACTCAATTTGATTTTCAATGCTTTGCACATTAAAAACTTTATTCTATAAACCAGTGCGATCCATTAATAGCTACTAAAACAAACAATTTAAATTATATGCTTTGGCTTGCCATTTATATAAGACAACCAAAGACCACTTTGCACAACTTATTAGTATGTGGTTTCATGCAATAATTAAAAAAGCAGTACAATGTATATTTTAAATACATAAAGATGAGAAAGAAACCGTGTTAGTAATTAATACATTTTTAATTTTAAAACAACATTTACTAGACAACATATTGTGACACACTGGCTGATAAATTACCAAAATCACCAACAGAACTAGGCAAGAACAAACATAATAAGGTAATTATTGGGCGAGAAGGATAACAAAGAGGTATCTAAATATACACATAAATAATATTTTGTAATTATGATGCTGCTATTGATTCATCCCAAACACATTATATAATGTTGAATATATTCAGTTATACTAAAATAAATATATGCTTCACTTACGTTTCACTATCTGATTATAATAAATAACTTACGTTAAAAAGCTTTTCTTGACATCATCATGGCAAAAATACACCGATCGTTCTTGTAGGTGGGGTGTGAGCTCCTGAACATGATGAACTCTGGGATACACTTAGCCTGAAAGACCGTCCCAAAGCGGTATTCGGGCTAGTGTGGATTTAGTGTGGGTTAAGTGCACTGAGCTTTGGCATGTTTTAGATATGGGACAGTCTTGAATACTTCCTGTCGCTTGCACGCACACTCAAGTGGCAAAGACAGCAAGTGTGGGTATTGCAACAGGGCCTTAGACCTAATTGAGAGTGGCGCCATATTTGATTTTTGACAGGAATAAAAACGAGGCTGTGAGGGATAGACAGTCTCTTTAAAAGTATAAACATCCTAAATCACATCTAATTTTCACAACTGTTTTCTTTTTCTGGAGATTTTTGTCTGCTGAAAATTTTCAGCACAATTTCTTTTTTCCAGAAAGATCTTTCATCACCAATTTAAACAGTACAACCCATTGAAGAGTAAATCGTAATTTAAATAAAGGAAGAAGCCAAACCAAACATGACAAAATCACTTACTAACCATGTGTAAAGTTACAGTATATCCAGTTTAACAATTCATTGCCATGATAACGTGACACCATTAACCCCAAAACACTAAAACAACCCCAAACACGATGATTTAAAAGATTCATTTATTGACCCCATTTACTTCCAATGTAAGTGCCACAGTGTAACCTCAATTTCTGCATTTAGTAAAGAAAAGGAGGGATGAGTTGAAATATTTGTTGTGCAAATCATTATTATTCTACAAATGCTATCGTTTGAGCTTGACTTGTATTGAACCTGGAATATTCCTTTAATCATGCAATGCTCTTCAACTCATTGAGTTCTCGTAGCTAATGAATTTCAGGGATGTGCGTGATCAGGAGAAATATTACCAAACGAGCACATCTTAGCAGAGCAAAAACGTTCATCTCGTCATAATTTAAGGTGAACTAAAAGAAGCTTTTTCACCCATTAATTATACTGTATGTTAGCCTTAGTTATATGTTAGCTTTAAGTCTATCCCTCACACAGACTTGTTTTCATTCCTGTCAAAAATTAAATATGGCTATACTCTGAAAAATGGTCCATAGCTGGTGACTCGCCCACGGGCCACCTTTTAACATTTCTTTCTTTACATTAGAAGCTATTACATGTTGGTGGCATCTTAGGAATTTTGTTAAAGAGCCCATGAAATAAAAGTTTAAGTTTTGTGGCATTTAGTCCATGTCTAGGAGCTTTGAAGCCATCTATGTTCTAGTGCACATTTTTATCAGATATACAGTATCTTCAGTCTTTCTGTTTTGGGTAAACAGACTGTGGCAGGGTGAGCAAGAGACAGACACAGTGGGTGTGGCGTCAAGCCTCGGAGAGGCATTTATTGGAAACAATAATAAATGTAAACATGTCCAAAAGGGCTAATAAAGTGTCCAAGGGGGAATCTGGCATCCTCGCGGTGAAAGGGGTGGGGTAGTGTTCATAGGAAAGCCCAGGCACGGGCTGGGTCAGTCGGCCACTCACGCTCCCCTCCAAAGTCCACGGCGCGTGGGGCGGTGGCATCACTGGCGGCCTGTCTTCCCAAGCCCACGGCAAGTGTGAGGGGAAGGCGGCCCGGCATCTAGCCCGTCGGCGGCAACGTGAGCAGTTCACCCCCAGCGACTCATTACGGTGTCCAGGGGTCCGAAGAACTTTAGCCGCCCACACGGGAATGCTACTTCCTCAACCAGGCTCTACGGTTGGAGTGGACGTAAGGGGGATACCTCTCTGGGCCAACTCCTCCTCTCACTCGCACCCAGGTGGGAACAGAGAAAAAACACAAATTAATATGACAGCCTCAGCCAGCTACAGGGTAAATGCTTATTAAGTGCCACTTACCCTTTGCTGCAGCTGGGAGGCCATCCTTGTGTTTTCTCCATCCCACTCCAGGCTTTCCATTGAACTGGCGAATGAGGGGAAGAGTGACGTAACTGTTGGTGCCCAGCTGTGCCGTCTTTGCCCACAAAAGTGCCTGCATTCTCCACCACAGTGGCAGGGTGAGCAAGAGACAGACACAGTGGGTGTGGCGTCAAGCCTCGGAGAGGTATTTATTGGAAACAATAATAAACGTAAACATGTCCAAAAGGGGTAATAAAGTGTCCAAGGGGGAATGTTGTTCATAGTAATGGGGGAATCTGGCATCCTCGCGGTGAACGGGGCTCTGTGAAAGGGGCGGGGTAGTGTTCATAGGAAAGCCCAGGCACGGGCTGGGTCAGTCAGCCGCTCACACTCCCCTCCAAAGTCCACGGCGCGTGGGGCGGCGGCGTCACTGGCGGCCTGTCTTCCCAGGCCCGCGGCAAGTGTGAGGGGAAGGCGGCCCGACATCTAGCCCGTCGGCGGCAACATGAGCAGTTCACCCCCGACGACTCATTATGGCTTCCAGGGGTCTGAAGAACGGGTTCGGCAGCGCATCCACTTGTCCGATCCCTCCCAGCTCTGGTCCTGGGCATGTGAGGATGCCAGTGTGTGCACACATGGAGATTTGAAGCCGGCTCCCCGAGAAGAGGTGCGCACTGCGTTTTAAAGACAGCGATGAAGCATTATCCCCATCAGGTGTGCTTCATTTACTGCTGACCAAATGAGGCTTATTAATTATGCACCTCTTCTCGCTCTCCCGCCCAACTCCCGTCATAAGCCTGGCTGAAGGGCGGCCCTAAGAGGCGGGGCAATGATGACGAGCCAGAGGGGCATATCATTCCGCCACACAGACAAAGAAATGTATGAATATGTTTTGATGATGACATTTTTTTTATTTTTTATTATTATTTGAACACACAAAATTTGATACTTTCAGCATGTTTTGCTGTACCACAGGTGGGTGATGTTTCCCTTTTCCGACTATCTACGTATCTCTATATGGAGTTTGTATTGGCTAGTCTTCAGTTTTGAATACGCTTTTGGTGCAGAGAGTGGCGCAGAAATGAGTTAGAGCAGCCTTAACTAGGTAAATCAACTGCACAGAATAAAATAAATAAATAAATAAATAAATAAAAAAACGCTGAAAATAGAGAGTGAGACAGCAGTTCGGGAGATGCGTGTGATGTTTTATTTTCTAGTTTTATGTCTCCTGCTTCCCAATGCATTGCTCTCCTCTTGCACTCTTTCTATATTTCTGTGCTATTGCACATTACTAGGCTCTCACTTGTTGGGACATGAAGACTGGTCGACCAGATTTTAAATGTGTTTGAAATTCATCGTAATGTTTATGACTTGCTAGGTTGAGTCGCAGCGGTGTGCACACTAAACAACTGTCAGTCATGTGATCTGAGATTACAAGTCGCAGGCTCAAAACATCAAAGGAGACGAGCTTGAGTTGTGTAGTCTACGCTAAACTTTAAAAGGTAGTAATGTTCTCCAGGTTGCTTTTGGCATAGATAGTGGACCTGCTGTAGTTCAATGATAACACAACCAGCATGTTATTATGGCTAAAGTTGGCTAAAGAACATGCCTCTTGGACTGGGACCACTGATTTGCATTGCATTGTTATTGCTGAAAGCTCTGTCACCATACACTGATTTTGCACAGCAAGCAAGCAAACAAGATTAAAAGGACACACAAAGGCCCACACATTTGTAGCCTCAGTGCCCGCCTGGTAGCGCATATGTATACGCACCTGACAGAAAACAGAGTAAGATGCATGATCTCATTGAATGCTTGATCAGTTGATGGATAGGTCATAGAGAAGCACAACTCTCTGTTGTAGTGAAGGTTAACCGACATGGTGTGACAATTTGTCAGTATCCGTAAGGGCAATCTCCACAGAATTGAGACAAGGGCATCATTCAGCACTTTCTGTGTTGAGGGCCATTCACAAGACATTTGCCAATCTGTCGAACACCCATGGGACCAACTCTTCACGAAATCTACTACTCAGCCCATTTTCCTAGCTAATGAAATCCTGTTTGTACAATAACAAGATTGATGAAAAAAAGAAGACCATAGAGGAGCAAACAATTGTGTTTCTGGGAGATCTGGTGTCTTTTCAATCCGATCTTTGATTTAGTCAAAACAGACTGCAAAATCGAAAAAAGTTTTAAGCTAATGGTATGTTTTTAGGCTTACTGCCACTGATACGGCTAGTTACTGCTCAAATCCAATTTTAAGAGGGAAAATAACAAGAAACAGGCTGGGTCGGAAATAATTTCATTGTCATATAGAAACTAGAAAAATTGGGAGAATTCACTTCTCCAACCACTGTCCCTTGCATTGATGTAATACTACACAAACTTCTGAAAGTTTTAAAATCTGTCACACCCTCTCTCTCTTTTGCATGCACGCACATTATCTTTCACTCAAACACACATGATGAATGAGGTAGTGTCCCACCAGCCAACAGGTGTTTGATAGGGATTGTGATTGGTTCTTAAGAATGCCAATTCATTATTTTGACCAAACACAATGTCCTGTTCATAATGTTACGGAGTCAAACAAAAAATCGATTCCTGTATCAGAGTCGACTCTGTAATAATATTTGACATTATTATTATACATTGTCAACAAATTCTAGAAATGAACACTGAGAAAATAAAGAATAAATAAAAATAAAATAAATAGATTAATAAACATCAGTATTGTATGTTTAGTATCAGTCAAATGCTGACCATTAAAATAAAGAATAAATAAAAATAAAATAAATAGCTAAATAAACATCAGTACTGTTTAGTATCAGTCAAATGCTGACCATTTAAATAAAGAATAAATAAAAATATGATAAATAACTAAATAAACATCAGTACTGTATGTTTAGTATGTCAGTTGCTGACCATTAAAATAAAGAATAAATCAAAATAAAATAAATAGATAAATATACATCAGTACTGTATGTTTAGTATAAGTCAATTGCTGACCATTTAAATAAAGAACAAATAAAAATACAATAAATAGCTAAATAAACATCAGTACTGTTTAGTATCAGTCAAATGCTGACTATTAAAATAAAGAATAAATACAAATTAAACAAATAGCTAAATAAACATCAGTACTGTTTAGTATCAGTCAAATGCTGACCATTAAAATAAAGAATAAATAAAAATAAAACAAATAGCTAAATAAACATCAGTACTGTTTAGTATCAGTCAAATGCTGACCATTAAAATAAAGAATAAAACAAAACAGTTTGGTGAATACATGATTACACATTAGCTTCCACTCAGCTGACAACAATGAAAGTAGCTACGTGTTAGCTAGTTAGCCATAAGCTCGTTGTTACGGAGAGTAAAAGATGGACGTTGTTTATTTTACTTTCCAGCATTGTGTCTCACCAACTAGGTAATAACATAGCGTGAAATCAACACTCAACAGACACAGTCCACCACTGCACCGTTGTCTGCTGAGCTGCAAAAAGATGCTCTGATGTTTACCTTTCAATCTGCTACATAACTGACTGCACTGACAAACTATAGCTGGCTAACAGCAAACAGACATGAGTGACATGGTTGTCAGGGACAAGGTTAACGTTGTATTTGTTATATTGAAAAGGGAAAATGATGGGGTCATTTTTTATTATGTTTCCAGTATGTATTTCACAAACTAGTTAACAACTTATCGTGATGACACCGCTGAACTCCGCCCTGTCTGCAGAGCCACCGTCAGCAGAGTCAGCTCTGTAAACAATGGAGTCGGAGTGCACTCTGCAGAACAAACTATGCCATGACACCAACTCTAAAGCATTGTTTTCTGCATTATATGTTCTGAAAAAAGTTTTCATAACGGCGCATATTGGTAAAATATACGCAAATACCGATGTATCGGTGAAAGGCTAATATCAGCCGATAATGTTGGCCGACCGATATATCGGTCGGGCACTAATGACAACAAGCACTGTTGATCTCGTTTCATCCCAACCTGCAATTACGTCAGCAATCGCCGGGAAAGCACAAAGTGCTGACATCACACTATCGCCAGAGAAGCTGTAGCCTGTCGGCGTATTCCATTCGAAAAGTGATCATCCCTATGCCCTACTCACTATGAAAGACAGAGCTCTTGATGTGGGAACTCTGAAGGGAGCGTGGCATCACAGTTTAAATGTAGCCTTCACTAAAAGTCTTGTGAAAGGGCCCTTTGTGAAATAATTAACTTTCTTACTTTTGTTTAGAACAACATTTCGAGTGGTGTCCCCTTCCCGAAGTACCCTTCGAGAGTGCATAAATGCCGTTTGGAAAACACCCTATGTTATGTTCTGTGTTTATGCAGCATGTTATGATTTGAATACATGTTTAAAGACCAAAGATCCAAAATATCCCACAATCCACAATGTGAAGTATACAAATTATATATCTTAAGTATATTAAGATAGAAGTTACTACTAACTGTATTTCATTAACAGTAATTAAACAGTTCCCAAATTCAAACTTAACACAGCCTAAATGTATTTAAATACACTTAACTAAGAATATTTTAAGAGGAAAATGTCAGTACTTGCAATTCTTAGTTTAAATTATATTTAAACAATAGGCTACATGCACATAATTTGGAGTCCTCCACGTGCAATTTGTGATATTAACGTTTACGATTAATCGATTAATCGATCGTTAATTTCCACGACGATCAATTATGAAAATGTCTGAAAATTGACATCCCTATTCAAAACATAAACAGGCATGTGGGCAACATGTGCGTGCATTGAATAAGCAAAACTAAGAACGTCAACAAAAGTGTTTACATGCAACACAAAATCAGGGTAATGAGCAAACATCTATGTGTGACGATTGGTTTGTGCTTAAATCAGTTATGACCTTACCCTGATAAAAGAACACTGTTTAAGGCATTTACATGACCACACACTTTGTTGGCTTATGAAAGATAATCGATGTAAGACTGTGCATGTAAACATGCTCATAGAATTACAGTGCAGCTTTTTTTGTATGAAAAATAATATTAACATTAAATAAAAAAATAATTACTCTACTGCTAAATATACCTAATTTTAATTTTAGTGACAGGGCCAGTATAAATATTTGCAGGACAATTAAAAATCTAAACTACTGGTCAGCAGAATAAAATCCTTTTTGTTGAGCCATGCTTTATCATTTTTCCATCAACTTGGTGTATCATTTTTATCGCACCACTTTTGTACAGTGCTTTTGAAAGTGCTCCTGTTCCTTGAAAAGCAGTTGTTGCCATGACAGCAGTTACTACTTCATGTCACTCTTGTGATGAGAGGGAATGACGCATATATATCTTATGACACATAATTTAGTTTAAAAAATATGGTCGCTCTGATGCCTAATATCTTACATTTCAAAAACATTCATCTGTCAACTGTGGAAAAACTGTCCAAGGATCTTCCCAAGTTTAGCACATACATAAATTTGCATGATTGGTAAGTGGAGTATCGTAAATGATCTAATGCTTTTGCTTGAGTAAAATCACCAAACACATCAGTCTTTTAGAAGCTATTGATAAAACAAGGCCAACATCAAAGACTGCCGTGGCTTAAATAATGCATATTTAGCCATGACATCTTTTAATTGACTGATTATTTAATTGTGTTTCTTAAATGAACTTTCAAGGTTTTACAAGCCACAAGTCAAACCAGAAGCTGTTTTTATTTAATGCCTGAGGACTTTATTCATCAATCTTGGTAACATCCAGTTATTTTCTTTTGAGCTCTTACAAGGTCACTGCTTTAAACACCTCTCATTTAAATGTTGTATTAATAGCATCCTGTAATGACATTGTTTTAGGCATGTTACCCTGCCATGGTCAGTTAAGGGAAAAAAGTCATGCAAAGATTGTCATGCAAAGTTATGCAAAAGATTTAGGAACATTTTTGGCAGTTATTAAGAGGAGTGTCTAAATGTAATTTATAATAAGGTTGCATGAAACAGGCTCTGTAAGCTGGAGCTTGGCTTTCATTTTCCGATTTCTGTTTCAGAGATTTCTCCAGTTTGCCGGTCCTGAAAATGAGTATTGTCAGCATCAGTTCTCCCAGACTGCTTTAGATTTCTCCTCTCTGTCCATTAGCCTTGAAGATTATGTTGATTTACAAATTATAATTTTTGGTACATCAATATTCTTTGAATTATTTCCATTTTGAGATTCAGGTTCTATGATGACTCATGCTGTCAGTGCTTTACACGTAGTGATCTTCTCTGCCAGTCTTAGGGGTAAGCGCAGTCACTCTTCAGTTGATACGTGGAGATGACTGTCCATTTTGAAGGATTCCACTTCCGCAAATAAGCTTCCCTGCTCAGAGAGCGGGAGAAGTTCATTGGAGATAAATGGTAAACATTTCACAGGTAGGTCTTTGCAACCGCTGTGATTTGTTTCGTTGCTAATGGGGGCTGAAGTGCTGGGGCCCCAGGCCATTTGCTTTTAGAGTGGCTGCTTGAGCAAGAACAGACAGCATCTCTTTAACAGCGCTAAAAAAAAAAAAAAAAAAAAACTCACCCCAAACAAATTCCTCAGAGGCTGGGCTTCCTGAAGATTTTCTCTTTACCTCTCCTCATTACCATACATAGCCTCTACAGATAGAATCTCTGATGCCCACAGGGCACTTAATGCAGCACAGAAGTGACTGCTGAAGCTTTCTAATTGGCTGTCCATGCAAAGCCACATGGAAGCTACCTGTGTGATTGACAGAGGCCATGGAGAAAAGGAGATCACAAGTGGAAGGCTGGATTGTCCTAGCTCCTTTTTAATCATGTTGTTCGGAATTGTCAATAAGAGATGCTCTGAGATTAGAGTTCAAGGAGGACGGCCTTGCTCCGTGAATGTGGGATTTACTCTGCATGTTGAATAGGATGACTGAATCAGTATTCCATAAGCAGGAGCAGGAGGTTACAGAAGAAGGCTTGAACATAAGCCCCTTCTCCATATTTAGTATGCACCTCACGTGATTTTCCAAGCATAATGATGACGAGGAGGAGGGCGTGGCCGGGTCGTGAGGGTACAAGTCTGGCGCTGAGTGGCTTAATCAGCGGGAGAGAGATAAGAGGAGGAGTCGGGGATGCCAGTGAGAGAGAGACACACACACACATTGAGCTGTCATCGACATGTGTTATTATGTTCCAGTTCAGATTGATGTTAAGTTATAATTAAAGTCTTGTTGAATGTTGATCCGGTTCCCACCTCCTCCTTTGCCGAACCCCGTTACAATGATGTGACAACCAGGCTATGGTTTTACTATGATGTGCATAGAGTGAATGACAATTCTCATCTATGTTTAAGTGTCAGTTGTAATGCCCCCTAAAGAACCAATTTGTTCTAAAGCTTCATTTGTACTATAGAACCTACTCGGCCTTTGCACCTCCGCAAGGAAAAATTTTAATGAGTTCTTCATGTAGAGCAGTGGTATTGACCAAAAAGCGCATTTGACTTTTCACACTCACAGCTGCATTCACCACGAGACATGAGGGCTCTAAAGAGCACACGCAGACATACACATGTGAGCGTTTGAAAGCCATACATTACGCGGGGACCGAATTGAGTTAGTAGTCCTGGCTGTTAAAATATTGAACTGAGCAGAGATTCTGCAGCACCCCTAGGCATTCGTGGTGGCACCCAGTTTGGGAACCACTGGTATGGAGCCTTAAAGAACATTGTGACCATATATTACTCTGAAAGCTTTACTCTACTTTCTAAGGATCCCCTGAGGTTATTTTTAAGTAATACCAGTATGTGGCAATGTGTTTCTCTGTCCCCTTCTGCATATCGTGGCCCCCATTGGCATATCGTGGCACCGTTTCGCAGCCCCCTTCAGCTTATTGCGGTCCCCTTCATCATATCACGGCCCACTTTGGCATATCTTGGCCCAATTTCATGGCCGCCCCACCGGGAAAATCCCACTTCTCCCGAAGGCCAGTCCGCCCCTGACTTGGTCATAGCATGTCATCATGTGCTTGGTAAATCACAGGTTGTGTTGCAAAAACTTCATTGTGAATCTGAAGGGCAGCTGTGAAAATGAACACTAAAGAGCATTCAGGAGAAGTTAAGGATAAAGTAAAATAAAGATTTACAGTTAGGAAAAAGGTAGAAAATCTTATCGTTCAATCGTCAGGAAAAGGAAGTGACATCAAACCACCCAGACACTGCCTAAGGATTTGTAACTCAATAAAATGAGAAAATTGGTCTTTTGCCTTGCACTTTAAGGCCACGTCAATTTACTGTATATATTTTAGGTTGGAAGCTATGTTTTCTGTTTCCTAATGCCATTGATTCCCAAAGTTTGTGCTACACAAGAGCATAACAGCTTATCATACTGTATCAGTTTTCGGTGGAGGAAAAAGCCATTCCAGTGGTGATGGCAGGTGTAAACATATAAAAATCAAAAAATCTATTTATAAAAAATGTATTGGTGTGGAGGTGGCTTCAGAAACTTTGCTAAGAAAATTGCTTATCACGTAGCACTTCATTCATCTGTGAATTGTGTTGTCTAGACAGCTTGTTTTGTCAAGCTGCTGTTAAAGCTTGATTAAACAGCTCTTGATGTTTTTCTAAAACACTTTAGATCAACAGATGGCTAATAAAGACAGATTTGAACTTTGAATATTTGTCATGCATACTGTACATAACAGCTTGGGATGGTTCAATATGAATGTGACACACAGAAAGAAAAGGCAGCTCATTAGTCACCGCTTTCTCGAATGATCATTTGTCCTACCAGATGCTGTGCCTCATCGCAGATCTTTAATCAACTGGAGAGCCCAAACCGGTCTCCCTTTTAAACCAATTGTTCAGAGAAGAGTCGCATTTAATGGCACTCATGCTTTTATTGCCTAGTTGTTCAGTAGAACGATGAAGCTTCAGCGTTCTTCAAAGAATCCGCACAGCCCCACAGTCCTGAAGCTGACACGACACTGGGTCGACAACATTTGACTTTAACCACTTAGCCCCAGCTGCACAAGGACAGCTGAGATGGGTGTCCCCTCTTGGGATAATGACACTTTTTACCACTTAAGTGGATCAGGGTAAGTTAGGTACTTCACAGGATGGAGAGAAAAGCTCTGCTAAAGCATGCTGCTGCATCTCTATTTGGTACCTACTGAGTATCAACATAGTTTTCAGGTAAGAGCAAAGAATGAAGTCTGGCTATAAGAGTAGAAGAACACAGTGCACAGACTGGGGTAATTACCCACTCCTGCTTTGATAATATATAGGCCTGTGTGTGTTGTATACAGGTAATGGCCTTTAATCGTAGCCCTGTGGATTCACAAAAGGGACTGCCAGTCTAAAAATTGTCTTTTGACCAGATACTTGATGTTATGACAAGTGTCCAAAGTGTCCTTGAGCTTGTGAAAAGGTGCTATATAAATAAAACGTATTATTATTATTATTATTATTATTATTATGACCCTAACATTACACAGCTTGCACAAACATTTTGGCAAAATTGAGTGAAGTGTTACTCCCATAGTATGTAGGTTGTTGTTGCAGTTTGAAGAGTCATTAAACTAGACTTTTTGAAGTTTGTGGAATTTCAAATTGGAGAACCCTTTTTTTTAGTGTCTTGTGCAGGAGGGCTTTGTTTTTAAGATAATGTGTCAATTTAAAAGAATTTACACATTTAAGAAAGCATTTGAGACACCTAAATTCTGTTCCATTCAATGGAACACATTTGGTCTGAACGGCTCCTTAGGCTATACTATCTAGCATACTCTATGCAAGTACGAAAACACGGACTTGAATGCATTGCAAGCATATTGTTCTGTTGTACATAATGTGTGCTCTTGCATTGCACTGTGGTGTTAACCAACTTCAGTTCTCAAGGGCTTAAGTAATAGATCTTCAGAAGTCTTTGTCATAAAACTGGATGTGTTATTCCGGAAGTTAGCAATACACATGACGTGAGATTTTCTTTAGACTTTTGCCTCACCATGACAGTAGTTGACCTGAAAGAGAAAATTGATGTTAGAGGAATACATTTTATGGTAATGACCACCACTGCGCCCTTGCTGCAATGCTTAGAATTCAACACATACACACAAAACTTATACCTGTTCATTTTCTTGTGTAGAGTATTCAGGCCTTACTATGTGTTACTATGGAAAGCATTTGATCAAACTTTGAGATATTCATCATTTAACATGATCATATTAAAAGCAATATTTATACAGCAGTACTTCCTTTGCTGTATTAGTGGTGGTTGCTAAGGCAAGCTTCACTATTGCTATTGCTCATACTAGCTGAACAAACCCCATCCCTTGGCATTAAACTTTGGCATGTAACTCGTTTCACATGTTTGTGCCACAGACATGTAAGCGCAGCGTAGTTCTAGCGGGACGACTAGCAGCTGTACATCATCGCACCTTTAGCTGAGTAACTCCTAGCCAATCACATGTAAGCCAATGTTTTATATGTCTGCTCACAATCTATCACATTGCGTTTCAGAGTGCTAACACGGCAACCTCCACCACCCCACCACCACCAGTTGAGTCCCGTCCTGCACGGGGGTAGGCTCCTCGCCCCTGCCTCCTGTCTCTGGCATGATATGACGGTTCTGAGCACAAATTCTTCGGACTGCCAAACGGGGCTTCCACAAAAGAGAGATATTACATTTCTGTTTTATATTCATCAAATAAATGTCATCTTAAATTTCACTCAAGTCTGCGAGTCTTCATGATAGAAATGAATTATACAAGTATTTTGTTGAGGAGAGGTACAGTATGTTATTACCAGGGTTGGGAGGGTTACTTTTGAAATGTATTCCACTGCAGATTACAGAATACATGCTGTAAAATGTAATTTGTAACGTATTCCATTAGATTACTCAAGGTCGGTAACGTATTCTAAATACTTTGGATTACTTCTTCAGCACTGGTAGATTTTTTCTTTAAATAAAACTCTGCCAGTACAGTAAGACAAAATACACATGTTAAAAATACATTCTCTGAAAAACCTAAATATCTTATGCAGTGTTGTTTCTAAAACAAGATTAATCAAATTGATCTTGTTTTAAGGATTTGTAGATATTTTTCAAGGAAAACAATACAAAAATCATCATCAAGAATACGAATTTTGCCCTAATATCAAAGGTCTTACTAGAAAAAAACAAATTATGATTCAACGTGAATTTTCTTGATAAAAAAATATGAATGTGCCTGGTAACACGTGCATGTAAAATGGCTGGAAATAGCATTTTAGCTTAGCGTAAAGCTGACAATTTACACAAGGTTTATTTCTATTTCTTCTGCTCCAAACTTACTTCAAACTTACTTCTCTGTCTGCTTGTATGAATGTAACACATCATAAGAAAGTGTTTCTCCGCTGTTCAAATGCACTTTTGATCGCATCATTTAATGTATACATTTTTCCGTCTGAAAGGACTACATTTTAAATGAAACAAATGACAATAAAATGCAAAGTAATCTCTTCAGTAATCAAAATACTTTTTGAATGTAACTGTATTCTAAATACCAATGATTTAAATTGTAACTGTAGTGGAATACAGTTAATTATATTTTGTATTTTAAATACGTAATCCCGTTACATGTATTTTGTTACTCCCCAACCCTGACCTTCAAGCACCAAAAATAGCATAAAAGAAACATAAATGCACCATAAAAGTAGTCCATATGACTAATGCATTTTATTTAAAGTCTCTTGAAGACAGACGGTTGCTTAGTGAAGTTCAATAAATAAATGTATAGTGTGCATGCATGTCACATTAGCACATGCTGGCTGATGACATGCTGATTTTTTCAGCTCTCAGAGTGGCTAGCAATATGTGAGTGCTCCACACTAACTACATCTCAGATGTACAGGTGCATCTCAATAAATTAGAATGTCGTGGAAAAGTTCATTTATTTCAGTAATTCAACTCAAATTGTGAAACTCGTGTATTAAATAAATTCAATGCACACAGACTGAAGTAGTTTAAGTCTTTGGTTCTTTTAATTGTGTTGATTTTGGCTCACATTTAACAAAAACCCACCAATTCACTATCTCAAAAAATTAGAATATGGTGACATGCCAATCAGCTAATCAACTCAAAACACCTGCAAAGTTATCCTGAGCCTTCAAAATGGTCTCTCAGTTTGGTTCACTAGGCTACACAATCATGGGGAAGACTGCTGATCTGACAGTTGTCCAGAAGACAATCATTGACACCCTTCACAAGGAGGGTAAGCCATAAACATTCATCGCCAAAGAAGCTGGCTGTTCACAGAGTGCTGTATCCAAGCATGTTAACAGAAAGTTGAGTGGAAGGAAAAAGTGTGGAAGAAAAAGATGCACAACCAACCAAGAGAACTGCAGCCTTATGATTGTCAAGCAAAATCGATTCAAGAATTTGGGTGAACTTCACAAGGAATGGACTGAGGCTGGGGTCAAGGCATCAAGAGCCACCACACACAGACATGTCAAGGAATTTGGCTACAGTTGTCGTATTCCTCTTGTTAAGCCACTCCTGAACCACAGACAACGTCAGAGGCGTCTTACCTGGGCTAAGGAGAAGTACTGGACTGTTGCCCAGTGTTCCAAAGTCCTCTTTTCAGATGAGAGCAAGTTTTGTATTTCATTTGGAAACCAAGGTCCTAGAGTCTGGAGGAAGGGTAGAGAAGCTCATAGCCCAAGTTGCTTGAAGTCCAGTGTTAAGTTTCCACAGTCTGTGATGATTTGGGGTGCAATGTCATCTGCTGGTGTTGGTCCATTGTGTTTTTTTGAAAACCAAAGTCACTGCACCCGTTTACCAAGAAATTTTGGAGCACTTCATGCTTCCTTCTGCTGACCAGCTTTTTAAAGATGCTGATTTCATTTTCCAGCAGGATTTGGCACCTGCCCACACTGCCAAAAGCACCAAAAGTTGGTTAAATGACCATGGTGTTGGTGTGCTTGACTGGCCAGCAAACTCACCAGACCTGAACCTATGGGGTATTGTCAAGAGGAAAATGAGAAACAAGAGACCAAAAAATGCAGATGAGCTGAAGGCCACTGTCAAAGAAACCTGGGCTTCCATACCACCTCAGCAGTGCCACAAACTGATCACCTCCATGCCACGCCGAATTGAGGCAGTAATTAAAGCAAAAGGAGCCCCTACCAAGTATTGAGTACATATACAGTAACTGAACATACTTTCCAGAAGGCCAACAATTCACTAAAAATGTTTTTTTTATTGGTCTTATGATGTATTCTAATTTTTTGAGATAGTGAATTGGTGGGTTTTTGTTAAATGTGAGCCAAAATCCTCACAATTAAAAGAACCAAAGACTTAAACTACTTCAGTCTGTGTGCATTGAATTTATTTAATACACGAGTTCCACAATTTGAGTTGAATTACTGAAATAAATGAACTTTTCCACGACATTCTAATTTAATGAGATGCACCTGTAGGTGATCAATAGATCGGTTGGCTTATACATCGAGATCAGAACTGTAGGAGCAATTAACCAGATCTTAAATGAAAACCATTTTAAACTACCGTGAACTGGTCCACACACAGACACTCTAAGGTCACCATCTTTGAGTGTCACAATAAAAGCCCCAGGGTATTTAAAGTTAAGCAAAGACTACTGAAATACATTACAATTGTATAATAAAATTCTTATATTTTTTTATGTTATTATTACTGTACAAATATTTTTAATGATTTAAATTTATATTAAATTACAATAATATTTATGTTGACTGGTTCCAAAGAATAACTGTGACTGAAAAGTGGACTGTTCACAACTAAAGTGAACAGAAAAGAGGTCTGAATCCAAGTCTAGATACAAGTTGAAACGTGTAAAGAGAACTGGCTTCTTTACCACAAAAGACTTCAACTGGAATTACTGTTAATTTTGCTGCTGCGTTATCCAGTAGACTATGTAAAATTAAAGTATTTCTTAATAGTCAACACATTCTTTATGCAATCGTTTTTGGTTTTCTCTTTATATTGAAATAATGCGTAGTTACAGGCTTGTGTTTCTTGCCACATAAAAGAGTAGCCCCAATCAGTTCCACACAGTATAGATATTCTAAACTGATTAAGATAAAACAACACTGGTATCGGTTGGGTATCGGTATCAGCCGATACTGCAAGTTCAGGTCTGGGAGAGAAAAAAATATATCAGTGCATCTCTAGAATATACCTAAACATCCGCATAATAACATGCATGCTACAAAACACTCAGAACAGCATAGCAACCTCACATCAACTTGTCAATGCCCTGGCAACCATCCACAGCAACTTTTGCATGGGCAAACACCCCACTTTTTCTTCAGAAAAGTAAAACATCTAGGCTAGTTTGTTGTATGTAATATTTACATTTAATTAGTCCTTAATATAATTTAAACTAATTTACTTAGTAACTTATTTATTTGGTTAATTGATGTTCATTATGAAATCTTTACCTTTCAATAATCAACACAACAATTCTGTTTTGTGATAAACTTTGATCATGATTGATACACATAATTTTCTACTGTTTATTTATTCTAGTGGTAATGTCCATTCATTGTGTGCTTAAGATTTATGCTGCATGTGTTAAATGACACTGGAATGAATGAACAAGTAATTAACAGGTGAGAATACACATAACTGGCAGCCTTCTTATGAGAACTAGCACTCTGTAATTACATTCAGTTTCAGAATAGCAAGATATGACAGCTCCTAATGGTGTTTCAGTGTCCCATAGCATATGCACTTCTGTGGTATATCTGTCAAATTAATGAATTGTCTTGACACATACAGATTTATTTTTTAATAACAGAGGTGAAATGCAAGTATTGCCTACCCTGATCAGTCCATTTCTTCTTTTAATTTACTCCTCTCCACTTACCAGTCTGTCAGATAGATCTTTATGGGAGAATGCTGGCAGGGTTGCGCACAGACTTGATTGAGCTCCCATGCCTGAATGGAATTACCTCATTTTCTAAACACTAGTCTGAATAGGCCACTTGCTGCCCCGTTTTGTCACGAGAGCTGTATCTGTGTGCGTAGTAAATTATTTCAGTGGGTTCTTGGACTGTAGACGGGAGTGTGTGTAAGAGAGCATAGGCTGTTATCATCAACAAACAGCAAGGGGTGAGATAAGTGGGATGCTTCGGGCAATTCTCTCTCTCTCCCTCTCTCTCTCTCTCTCTCTCTCTCTGTTTTGCATGGTACAAATACTTTCCAGTTGGGATATGCAAAACTATATAGAGATGCAGACTTTAAAGTTGTCAATGGTGGGGTGCTAAAAAAACAGTGCCAGACAAAATGGCCAAAGATGTCCGTCTAAATGTGAATGGCAATAGCAGTTGTGGTTTAATGGAGATGAAATTGAAGACATTATTTTGGGTTTTACCATGGGTTTTTCTATGACAGTGTTTTAACATGTAAACTAAGCTAAAGCACAGCACACTCTCAGCACACTACATATTTTGAAAATCGACTTGTTGGTGGGTTTCTAGAATGATTGGTTGACCAATTTGTCTTAAGGAAGCCATGATGTTGCATTGAAGTTGGACTATTTTGAACTTAATATGCCTTTAAAATGCAACACTTACACTCAAAAAACAGTGCAAGATGTAACGGCCAAGACATCCATCTGAATGTATATGGCAGTTGCGGCAGCGGTTTAAATTAGATGAATTTAAAGATGCACATTTTCTGAGAAAATTTTACGATGCAAACTGTCTAACAGCTAAAGCACAGAATGCTATCAGCACCCTAATTAGAGTACCACGTTTAAAATAACTAATAAGAAAAAATCTAAAACTCAACCTCACTAATCGACTAGTCTGTGTCAACCATTGTCTCATCTCTAAAATCCTGTCCAATTCCTCACTAAACCCCACTGAGCCAAGATGTGCTCATCCTCAGCCCCTCATCTAGATGACCCATGTATTTCTACACTTGTTGTTTTATAGACTTTGTTTTACCAACAAGAAAAAGGCAAGTCCTACTGAAGTGCACTGTGTTAAATCAAGATTGATTCATTCATTTGGGAGGAGCACTCAAGAGTCAAGAGCCAAAAATCGACAGTCTTTCTTTGAATCCTTGGCTGAACCTACATCGTTATCATTCTCTTGACGTCAGATTTACTGTTGAAATTTGGCCAGCGAGCCGTGAGTCAGAGCAGTACAGCTGACTGGTTGGTGGAAGGCGGGTGTGGGTGGTTTGCGTTACTGTATAGTGACTCCATGTGCCAGCTTAATCTCCATCATAATCAGGCCTCCAGGCATGAAGCAGAGATTGCAGGGGCTGCACACATCAGACTCTGCTCATCTTATGAGGTCAGGAGGACACACTCTTGGATCTCACTTTCATCATCCTGGGAAAGTCAACATAGGATGGAGAAAACTAACAATCCTCTGCCCATCTCCCCTTCCATCAAGGCTGTCTTGCTCCCATTAGCGTGGCATTGCTCTGCTAATTAAACCCACAAACAGAATGTAACGGCAGGAAAAGCGGACATAGAGTTTTTTTAAGCAATTATGCTCGTACCATAAAAATGGCTTAATGTGCAGGGAAGAAGAGCGTTGATTTGATGCTCAGTGCTATGTGCAGTGTGATCTTCTGTCCAGTATTGATTCAGGACTTGTGATGTCAGTGCAATGATTACTCAGCCGCACACTGTTCTTAAGCCAACGTTCTCCACAACTGGCCTCCACCTGCAGGCTAACTCATCCAATAGGCAATCCAATCCAATCCAAATTGCATTTCTGTACTGTTCTGTACATTTTCTGTCTTTTGATGGACTCTCCTTGCTAATTAGTAGGGGTGGGTAAAAAATAAAGATTTTTCAGATGCATCGCGATCTTCATTTGAATGATCTCAATATCGATTCTTTAATCCCAAGATCAATCTTTTACTCTATACGAAACCCTCTATTACAATTAGAGAAAATCGCTTGCATTTGCAACCAAATTTCGCAGTATAAAAAGTAAAATGTATATAGTTGGCACCAGGCTGGTAAATGTTCAAATTTCACTGACCAGTGATTGTGTAGTATAGTGGTCAGTTATTCAGCAGTGAGATCCTTTCACTGCGTGTTGAGAGAAAAAGTTGTTCTGTGTAATGTGTGTCCAAAGCAAGATCCACGCAACCCATTTATCATTGAATATTTTCTCTTTTAATACCCTTCCTGTTCTTTACAATTGTTGATTAAAAAACAAAACAAAAAAAACATTTAATTAAAATCATGCATAGCACGGATGAGGTAAAGAGTCTCTCTCCTTCATATGCGCTCATTTACAGGCAAGAAATGTCAGTTCCCTATCTGTCACTCACTCGACGTTGGTGTCGATGTAGTGACACTAGGGGTCACTCTTGGGAGCCCGAGACACCTCTGGTCTTTGATAAAAGGCCAATGAAAATTGGCGAGTGGTATTTGCATGCCACTCCCCCGAACATACGGGTATAAAAGGAGCTGGTATGCAACCACTCATTCAGATTTTCTCTTCGGAGCCGAACGGTCATGCTCGCTGAGCTGAATACTACTGTTCATTCACCTGCTGGATCTGACGGCGCATTTCAGCGGCTTCTCCCTCCTCTGTACTGGTGCACTGCAGAGAATGCCCCTGGGCGCTTGGCAGAAAAACTAGAGAGTATATTTTCTGAAAGAGCATTTTTCCCCTCTAAAAGAGTATATATTTCTCTAAAAGAGCGCACACACGGAACGTCTTTTTAAAGACGCGTCTTTTTAAAGATGCTTTTCCGATTGTGTGTTATTCCTGGTTGTGCTCGTTATCTCTCGCCTTCTAACGGTCACGATCACTGTCTTTCGTGTCTGGGCACTGCTCACGCGGAGACAGCATTCGTGGATGGTCACGTTCTCATTGTGAGAATATGTCCATGGCAACGTTGTGATCGCGGCTCGCCTTCGTAAGAAAGCGAGCCACCCCAGAGGCTCCCACCTCGGTCCTTTTATCCACGGGTTTGAGGCCAGCGCGGCTAGCACGCCGGGTATCCCCCCGCAGACCTCCCATTCCCCAGCACGCTCGTCTGCCCCGATCGGGCTTCCAGGTGAGTCCGCCGGCTCGTCTCACGGCGAGTTTGACCTCTTACTCGGAGCCCGCGAAAGTGATGAGCTCTCGAGCGCAGCATCGGAGAGCGGGCTCGTCCAGTCAGAAGCCTCAGCTGGGCTCCTCCCTTCGGGGTCGATCGCCCAGTCACAGGCTGACGCGGAGATGTCGACATGCTTTCCCGGACAGCCGCGAGCGTCGGTTAGAGTGGATTTCACCGCTCTTCCCTGAAACCTCGTGGCTCGGTGATTGGTTCCTGGGCTCGCGGCGCCGCTCAAAGCAACGCCCCGCCCCATTCCTTTCTTCCCGGAAGTGCATGAAGAGCTGACAAGGTCGCGGGAGGCACTTTTTACTGCCCGGTCCCGATCTTTTCAGCTTCCCCGCTCTCACTACCCTCGATGGTGGGGCGGCCAAGGGTTATTCGGCAATCCCCCGGTGGATAAAGGCGCTCGCGGTGCACCTATGCCCGCAGAGTGCCGCCACCTGGCGTGGGTGCCCAAAGCCCCCGTCCAAGGCCTGTAGGTTTACGTCGTCTCTGACGGCCAAGGCCTACGGTGCCGCTGGACAAGCCGCCTCTGCCCTGCACGCCATGGCTCTCCTGCAAGTCCGCCAAGGCGCTAAAGGAACTGCACGAGGGTAGTTCCGCCCCGGGATTGATGCAGGAACTGCGCTCGGCGACCGACCTCGCTCTCCGAGCGACGGAGGTCACGGCGCAGTCTCTTGGGTGGACGATGGCCACACTAGTGGTCCAGGAGCGCCACCTTTGGCTCAACCTGGTCGAGATGGGTGAGGCCGACAGGACACGATTCCTTGCTGCCCCCATTCCCCAGGCGGGCCTATTCGGTGACACCGTCGAGGACTTTGCCCAGCAGTTCTCGATTGTAGAGCAGTAGATGGATGCTAGCCGGCTTATCCTGCCCCGGCGTGGCTCAAGATCCCGCACCCCATCTGCTCATCGCCAAGGGCGTCCCCCTGCGGTGACTGCACCGGCTCCGCCGCATCCCGCCCCTTGGGCCTGGCCCCGGCATGGAGCCCACCGCAGGAAGCAGACGCCACCCGTCTCGCGGCTGCCCAGAACCCGTGAAAGGCTTCAAAGCGCCCTTGAGACGGGCGACCTAGGGACAACAAAACTCGCTGCTCTGGAGCTGGTAAGCAGATCTTCATCTTTTTGTTACCTTTTGCATTTAATTGCGCTGCATGCCCAAGTGTCTGCAGTACTCAAGAGCTCACCAAGAGTGGTTTCCTTGTTCCCTGGGTCACATATCCGGTGTGTATGGCTGGCATCACGACCACCATCCACCACTCCATTTGGCAGGTTGGTGCTCCAGCAGCGGTCTCCCGCCCTGAGCGCCCAGCTGTGGCACAAATCCGCCCCCGATGTGACAGTCTCCACGGGTCACGAGGACAGGCCTCTTCCTCCCCCATCCCAGGCTGTTCCGGGGGTGGTCACAAGGAGCCAGGTAAGTGCTTCGATGTCCTCGGACTCAGTACTGCCACGATGTGGTATGGCACCTCAAGCTCTGCCCCGCCGCGAGGCCCCATCTGCCAGTACATCCGATGACGTTGTCCCTTTGGTCCCCCTTGCGCGGAACTTGGACGCATGGTTTGCGCTTTCCAGTCCGTCACGAGGGCTGGTCTGGACAGTCTGACTCGGCTGCACGATTCACTTCACCGGGCATCCGCCCAGGTCCAGCAGTGTCCACTTCACCTTGGTGAAAGACGGAAACGCTGCTACCTTGCGCGGAGATCGCTACCCTCCTACGGAAGGACGTGATAGAACCTGTCCCTCCAGCCGAGATGAAGAAAGGGTTTTACAGCCCCTACTTCATTGTACCGAAAAAAGACGGTGGGTTGCGGCCAATATTGGACCTGCGAGTACTGAACCGGGCTTTACACAGACTCCCGTTCAAGATGCTGACGCAAAGACGCATTCAAGCGAGTGTCCGGCATCAAGATTGGTTCGCGGCTGTAGACTCGAAGGATGCGTACTTTCACGTCTCGATCCTTCCTCGACACAGACCCTTCCTGCAGTTCGCATTCGAGGGTCAGGCGTATCGGTACAAAGTCCTCCCTTTCGGCCTGTCCCTGTCTCCTCGCGTCTTTACGAAGATCGCAGAGGCTGCCCTTGCCCCATTAAGGGAGGTGGGCATTCGCATTCTCAACTATCTCGACGACTGGCTAATCTTAGCTCACTCTCAAGACGTGTTATGCGCACACAGGGACCTGGTGCTCTCACACCTCAGCCGACTAGGGCTTTGGGTCAACTGGGAAAAGAGCATGCTCCTCCCGGTTCAGAGCATCTCTTTTCTCGGTTTGGAGTTGGACTCAGTCTCCTTGACGGCGCACCTTACCAACGAGCGCGCCCAGTCGGTGCTGGCCTGTTTGAAGGCGTTCAAACAGAAAACAGCGGTTCCACTGAAACTTTTTCAGAGGCTCCTGGGGCATATGGCATCCTCGGCGGTGGCCACCCCGCTCGGGTTGATGCATATGAGGCCGCTTCAGCACTGGCTCCAGACTCGAGTCCCGAGATGGGCATGGCGCCACGGGACACACCGCGTGGCCATTACGTCGGTCTGTCACCGTCTTTTCAGCCCTTGGACCGACCTCTCATTTCTACGAGCAGGTGTTCCCCTAGAACTGGTCTCCAGGCGCGTCGTGGTCACGAGACGCCTCCAAAACGGGCTGGGGCGCTGTTGGCAATGGGCACGCAGTCGCCGGCCTCTGGACAGGCCCGCGGCTGCGTTGGCACATCAACTGCCTCGAGTTACTGGCAATTCTGCTCGCCCTGCGGAGGTTCCGGCCGTTGATCCAGGGCAAGCACGTCCTAGTTCGGACAGACAGCACGGCAGCGGTAGCATATGTCAACCGCCAAGGCGGTCTGTGCTCCCGCTGTATGTCACAACTCGCCCACCGTCTCCTCCAACGGAGTTGGCAGCACCAAGTTGCTGCAAGCCACTCACATCCCGGGCAACCTCAACACTTCGGCGGACGCGCCATCACAACAGGGAGAGTGGAGACTCCACCTTCAGGTGGTCCAGCTGATTTGGAGTCGATTCGGTCCGGCACAGGTGCACCTGTTTGCCTCCCAAGAATCCTCCCTACTGCCTGCTCTGGTACGCCCTGACCGAGGCCTTCCTTGGCATAGACGCACTGGCACACAGCTGGTCCCCTGGCATTCGCAAATATGTGTTTTCCCCCAGTGAGCCTGCTCGCACAGACCCTGTGCAAAGTCAGGGAGGACGAGGAGAAGGTCGTCCTGGTAAGCACCCTACTGGCCCACCCAGACGTGGTGCTTGGACCTCACGCTCCTCGTGACAGCTCCTCCTGGGCAAATTCTCCTGAGGAAGGACCTTCTTTCTCAGGGAAGGGGCACAATCCGGCACCCACGCCCAGACCTCTGGAATCTCCATGTCTGGCCCCTGGACGGGACGCGGAAGACCTAAGCTGTCTCCCACCTGCGGTGGTAGACACGTTCACTCAAGCTAGGGCTCCCTCTACGAGGCGCCTGTATGCCTTTAAGTGGCGTCTGTTTGCTAAGTGGTGTTCTTCCCGTCAGGAAGACCCCCAGAGGTGTGCAGTCAGACCAGTGCTTTCCTTCCTGCAAGAGAGGTTGGAAGGGAGGCTGTCCCCTTCCACCTTGAAGGTGTACGTTGTTGCCATAGCAGCACACCACGACGCAGTCGACGGTAAGTCCTTAGGGAAGCATGATCTGATCATCAGGTTCCTAAGAGGCGCCAGGAGGCTGAATCCCTCCAAGCCGCGCCTCGTTCCCTCATCGGACCTCTGTAGATTTTCAGGGTCTACAGAGAGCCCCCTTTGAGCTTTGCAGTCAGCCAGGCTTAAGGCACTCTCCTTGAAGACTGCCCTCCTGACTGCGCTCATTTCCATCAAGAGGGTAGGTGACCTGCAAGCGTTCTCTGTCAGCGAAACGTGCCTGGAGTTCGGTCCGGGCTATTCTCACGTGATCCTGAGACCCCCGACCGGGCTATGTGCCCAAGGTTCCCACCACTCCTTTTAGGGACCAGGTGGTGAACCTGCAAGCGCTGCCCCAGGAGGAGGCAGACCCAGCCCTGTCGTTGCTGTGTCCGGTGCACGCTTTACGCATCTATTTGGATCGCACGCAGAGCTTTAGAATCTCTGAGCAGCTCTTTGTCTGCTTTGGTGCACAACGGAAAGGAAGCGCTGTCTCCAAGCAGAGGATCACCCACTGGCTCATTGACGCCATAACTATGGCATATCTCGCCCAAAACATGCCGCCCCCGGTAGGGCTACGAGCCCATTCTACCCGTGGTGTAGCGGCTTCTTGGGGCCTGGCCAGAGGTGCCTCTCTAACAGACATTTGCAGAGCAGCGGGCTGGGCAACACCCAACACCTTGCAAGGTTCTACAACCTCTGGGTGGAACCGGTTTCGTCCCAGGTAGTGGCACGCAACACAAGCGGATAAGCCCGGGATAGCTGGCCGGGTGTATCGCTTGCACATAGCGCCTTCCACCTCCTTTTGAGCTGAAGACGTGCGCTGTTAATTCCCAGTAGTGTTCACAAAATTTGTTCCCTGGTTGACTTCCTCCGAGCCCTGTGGCAGTCGAGTTTTCGGAGAGACTCGCTGCCGGCCCAGTACACGCGCTAACTAAGAGCCCGGTTCTGGGGTAGGTGCTCCGCATGTGGCGGTTCCCTTTAAGGCTAACCCCATGCCATGTTTATCTTCCGCTAATTCATTTCCCTACTGGCAAACTGCGTCTTCCTTGGGCAGAGCCCCTCTGCCCCAGTCTCCATGTTGTAGTAACTCCTCCCCCATTGGGCAGGATCTACCTTGAAGGCTCTCCACATGGTTGGAAAGACCATGTGATGTATTCTTCCACTTAAATATCCCCCCCTCCCTTTAGGCGAGGTGTGGTCTCCGCGGTGTCCTCCCCTTGGGAGGGACACCCCCCGATTAGACATGTCGGCCCAGTCGGATAATCCCCCTTCTTTTTTAGGGAGTGGAAAAAGAGAAGGGGAAAGAGGCCACGACTGGGTTAAGCCTGTCTCTATCTCTGGGTAGTCGACTTGTCCCCAAAAAGGGCCGTTCGACACTCATAACTGTGTTGGGGGAGGTTACGTGTCGACCTGGTGTGCTGGCTATGAGGCACACAGCAAGTCTGCCCACCACACACCGCCAGTTCACATAACACAGTGCAGCCTTGTGGCGTTTTGTATAGGGACCCCTAGTGTCACTACATCGACACCAACGTCGAGTGAGTGACAGATAGGGAACGTCATGGTTACTGGTGTAACCTCCGTTCCCTGATGGAGGGAACGAGACGTTGGTCCCTCCTGCCACAACGCTGAACTACCCGCTGAAATGGCCAGACCTTATATCGGCTCCTCAGCGTAAAACCTGAATGAGTGGTTGCATACCAGCTCCTTTTATACCCGTATGTTCGGGGGAGTGGCATGCAAATACCACTCGCCAATTTTCATTGGCCTTTTATCAAAGACCAGAGGTGTCTCGGGCTCCCAAGAGTGACCCCTAGTGTCACTACATCGACACCAACGTCTCGTTCCCTCCATCAGGGAACGGAGGTTACACCAGTAACCATGACGTTTTCTTAACCTCGTGCGACCCCGCGACCTCATGCGAGGACTCGCTATTTTGGATTCGCTCTATGCAATGCTAATTTAAATTGATTTAAACACATTGCATACTGTTCAGGAATGTTACATCCCATTCCCCTTTTGTCTAGGGTTTGGGGGAAAAGGTTAACAAAAGAACAAGAAACACATTCAGGAAGCTTTGTCTCCTGTCCCAGAATGATTTCACAGAATACCAGTTCTCAAAACAAAGATATTGTTTAATGTTTTCAGCATACAATTTTAATGGCTTCAGGAGAGGACCAGGCCAAAACAATAAACAAAAAGGTATTCTAGCTAGTTATGAGTGGAACTGCCTAACCTTTGATAAAATAAAATTACAAACAATAGACAGAAATCTACCCACACTCCCTAACTTGCCAAAAACAGGAGAAAAATGGGTCAATAAACACAAAATGGCGTCCTCCTCCCTACAACTTCCTATAAAGATAAAGAAAACAAAAAACATAAATAAAGTCAAACAATTTAATACTTTCTTCAGTCTTAGCACACAGCACAAGATTGTAGAAAAAGACACACAAACACTCTGCTCACAAAGAGGTCCTAACATGGCAGTTTCTGGAGCAGGGGAATCAAAGATCCCTGACAACACACGTAGGGAGAGCAAATGAAAAGTCTCTCCTCTTCCATGAAAGGAACTCTGCCTTATATATCTCAGATCTCTGCTGCACCTCCAATCAGGGCGTGATTACCTGTAGCTGCTGCTTCAGCTCCTTCATTAAAGAGAGAGAGAGAGAAAGGAAAAAAAAACAACAACAACACAAAGAACACACGCCCAGGCACATAACATCATAACAATAACAATAACAATAACGCATGCCAACCAGCATAACACGAGATTACATGTTATGTTTTTCATGCAATTTTTTACGTTACGTCACAAGGACGTAACACCTTCTCCACCAAGTTTACAAAGTTTGTAAACTAAATTTTCTCATTGGCTTTTCAGTTACCGTCATCACAGGCCCTGGATAAAGCATCAGCAACTATGTTTTCTGCTCCCCTCTTGTGTTGAATCATCAGGCTATATTCCTGTAAAAACTGTGACCAATGCATTAACCACTGATTTAGGTTACACATTCGGGTGAGAAAAACCAGGGGGTTGTGATTCGTATATACACTTAGGGGCATACATAAACCTCAAAGTGTTTGAGAGCCAACACTAAGGCAAAGGCCTCTTTCTCAATAGTGCTGTAATTTCTTTGACACTTAGGGAATTTCTTTGAAAATAGGAGACTGGATGTTCGATTCCAGTATGGTCTTCCTGCAATAAGACAGCACCAGCTCCAACTGCGCTTGCATCAACCTGAAGCTTAAATGGACGGGAAAAGTTAGAAGCTACTAACACCGGAGCATTTCAAAGACGTTCTTTAGCTGAAAGAAAAGCATCCTCACACTGAGGAGACCACACAAATTTATTTTGAATGCTGAGTAGGTCTGTAAGAAGAGCAACTAATGAAAGCAGAGATTTCACAGGCGCGGGTAGTAAAAGGGACTCGCCAGTAGCCTTTTACGAGATCTAATTTAGTCACAAACGTAACGGCACCGACTCTATCTACTAAATCCTCCATTCGAGGTAATGGAAAAAGAGTCTGGTTTAGTGACATTGCTTACTTTCCTGTAATCTGTGCAGAAACGGAATGTGGAGTCAGGCTTTGGAACAAGTAGACAGGGCGAGCTCCATGGAAGTAGATACTCTACCTTGCTCTGCATAACTTAACGTTTCGTGGGGTTTACTCTATATGGATGCTGTTTAATAGGGACAGCAACACCTACATCAATGTCATGGAACATTACATGTGTTCGACTGGGTACATCAGAGAACAGGCTAGGACATTTTTGTATCAAGCTTACAATGTCTTTGAATTGGTTTTTAGGCAAATAAGATAGATGCTCTTCCAATTTACCTAAAATGTTGGAGCTGGGTAAACGCACACATGGAAATTTGGGTTCATGCTCTGATACTGCTTCTTCTGGCAGTACGATCCAATACTACAGGGTACAACCTGTTCAGTACCAGAGGCTTTAACTGGATCTCCCTGAGAAACATTACATTTCAGCATATTGATATGACACACTCGTTACTTGTGTCGACGATCAGGCGTAGAGAAAACAGTCAGTTGGGCTCAGTTTTCGGTCAATGATATGCGGACCTGAGACCACAAGTTCTGTGAAGTTGTTCATGGAAAGAGCTGACATAATCCAAAATTGACATAGTGGGTTTTCTTTCATCTATTAAGCATTCTTTTAACATCTTTAATGGCCCCCTTACTGTATGTGCGAACACTAATTCCGCCGGACTAAATCCAAGTGATTCTTGTACCAACTCTCTAATGGCAAACATTAATAAAGGCAATCCCTCCAACCAGTCTCTACCAGACTCTAAGCAAAAAGAACGTATCATAGACTTGAGTGTCTGGTGAAAGCGCTAGAGCACTCCCTGTGATTCGGGGTGGTATGCAGAAGACATACGATGTGTGATTCCTAATTCAGATAGCATTTTTTCGAATACGTTAGAGGTGAAATTAGTCCCTTGGTCTGTCTGGATCAGCTTGGGCAGACCAAAAGTGGTACAGAACATTATTAGTTCTTTTATTATGACTTGAGCTTTTAAGGTTTTCAATGGGACGGCCTCTGGGTGTCGAGTAGCGGCACACATTAGAGTCAATATGTACTGATGACCATGCTTGGATTTAGGAAGAGGTCCAACACAGTCAAGCACAAGTTTTTCAAATGGCTCACCGATGACAGGAATCGGGCAGAGAGAAGCTGCCGGAACATTTTGAACATCAGATATCACAAGAACGACACAATTTTATCACATCAGCCTTCAAACCAGGCCAATAGAAATGTTTAAGTATGTGCTGGAATGGTTTTGTGACACCAGAATGACCCACGAGCATATTTTCATGGGCTAGTTTCAATACTTGCAAACAGTAACTGGTAGGCAACAAAAATTGATACACAGTTTGACAGTCAGTTTCATCTGAATTGTGAGGTTTCCATTTCCGCATCAAGGCATCAATTTCCCAGAAATACCTCATTCGTTCTTTTAAAAGATCAGAATGAGATACAGCAGATTTGATACAATCTATCAATATGGAGTCTGTTTTCTGTGCTGCTGCCAAATGTTCCCTTCCCAACTTCGGAGAAATTTTAGTTAGCTCAGAAGAAACATAATCAACACAAACTTCAGGTTCGACAGATAATTCACAAATCACTGGCGAAGACGAAGCAGTCAAAAACGTGTCAGATAAATCAATAACATCTCGATTATGTTTGAACTAAGCGCGAGTCACGGCGCACGCAGGGAAAGCTAACGGGAATTTATTGTAGAGATCAGACTGTTCCCGAGGAACTGGTGTAGTTACCACTACTGGTCTGGGAAAGACATTTTCACCAGCAAGATCATTTCCCATTATGAGACTGACATTTTCTACTGCCAACTGTACAGAACCGGAAACTAGATTAGAATCAAGATTAACGGTGTGTAAGGGTACATTAAAGCCTATTTCAATGCCTCGTACTAACACATCTGCACCTGCATATGAACTTGCAGAGAAGGGCAGCATGTCTTCACAAATGAAGGATTGGGCTGAGCCTGTATCTCTTAAAATTTGCACGCATTCAGGTTTTCCGTCAGGAAAAAGAGAGACATAGCCGTTCATAATAACGGGCTGATACAGCGAAACCTCAGTAGTCGATTTTAGAGCAGATTGTATGAGGCTAACGCTTTTGGGTTTTACCGCTGCAGTCTTTTGATTCCACACCTTACACTCAGAGATTACATGGCCAGGATCTAAACAGTAGAAACATACTCTTTTTCTCCACACTTTTCATGACGGTTTTACTACTGCCGGTAAATTTATTAGCATTAACTTTTGGGGTATAACTCCCACTGGAATCATTAAGCGTCTGAGTTTTTACAGGACATCTCGCATGAAAAACAGTTAGATGCGAAAGCACAAACTCATCAGCGAGAACAGCGGCATCTGACAGCTTTGAGACCTTTTGTTCATTTACATACAGTACAACATTTTCAGGCAGACAGTTCTTAAAATCCTCGAGTAAGATTTACTCCTGTAGTTCGTCAAAAGTGGCTGTTCCACAAGAGAAGCACCATTTCTCAAAAAGGGTTCTCTTCTCTCGTGCAAACTCAACGTAGGTTTGTTTAGCTTGCCTTGAACAAGTGCAAAACTTTTGCCGATAGGCTTCAGAAACTAATGCGAATGCTCTCAAGACTGCTGTTTTTACAGTGTCATAATCTAGAGACTCTTCAATTGGTAAAGCTGCACAGACCTCTTGAGCTTTACCAACAAGGTTGCACTGCAATGAGAGCCCACATGTCCTTTGGCCAGTTTAGTTTAACGGCCACTCGTTCAAAGGTGACGAAATACGCATCTACCTCGCAAAAAGGAGGTACTAATCTGACGTACTTACTCAAATCAAATTCAGTTTTACCTGCTTCACCAGTACTAGATAATGATGGTCTAGGAATTGGCCTGCTACACAATGTCTATGCCTCGAGCCCTGCCTGTCGCATCAACCTCAGGACAGCTCTCAGATGGTGAATGTGCTGCCGCCAGTCATTACTATAAGTGATAATATCATCTAAATAAGCAGTGGCATATGCGGTATGTGGTCTGAGAATTTTATCCATGAGACGCTGGAACGTGGCGGGGGCCCTGAACAAACCAAATGGATGAGTCACAAATTGCTGTAAGCCAAACGATGTGGAAAAAGCAGTTTTTTATAGGGAGATTGGATTTAAAGGGATCTGCCAATAACACTTTGTTAAATCCAGTGTCGAATAAAATTTAGCTGTGCCTAATTGATTGAGTAATTCATAAATCCGGGGCATTGGGTATGCATAAAATTTGGACACTGTGTTAACTTTGCGATAGTCTACACAGAACCGGACTGTCCCGTCGCTCTTAGGTACCAGAACCACCGGTCTGGCCCAATCTCTGTGCGACTCTTCTATTATGCCCATCTCGAGCATTTCCTCCAATTCTTCCTGAAAGACCTTTTTTGTGTTCAGGAAGGCGATAGGGGCGGCTACGAACCACCACCCCCGGGGTGGTCTCGATATAGTGTTCTATGAGGTTTGTCCAACCGGGGAGAGGTGAGAACATGTCTGTGAAATCCGCTTGCAACTTGGTCACGTCTGTGAGCTGCGATGGTGAGAGGTGGTCTCCACATGGGACTGGGGTGAATGGACTAGGTTTGAGAGCCACCTCCGCCCTGAGCTCTGCCCTCTCCAGGACTACCATCGCCAAGGCCACAGGGACTGCCTCCCACCATGATTTTAGGAGGTTGAGGTGGTAAATTTGACATGCCCCGCCCCATCCGTTCACCTAACCTCATAATCGAGATCTCCAACTCGCCGTGTGACCTCAAAGGGCCCTTGCCACTTGGCAAGTAATTTAGAGCTTGAGGTGGGCAGTAAAACAAGTGCTTTATCTCCTGGTGCGAATTTCCGTAGACGAGTGCCCCTGTCATAGTTTCGGCTTTGACGTTCCTGAGCTTGGAGCAAATTCTCCTGTGTTAGTTGACCCAAAGTGTGGAGTTTTGCTCTAAGATGAAGAACGTATTGAATTTCATTTTTGCTGTTTGAAGGTCCCTCCTCCCAAGCTTCCCGTATGACATCGAGGAAGCCACGTGGCCATCGCCCACACAGCAGCTCGAATGGGGAAAACCCTGTAGGGACTTCTTAAACTGCAAATAACTGGGGATTGAGCCACTTATCCCAATTTCTAGCATCCTCGTGTACAAACTTATAAATCATAATTTTTAAGGTTTTATTAAATCGTTCCACCCCCCCTTCCATATGTGGGTGGTAAACACTGGTGTGAATCGATTTAACACCTAATAATTTGTACAGTTCGCGTAGTGTTCGTGACATAAATGTAGTGCCTTGATCAGTGAGAATTTCTTTTGGAATCCCCACTCGGGAGATTATCCTAAAGAGTGCCTCCGCAACACTACTTGCTGAGATGTTGCGCAGGGGCACTGCTTTCGGATATCGTGTTGCATAGTCCACCAGAACTAATACAAAGTGATGCCCGCGAGCGGTCCATTCTAATGGCCTGATGAGGTCCATGCCAATTCTTTCAAAGGGGACCTTGATTAGTGGTAGAGGGCAAAATGGCGCTTTTGTGGTGGCCGATGGATTCACCAACTGACATTCACGGCACGCCGCACACCACCTGCGAATGCCCCCGTGAATGATCAGTCAAAAAAAAAAAAAGGGCCATTATTTGGTTGTTTTTTTCCTGTCCTAAATGGCCATCCATTGGATTATGGTGAGCCGCCTGGAAGAGGGTTTACCAACAGCTCTTCGGTACTAATAATTGGGTTGTATTCTCCTTTGTTTGTGTGTCCTGCGTCACATGATACAACCGATCTTTAATAATTGAAAAATATGGGTATGCGAGTGCGACGTTAGGCTGGAGCTGTTGATCTTCGATTACTCTCACTTGGTCAAACGCGTGTTTGAGGGACTCGTCACGTGACTGCTCTAGAGGGAAATCCCCCCCTTGCGTCATTTTGACACAGAGCAGACGTAGACGAGAGAGAAAAGAAAGAGTCTCTGGATAGCTGCCTCCAGGAAACACTGTCATGTAGTCTTCGGCCAGCTGGATGGCTTCCTCCAGCATCGCCGGCAGTGGCACTGGACCCACTCGGAGATGAATTGCTCCAGTGTCACGAGGCCGACGATGTCAATGGCACCACAGGTTCCATCAGCCAGCAACCATTTCCGACAGGCATCCTGGAGCTGTTGTGCAAAAGAAAACACCATGCCTTCCGAACTTCAGGGATCTGAAGCACTGGTGGTTCTGTTCAGGACTACGGCTGACCCGTTGCATGATAGCCTTCTTCAGGTCTCTGTAGTCGAGGAGGCTGGTGGCAGGAAGTTGCTGGGTCGCTAGCTGCACTTTCCCAGAGAGCAACGCCTGCAGGTCCTCCGCTTGGGCCTGGAGCAGGAGTTGGAAACGCTGCTCCTGCTCCAGGCGTAACTCCATGAGGGCTTGGTGTTGGTTTTGCTGGCGAGGGACTGGCGAGGGACTTGTTTACTTTACCCAGCGGTGAAGACTCCATGACGACGTTATCTTCCAAAAGCCTCCCTGGTTTCGGCACCACTGTGACAAGTTTGTAATTTCTAGGCAATGGAGGAGTCAGGAGGCAGCAAACTGTCAATGTGAATATTTTATTACTCTTCAGCATCACACAAAAACTTTAACAAAAAGGGCTCTTAGTGGCCAAACACACACAAACGAGTCTTTGAGGGTTCACTCTATAATATGGCAGGCACATGCAGCCAACACTCTCTGCTATCTCTCTCTGCCACTGAAGCGTTTGTGCACCTTTTCAGGTCTCCCTCCACCATCACTACAACAAGAAACAGGTGTTAGAGGTAATGACAACCCAGGTGACGAGCCTCACTGCTCTCTCTCTCTCTCCCGCAGACAGATACACGACCATGCCCCAATCCCCACACCTTTATTTAAAATATTAAGCTTTTAGATTAATTTGAATTGAAAGATTAATATCATATAATACTGTTATAAATTAATATAGGCTATTGGATAATTAAAAAGTGAGCACTTGGAATACTGAATGCAATCATTTGTATGCAATACGAAGACATATTTGTTCTTTTTTTTTACGTATTTTGTTTACCGCCCATATTGAATTTCATTCATCTCTAGCCTAGGGTTGTCATGATACCATAATCATGTCTTACGATACTATACCAGCTAAAGTATCACGATACCAAGTAGTATCACGATACCCCAAGATGTGTTAATTCTTAACACAGTTTGTCATAGCAAAGGTGGTTCTTAGAAACTAGCCATTCCACTTGTTGCTCTGGAAGTGGCGAAAATAACTGATGGATGAATTGGGAGAATGCTCAAATGGACTAACTTGTTACCTAATACATTCTTAGTTTAAAAAAATAAATAAATAAAAAATTATTATTCACCACATCAAAACAGCCAGTTCAAACGGCAATGGCTTTAAACTTTTATTCCATGATTTCTGTGATTATTTGATTGTTGGTACATAAAAATAAAGATATTGTAATGTTGAAAAGACGGTTTTGAGCAGCTGTTTCATTATAGACCTTTTTCACAGACTGTGATGACACTTTTCAGCCTTATTTAGCAGTGTAAATCTAGCAAACTTTTTTATATGATCTTTTTTTAAATATTGAGTGTAAGTTTATAACATTATTCTTTGTGTTATACTACCCTGGAATTAGTTTTAAAAAACGAATTACTACAGCTGCGAGAGGGTTTTGATTACAGCTGCTGAGAGAGTGACAGTAAATTGGCATCTTCTCCCATCTGACTGTCTTAATACACCGCTCTCTATTTATTCATTTTTCTTCTGGAAAGTCATTCAAATGTAATAGTGGATTTTTTCTTTTGCTCTTGGAGCAAATGGGTAAGTGAAAATAATATTTGCTGTGATCTCCCATTCACTCCCATTCACCACTGTCATAGTTTACCCTGCAGTTGTTTACTTCTGAATTCCAAAACCCAGAGTGTGAAAAAGGTCTATTACAACAGCTTCATCCCCTCTCTCTTGGTAAACAGAAGTGCAAGTGCAGATCACACACACACACACACACACACACACACACACACACACACACACACACACACACAAACACACAAACACAAACACCGGTTTGATCGCATGGCTCAGGGACGTGATATAATCATACGTTTACTTTTTATGGCATGTAGGTATATGAAAAACAATAATAGTGCTTTTAAATAAAATAAAAGACTCCCGTATATCTATATTTAGACTCTCAAATAAACAGATTTTGTGAATTTCTATGGATTTTTTCCATAAAGTGCGCTTTAAGAGAGTCGAGGGAGTGATTTTATTGCTTCAGAGATATCGCTTTACTCACAGCTGATTGGTTCAGTATCTGTTAGCGATCTGTTAACCAGAACAAAACCTGCCAAGGAGCAGGTTAGCCATGTAGCATAAGTTACTATGGTGATGAACACCGGGTATCTAAATCCCAGGGTTGACTCAAACTAAACTGAAACTTACCTGGCTAGCCACCGAAACTGGCTTCATGGTATAGGCCACTACTCTGGAGCAGGTTAGCCATGTAGCGTAAGTTACTCTGGCGATGAATAGGGGTCGGTGGTATGACCAAAATATTATGTCACAAAATTAATAATTTTATATCATTATAACGATATACAGTACAGTATATCATATCTTTATTTAGAACTTTACGAACTCAGTCAAAATAAAAATAAAAACACTCAACTCAACCTTACCATAATGCTACATTTCACACTTTGCCACATTTCAGTCTTATATGTTGTTGACCAATATTATTATTATAAACTTTCCTCAAGAAACTCAACATCTTCTCAAAGCAATGCAACAGCAAAAATAATAATAAAATAATAATAATAATGATGATAATGATAATAATAATAATAATACATAAGTAAAAAAATATCCAATGAAAATCAAATGAAAACACTTCATGATTTAGCTAAGTCATCTCTATACAGAATATTTGAATATCTGAAGGCAATCATGGTCAATTTGTTTCCTAATATCTAATATCACTCAAAATGAATTTTAGTAAAGTTGATAATGTTTAGTTTAAAAACCCTATATTTTGGCACATAACAGTTTTGTAGCTGTTCCTCATCAGTGGTGGTTAGACTGTTGGGCTGTCTAGCTGTTTGATTTCCTCCATAGGTCTTTAAATCTCCTGAGCACAAATATCGGGAAGCCTGCTGCTCATATGCACATTTGCGTGCTCCAGAGATCACCGGCGCAACACTCTCGTGAAACACAGTTGCATGTGTCAGATGAAAAGCAAATTTAATTCTTATGAAGTGCTGAACACAAGATGAATGTTATTGAATTTGACATTGTGCCTGAAAAACCCTGTCCATGTCTCTTCAGTTCTCTCAGTCTCACGTTAAGCCTTGCCCGCTGATAGATACGCACACACATGGATATTTACATTGCGATATACACAATGTACTGTAACAAAATCTCTGTCGACTGAAACTTTATATCATTGGCTGAAACTGACTTTGTCTGAGGAAGCATTCTGCGTAGCATTTGTTCTGCATCAGAACACCTTAGCAACTGCAAAGCAACACCCTGGCAACCTCCCAGAACACCCTGCTAGGTATGTTCTGCACAGGCAAGCACCACTTGCATTTGCATCAGTAATTGTGAAACTCTATGTTGTTTAAATTATTCAACTGTTCAGACCAAGTACATATTTGTTACAGTAAAATTTAGCTCCATATGTCCACGTTCAGGCATGTGGACAAATCTTTTTTTAAATCACATGAATCAATAAGGATGTCTAGCTTTTTTTTCTAGAAGGTTTGCATTGTTCAGCTTGGAAACCATTAGGTGTTTGAACATGGCCAAATATTTGTCTAGACCAGAGTTCCCCAATTAGTTTTCATCAAGGGCCAAATTCTGTCAACATTACAAAGTCAAGGGCCACGGCTGTCAATGTAATGACAACATTTTGCTGCTGCTGCTGCTATTATTTATTATTATTATTATTATTATTATTAGAAGATTCAATCATAAATATTCAGATAGTTTTTTAGTTCTTTTTCTCAGTATTAGTAGCCTGTTTTATTTATTCAAACAATTATGAACATTTTGTTTGTATACAGATACACAAAACTACACAACTTTGCCTGCTGAAAAAAAAAAAAAAAAAAGCTTTAGTGAGCAAGCTGGATCTCCATGCGATTCAAATGTTCCTGCTCATCTCCAAACAGGATCTACTCCCTGCACTTTCCCTAATTGCAAATTCAAATATTAGACATATTAGCATTAATATTGTAATTGTTCTTAAGGATAATATAACAAAGTATTGCAATAATTTCAATAAAGAAAAGACTTAATACTTAATGTTTTCTTATGAATTATTTTTAATATTAGGCTATGCATCATATTTTTTTTTTCTTCTGTACTATGCTATTTTTAATGTGCACTATTCCATGTGTATTGTATCACAGTACCTTGTGTTATATTATCCAGGCATTAATCCAGACATTATAAAAATAGTAGTTGACTTCGGGAGTCCGTTTGGAATATACTCGTAGCAAAATACATGTGCAAATATAAATAGGATGTATATTTATGCAACAGTGCTCTTTACTCATCTCACTTGCATAAAAACACAGATTATATACTCCTCAGAATGCATCAACATCATGGAAAGAATTTAATGAAATAGTTATGCCAAATTAGGTATAGAAATGCTTTAACAGCGTTCAATATATTCATCTCTAGCATTGACAGCTAGGCAGGGCAGGAGAATGGTATAAATGTTTGTGGAACAGCAACAGCGGCACCTACTGTACAGGGGTGAAATTCTTTTCAGATTTATTTTTTTACGCTCTCTGTGAGTATAGACCTTTCATCTCACGTTTGGCTCGCAAAATGTCACGGATTTGGTGTGAACAGGCCTTTAGCGTGGGCCAAACATTTGTCTCTCGGCCTGCAGGGCCACCTATTGAGGAACCCTGGTCTAGACTCTCACTCTCAATGCGCTGAAGAATTTTTTGTTATAAAAGCGCAATGCCCTGCTGATTCTTGTGGGGGTAAGAAAACCATTTAATTCCCCATAGCAGATCTGGGATAATTTAGCACTGTTGTAATGAATCAGATCTGAGGTTCATTTTCTGGAATGCTCCTCTGAGATACCGGCAGAGATGGCTATAGCAGTGGGCATTAAAAAGCATAATGAAGACAGAGTGCTTGAAGAATGAATGTCTCTCTCTCTCCTTCTGTCACACATAAATCCTTTGAGTTTCTGTCACAACCACAATTCATGTGTGGGATGTCAGCAGCAAATTGAAGTATTAGCTATGGTGCTAAGTCACAATAAGCCACTGGTATTTGTCTCTGGCTTATGTTTTAATATCTTGAGATGGCTTGGTTTCTCAAGTTCTGAAATGGTGACATCAATTTTGTACCCAACCGGTTTTTGTGGCAAATTTGGATTAGGTCTAGCGAGGAATTTTGAAAGATATTTTTCTTTGATCAAGGAATTCACAAAACGTCACCAGCCTTGGTACACCATTAGTTACAGATTGAAATCTATTATTTGTTGTTGATATGTCTTACAGGGATAATTCACTCAAAACTGAAAATTCTGTCATGTACTCACTCTCATGTTGTTCCAAACCTGTATGAATTTTTGCCATGGAACATAAAATAGATTGTAATTTGGCCAAATTTTAGGGAATGACCACCTCAGTCACATTCTCTTGTATGCATGAAAGGTGCAATGAAAATAAATGGTGACTGTGATGGTAGGTCCATAACATCCTGTCTTTTGAGCTCCATAAAAGAAAGAAAATATGGGTCTGGAGCATGAATGGTGAGTAAATGATGACAGAATTTTCATTTTGAAATGAACTATTATTTTAAGGGGCATTCACACTGACAAAGCAACATAAAGTCATTCATTTTCAATGAGAGTTGGTGATTTTTGGTGACATGAGCAACACGTCCATTTGTGATGCAACAAAGAGAGCAGAGCTCATCTTTATGCAAAATAGCAGTGACGCATCGTGTCGACTACCGATGGTGGTGCAGACAGTGATCCACTGCTTGATATTATTGGATACAGTGGTCGAGTAGGAACACTTATTAGAGACCAACAGCACAGCAAATGGCTTCCTGTGTGAGCACCCCATCAGACACAGATTTTACTGGTGAGATAACAGGACTGAAAGAAGAATGTTGGAGCTGTGACCTAGCGGCTAGCACATAAATGCTCCAGACAAGTTTGAATCCAGCTCACATAGTGTCCTGATCCTATTTCCCCTTCATCTCCCCATTGTTTTCTTTCATCTTTCAATTTTACTGCCCAAAATCCCCCAAAACACTTTGTCGATTTGCAACTGAATAGTTACTTACACAAATATCATTTAATGGAGTCTTATTCTCTCCTTGGAGTTAAAATGGATATTGTTTTAGAGTGAAATGTACTGAGGCAGAACTAATAAAAAACACAGGAGACCACTGGGAGCTCAGTCTCAGATTTGTGGCTTTATGGCTCTAATTTTGGTCAGTATTCTTCTTTCATTTCTTATTACATACAGATTGTCAGACTTTAATACCCTCGGTTCCCTGCCTTGTTTTTGTCAGGTTTTGTGGGGTGATGAGGAGCCTCGCTGAACCTCTCCAACAGTGATTATGTTTTATTCCCACAGTCTTGAAATAAAGTGAAACAACCCATGCAATAAAATGAGCAAAGATTTTAATGGATCGTAATAGCAATAAATTGGGTTCTTCTATTAGATGTCCCAGGAGATTTTCCTATTACTGAGGAGGCCGTTCTTTCCTCCAATTTTTATTTTTGATGATTATTATTTTCCTCATATTTTAATAAAATTTTTGTCCTCCACTGAGAGGTTTATATTGAAAATCCTCTGGGGGTGAGCAGTGGAAGGGGTTGAGGGGTTATGAAGGATATCTTTTGTATCAACTCGTGGGGGTCACATTTGTAACAGCCAAGTGTTATTTTTACCATTCTAATTTATTTGCTTTCAAAGTTTAGCATTACATTTCTTATAGTGCCCTTGAAGTAAACATCATCTCCTTCACTAAAGGAGTCATGCAATACATCTGGTGACAATGCAGGGAAACACAAGGTCCCCGCTGTGGTTGACCTACCGACCCATCACAGGGGTGTGTATCAGCCAACTTGAGTGCCATTATACTGGCTAACTGCTGCTGTAAAATGATGTTCTGGCACGCAATCCACACTACCATACTGAGAGACCCCACACTAGTGTGTTCCAGCCAGAAGCTCATTATTCTCACTTTGGGGTCAGGTGTGCTCACTACTCCATGCTGGCTATTACAGGCGCTGCCCCTCCCAAGTGTCAGATGCTACTGTGTCTGTTGCAGGATCTGATTTGTCACCTGCATCCTCCTTGGGGCCCGCTCTCCTGTAATCAAACTACGGCAGGATTATCCACACCATTCCCAGCTCCAGGTGGGCTGTCAAAGCAGCTTTATGGCACGTCTGCCTGCCTTATTGCCCGTGCTGGGCCGCGGTGTTGTTTGAATGCAGAATGTCAGTGCTAATGCAGGACAGAGGCACATTTCCCTGCTGAATTGAGATGGCCGTGGCAGCGAGCTGGCTTAGGACCAGCCTTCTCTCAGTTGTGTTGTCCAAACCTCCATTCCTTACTGAGTCTGTTCTCTTACCAGACACGGGTGACATTTCCTCTTTGTGAGCACGCTGCGCCCAGTCTGTCCCTTACTGTCTTTCATGTTTAATGTCAAGTAAGAGCTTAATTATGCCATCATGGCAAAACTGATAAAACCGGGCCATTATGTCTGGCCGTCCAAGCACAACACTAATGAATGGCCACAATTAGCGGAGGCTTGGTGAATTATTGTGGGCTGTTCAGACAGCCTAGATTATTGAAACATAAAGTGCACATAAAGAGTAATAAAATTGTTAGATAAATTAAAGGTATCTCTTATCCACACGTCTTCAATTCCAGTGCCTTGTCTGTGGTGGCCTTGTGTTTTTTTACACTTGCATAATGTAGTTTTCATTTGTTAGTAGAGGTCAGCAAGGACAAATTTTTGCAAGGTCTTACACTACATGAACCAGGAAAAGAGAAACTTAATTTCAAATTTGTATCAGACAGTCATTCTGGGATCATGTAAGTTAAACTAGATTTGCATTTCTTAAAAAAATTGTGAAAGCAGCAAAAGAATAGAGATTCTTTTTTAAGTAAAATGATGGATACACTCAAATATAGAGAAAGGGATAGAAAAAAAAGCCTTAGTGAGACCCCTCAATACAGTTCACTTTCCATTAATCAAAAATGTTACCCCGATGCCTAATAAAGACCAATCATGATTCAGAATGCAACTTTTACAGTGACATTATCTCTGGCAGTTTGATTTCAAATGGCTAACATTCTATTGACCATTTCAAGACGGTTTAAGGAAGTGAAATTTTATTTTGTTCCATGAACATTTCCTGCTAGTTGTGCATTTCTGCGTTCAAATTCCTCGTTATTGTTTACATGCTTGAAATGGTCTATTAGTTCAAGTCAATGATAATCAGGTGTTACCTGGATGTTTGAAAAAGACCAATCACAATTCAGTAGTCACATATTACAGTGACTTCATTACTTTCAAGGCAAGTCAATCCACTCGACAGCCATCTTTTAAATGCTCCCGGGCAGCTATTTTCTATGGATACAACTGCATTAAGTACAGCTCCTGTCTACTTGAATGGGGAAAGACTGAAATCTCAGTGGTATCATAAATTGTGCTTCTTTAGCTCAGAACACACAAAAAATGCTATTTTTCAGGCTGGTCCAGCTAAAGCTGGCTCCACACAAGCAGACTCAGAATTGGGTGGGGGTGTCACACTTGATGACTGTTTTTGCTAATCTTGCCCTCCTTGTCAGTGAGCCTGTCACATTTACTGATTAAAAACGGAGGGAAGGTGTCACACTTAACGACTGCCTTTGACTTTGTTCTGTGCTTTTTCACTGCAGCAGTAGTATAAATATGAATTACAACCTGGCTACTCATAATGGTTATTGTATTTAAATGGATCCTTACCATGTACATTGAGTTCGGCAACGATCTCCAACCACTTTTTTCCTTTTAATGGTCTGTCATGATATATCAAACATATGTGCTGAGTCTAAAGAGCATTAAACTTCTCCTCCAAATGCACCATCTATGAGCACTTTCCAGACGCCATGCTTTTTTTTGCAGAAAAACGTTGCTTCCGTCCACCGGCAAAAAAACACTTTATACATGAACTGCACTCATTGGTCACTTCCTTGGTGGCATGTTTCCGCCCAACCCACAGCCAGTGATAATTTCAAGCAAACCGGATGTGTATTTTCAGTGTTTCAAAGCATTAACTCAGCTGGGAGTCCAGACAGTCAAGTGATTAACACCTCCTACTGAGAGGTGCTATGGGCACTCTGTCTCCCACTGCCTGGCCAGTGATTATATTAATGAAGCTAACACCTGAAAATCATTGGAAAAATCAGCTAGTGCAGAGCCAGCTTAATGTGCATGCAAGTTCTCGAGTCGACATACAGGCAATGTCTGTATCTAAAAGGTGATTGGCTCTTTTACATGTAAGGCAGGACTTCCTCTTCTACAACCGCCATATTGTGCATTCCAATTTCTCCCATTAATTTTAATACAAGTGGTCTGTTTTTGTATACATTTTTTGCATACAAAACTTCCCACTTATTTCCATGCTGCCCATGGGAGTCATATTGTCCCAGTCTATGGTAATATTGATCGAGGAAAGTGAGGGTTTGATTTTTCAGGGATAAGCTCTAATGACTCCCTGACTCATGTGTCTGGTTTTGGGCCAGTGGAGTATTCACAGCTTTCTCACAGCCCATGCCAGTATGTATTACTGTAATCCCCTATTATTTTACTCTTTCAAATGCAGGCTTATCTGATCCCACAAAGAGGTATACAATATGCAAACAAATTGCCATTGTTCACTAGAAAGCGCCTGATAACACGCACCTGTACATGTACCCAAGAAGCATGCAGGGTGCTGCTAAATAGTGGTAAGAAAAACCAGGATCTGAGTCAAGCCATGTATATGGCGACATATGGTGATATAAATGTTAATAATTAGGAATCTTTAATTCATTACACAATGCTGCATTTGCGCCTCTGTTGGCATCAGCCTTTGTGTCAACCAAGGGCAGAAATCAAATGGAGTAATTATCTCAGCCACACGCTCCTCCCATCCTCCAATAGAGATGTATACTATTGCTCTAATCCCTCACCGCCATGACCTTTACTGTAGTTGCGAACTATATTATGGCTTTTCTCCGCTAATGTGCTTGCTACAAAAGGTGATTTACCTAGTTTACAGAGATTTCTTAATAAAAAACTGAGCGCAAAGTTTGTGTTCATATGGTCCATTGCACAAGACTGTAAAATCTTGTTTGTTTGCTCTGAGACGGTCTTGTTGGCTTGGTTTTGCACTCTGTAAGCATTCCCTCTGTGATTCACGATGGCCTTGGGCTTGTATCGATTGAGACAGGAGCACCTTGGCTGATGCAATGCATGTCAAAGCTAAGAACTCGCCCTTAGGGATGCATCTTTAGGGTCCTATTATCCTTACATGAGGTCTCTTGCGTGCATGCAAGGTCATAGCTTGAGTGTGTCACTAGGGTCAAATGTTAACTTTTTGCCACACCGACCAATGGCAGGTGAATTGTGAGAATTGTGAGAAATTTACTGGCCATAAATATTTCCTAATGAACATGAAACATTACATTATATATATATATATACAGGTGCATCTCAATAAATTAGAATGTCGTGGAAAAGTTCATTTATTTCAGTAATTCAACTCAAATTGTGAAACTCGTGTATTAAATAAATTCAGTGCACACAGACTGAAGTAGTTTAAGTCTTTGGTTCTTTTAATTGTGATGATTTTGGCTCACATTTAACAAAAACCCACCAATTCACTATCTCAAAAAATTAGAATACATCATAAGACCAATAAAAAAAACATTTTTAGTGAATTGTTGGCCTTCTGGAAAGTATGTTCATTTACTGTATATGTACTCAATACTTGGTAGGGGCTCCTTTTGCTTTAATTACTGCCTCAATTTGGCGTGGCATGGAGGTGATCAGTTTGCGGCACTGCTGAGGTGGTATGGAAGCCCAGGTTTCTTTGACAGTGGTCTTCAGCTCATCTGCATTTTTTTGGTCTCTTGTTTCTCATTTTCCTCTTGACAATACCCCATAGATTCTCTATGGGGTTCAGGTCTGGTGAGTTTGCTGGCCAGTCAAGCACACCAACACCATGGTCATTTAACCAACTTTTGGTGCTTTTGGCAGTGTGGGCAGGTGCCAAATCCTGCTGGGAAATTAAATCAGCATCTTTAAAAAGCTGGTCAGCAGAAGGAAGCATGAAGTGCTCCAAAATTTCTTGGTAAACAGGTGCAGTGACTTTGGTTTTCAAAAAATACAATGGACCAACACCAGCAGATGACATTGCACCCCAAATCATCACAGACTGTGGAAACTTAACACTGGACTTCAAGCAACTTAGGCTATGAGCTTCTCCACCCTTCCTCCAGACTCTAGGACCTTGGTTTCCAAATGAAATACAAAACTTGCTCTCATCTGAAAAGAGGACTTTGGAACACTGGGCAACAGTCCAGTTCTTCTTCTCCTTAGCCCAGGTAAGACGCCTCTGATGTTGTCTGTGGTTCAGGAGTGGCTTAACAAGAGGAATACGACAAATGTAGCCAAATTTCTTGACATGTCTGTGTGTGGTGGCTCTTGATGCCTTGACCCCAGCCTCAGTCCATTCCTTGTGAAGTTCACCCAAATTCTTGAATCGATTTTGCTTGACAATCATAAGGCTGCGGTTTTCTCGGTTGGTTGTGCATCTTTTTCTTCCACACTTTTTCCTTCCACTCAACTTTCTGTTAACATGCTTGGATACAGCACTCTGTGAACAGCCAGCTTCTTTGGCAATGAATGTTTGTGGCTTACCCTCCTTGTGAAGGGTGTCAATGATTGTCTTCTGGACAACTGTCAGATCAGCAGTCTTCCCCATGATTGTGTAGCCTAGTGAACCAAACTGAGAGACCATTTTGAAGGCTCAGGAAACCTTTGCAGGTGTTTTGAGTTGATTAGCTGATTGGCATGTCACCATATTCTAATTTTTTGAGATAGTGAATTGGTGGGTTTTTGTTAAATGTGAGCCAAAATCATCACAATTAAAAGAACCAAAGACTTAAACTACTTCAGTCTGTGTGCATTGAATTTATTTAATACACGAGTTTCACAATTTGAGTTGAATTACTGAAATAAATGAACTTTTCCATGACATTCTAATTTATTGAGATGCACCTGTATATATATATATATATATATATATATATATATATATATATATATATATATATATATATAATTTTCTTATAACATTAGAATTAATTATGTTTTTTTTCTTTTACTTATATGGAGCAAACAGTGCAGGTCATTGTGTCACTCACAGCATTATACTCCATCTCTCAGTAAAACTGCACCTGTCATAAAAATGTAAAGATGCATTACGATTTTGTTCCTTTATATTTTTGTTTTGGTGGCTTAATGTAAGGAATATTCCACATATGTGTTGCCACATGGAGTTCTGTTGGAAAAAAACACAAATTTTTTGCATCCTAGATTGACTTGTGATGACGAACACAAATCATAATTGTCTATTATTTCCCTTGATATGGTTTTATGATTTACATTAAAATTTTTATTTTGTGTGGGGCATCTGCATGCCATATTCATTATGTGTACATCCAAAACATCAGGGTGGGGTTGCACCAGCTGGGTGTAAAAGTCTAAAGTTGAAACTTGAAACGTAAAATTCAAACAAAGTGCTTAGTATCTTAGTAAGGTAGTTCGAAACAATGCTTCAAAGTCAATGCTTAATTTGGTGGCACCACCTGTTCTTAAACAAGACTTAGCATGTAGGTTGTGAGCTTTCTGTAAAGCAATGTGTAGTCACATAATATGATGTTTACATTTATTTATCCAGTAAGTAGCCTTCAAATTTGTAAACAGAAGCCATGCATTTATTTGATTATTTTCTTGTTATTGTTGATGTTCAAACATTTTTGTCTCATGTATTGTAACTGTCAGCAGTAATGGAAATATGATACTTAAAAAATATTACAAAGAGTATACTTAAATATGTAAATAGTAGTATTCAGAAACAGTATCTTAAATTAATAAGGGCAATACATACTAATAAAACAGAGTGGAAAAACAGATATTTATTTATTTTAATATCCTATATATTTTGTGTGTTGTACATTTTTTATATTTGGCATGCCAGTAACACCAGACAAAACACACAGGTAACTGAGGGCTATATAGCAGAGGTTGCTGCAGACCACCGTATTTGACACACCATGCTGGGACTGTACAGCATCCAGGGGCATAGATTGTTTTATGTTGTTTTATGTAGCATCATGGTCCTGGAGGAACGTTGTTTCATTTCATTGTGTACTGTACTAGCTGTATATGGTTGAAATGACAATAAAAGCCACTTGACTTGTCTTGACTTGATTGGCTCTTTTATCTGTAAGGCTGGACTTCCTTTCTACATTCGCTGACTGTTGGGCGTGAGCTCCTTGGTTGAGTGTTCCAATTTCTCCCATTCATTTTAATAGAAGTGGCCCGTCTCTGGTAAATAGTCTCTGATAAGATGCAGGTTTTTGCGCAGAAATACCATGTGCAAAAATGTTTTGTGATCTGCCCCTAAGTTTACATGTAAGGTTACGTTTTACCTAGGGATGCGCAAATACTACTTTTTCTCTTCTGATCCGATTCCGATACCTGAAATCTCAGTATCGGCCGATACCAATCCCGATCCGATACCAGTGTTGTTTTTTTTGCATAATCAGTTTAGAATATCTTTACATTATTGTGTGGAACTAATTGGGAGTACTCTTTTATATGGAAAGAAACACAAACCTCTAACTACACATTATTTCAATATACATGTATAGTTTATTAAGAAAAACTTTATTGTTAACTAGTCTACTAGATACTGTAGCAGCAAAATTAACTGTAATTCCAGTCTAAGTCTTCAGTATAAAAGAAGCCAATTTTCTATGCAAAATTTTTTCAGCTTGTATCTGGACTTTAAATGATTCAGATCTCTCTTTTTTTGTTCAATTTAGTTTTAAGATATCAGTTCACTTTTCATTTACACAGTTATTTTTGGAACCCAATCAACTTAATAATAAATTTGTAAACAAATAATAATGATAATAAATTATTATCATTATTATTGCTTCAGAATATTTGACATGTTTAAACCTGTAAATGTTAAGATTTGATTAATATTTATGTTGTGTCTATTGTTTTTTTATGATTGGAATCAATAAAAATGTTAATAACAAAAATTTTATTGTAGCAAAAATGTTATTATAGCCAGATTTTCCTGTAGGATGAAGTCAGCTAAAATGGGCCACTTTTTGGTTAATCTTCTAAAAACCTATCAAATTAAGTGGGCATAAAATCAAATCATGTTTCTTTTTGTTATTTCAGGTCCTTAACAGCCTTAAACCAATCAATTCACTTTTAACAGATCAAGCACCACTGTGGCAACAGATCACTCCATTTGAATTTTTGTAGGGGGGAATTATGAAAAAGAAGACATGACCTAACCTTAAATGGCCCATTTTACCTGATGGCCCACTTTAGCTGATATCACCCTAGCTGTGTCAAAGATCCTATGATATTAAGATTTTAAAGTAGATTGAACAACACTCAAAAAATCCTAATAAAAGTGCTGAGAAATTTTATAAACATGAAGGATTTCTTGAGGTCTTAAGGATTTCTCCAAGCCTGGGCCTATTAACCTTCTCCTGCTACTCATTAATCCTATGGAAATCCTTCTGTCAAAGTCTACTGCTAATGTAAGCAGCCAAACAGAAAAAGAGACCTTCTTTGATTCCTTCCCTTTTCTTGTACTTTTTTTTTTTTTTTTTACAGTGCTGTATCAGAATAGGATTATAGTTCCTGAAAAGCCTGCCTTTATGTTTGTATCAAAAAGCGACATTAGGCTGAGTGTGAATGATGTTGAGTGTCAGGCAGAAAGATAGTAGGAGAGCAGAGGGGGTAATGGATGCTGGGAGACAGATGTGAACCACTACACAATGTGAGGGGCCTCGGAATCTTGGTAGGACGTGGATTTTAAGTCTATCTCCAAGAAAAGTATCCTAGTGTAGGTAAGTGCTGGGTCTGCCCTGGGTGGTTTGTGGGAGCTTGACTCTGGTTCCACTCACTCTCAACCTGTCTCCCTCACTGTCAATCATCCACAGGCAGCCTGTCGACTGATTGACCGGAACTGGGGCTGTCGCTCAAATGGAGCTCGACCGTGACCTTACTCTGCATTTCTCAGCCTCTCTGCACATATTTTCCATTTTACCTCTCAGATTTATCAAGAACCATGGCATTTCCTGCTGTCTTCCTCATAACAGATGTTTGTAAAAATAACACAGCCTATTTCAACAACTTGTTTTGGCCTTTTTGCAGAGACGTAAAAACACTGTGTCATAACCAACTGCGACAAGCAACCAGCGACAGGACATTCCGTTGATAGCTTGGTTTCTTTTTCTGCATTGGTCTAAAACCAGCTTTTCATACCAGTATTTCGGAATTCGGCCAGGACACCGGGGCTACACCCCTACTCTTTACGAGAAGTTCCCTGAGATTTTTAATGACAACAGAGGGTCTGGACATCAGTTTAATGTCTCATTCGAAGGACTGTACTGACTAGGCTCAACCCTGCTAAGCTTCAGTGGGCAACCATTCTAGAGCTACAGGGTCATATGGCTGCTGTTTCACATAGCAGTGTAAAGGGAGGAAACGACTTGTATATAAATGAATGGGGGAAAGCGTAACCCTAAATATGGCGACCTCACAATTTAAAGAGCCACACGTATAGATTGTATAGAGGCATCACAATGGTCAATATGCTTGTGGTAAGAATTGACCACATGGCTTGAGGTTTGTTTACTCTAGAACTTGCGAACTGTATGAATTAGCTAGACCAATTTATAATGCCATTGTTTTCTGGCATTATTCCTGAATTGAAATAAGTTATTGTAATGTAATCTGGAACGGAAGTTTTAGAGATTTCAGACTTACTCCATTAAGTAAATGGGAGCTGTACTTGCAGGACTAGAAAAAGTAGCTGCCAGGAGGTGTTTGCAATTTGGTTGTTGTGTGAACTGACTTACTGCTTTTTGCCACTTTTATTGAACTTATGAGTAGAAAGCATGGCAAATTGGATTGGGATTTGACTTGAATGGGACTCAAACTTGCATTGCCCACATGTGCACCATGGCTCAATGTATTCGAAAAAACGGCTGCAACAATATCAAAATCTTTTAACCTGCTGATTGTGCTGTAAAATCATCGTTTCAGCTAATGGCATCATTTTCATAAGTGTTTTTGAGTGTCTAGATCTATGTTAAGCTTTTCCTGGATAGAAACTGGGGCTGAATCAAAACACAGAAATGCGAGTGGCTGCCAGTAGCAGTAGGCCATGGCTCTTCACACATAAATACTTGCTAATTTGATTTGGACCGTGTTTGTTTCTGTTTATTAAAGAGTCAGCGTAATGGATGCCAAAAGACTAACGAGAATTATTTCTGGAGCATGGCAGTAAGATTGTTCAGTGTTGATTAAAACAGTCATATTCCACGCATTAATATTTGGTATTTTTTCAATGTGGGGGAAAACAAGTGTTGACTCAGTTTGATTTAATAGGTTCATCACTTTTACCTTTGTTGTAACACAACTGAACAGAATAAACAACTTTGTGGAATGAAAGTTGGTTACCATGGTTATGGTGCAACAAATTAAATTGATGGATATCTGAATACATCTTATCTCGATAGCAATCTAATATATTCTGAACTTTTTACACTGCTCTCTGGAATATTTGATTCTGATTGGTCAATCACTGCATTCTGCTGTGATATATTTTGTGTAACGATCATTAAACTGTATAATTGGCCATTGTTCCAGGCAACCGATTTCCTACATAGCTGTTCTAGTTTTATGTCTCTCTCGTATCACTCTGCTGCCTCTTTGCTCTAACTTAATTCATTTAATTTAATATTTTATGTCCCTTTATTACATGGCTGCATACCAAATAAACAAAAAATCAGGATAACTTACAGTTGAAGTCAGACGTTTACGTACACTTAGGTTGAAGTCCTTTAAAACTCCTTTTTTTAACCACTCCACAGATGTCATGTTAGCAAACTATAGTTTTGGCTATAAGTTATATAGGACATCTACTTTGTGCATGACACAAGTAATTTTTCCAACAATTGTTTACAGACAGATTGTTTCACTTTTCGTTGACTATATCACAATTCCAGTGGGTCAGAAGTTTACATACACTAAGTTAACTGTGCCTTTAAGCAGCTTGGTCTGACAATGATGTCAAGCCTTTAGGCAATTAGGCAATCAGCTTCTGATTGGCTAATTGGAGTCAATTGGAGGTGTACCTGTGGATGTATTTTAAGGCCTATCTTCAAACTCAGTGCCTCTTTGCTTGACATCATGGGAAAATCAAAAGAAATCAGCCAAGACCTCAGAAAAAAAAATTGTGGACCTACACAAATCTGGTTCATCCTTGGGAGCAATTTCCAAATGCCTGAAGGTATCACGTTCATCTGTACAAACAATAATATGCAAGTATAAACACCATGGGACCATGCAGCCATCATACCACTCAGGTATGCAGTTTGATGCAAAAAGTGTAAATCAATCCCAGAACTACAGCAAAGGACCTTGTGAAGATGCTGGAGGAAACGGGTTGACAAGTATCTATATCCACAGTAAAATGAGTCCTATATCGATATAACCTGAAAGGCTGCTCAGCAAGGAAGAAGCCACTGCTCCAAAACCACCATAAAAAAGCCAGACTACAGTTTGCAAGTGCACATGGGGACAAAGTTCTTACTTTTTGGAGAAATGTCCTCTGGTCTGATGAAACAAAAAATTTACTGTTTGGCCATAATGACCATCGTTATGTTTGGAGGAAAAAGGGTGAGGCTTGCAAGCCGAAGAACACCACCCCAACCGTGAAGCATGGGGGTGGCAGCATCATGTTGTGGGGGTGCTTTGCTGCAGGAGGGACTGGTGCACTTAACAAAATAGATGGCATCATGAGGAAGGAAAATTATGTGGATATATTGAAGCAACATCTCAAGACTTTAGCCAGGGAGTTAAAGCTTGGTCGCAAATGGGTCTTCCAAATGGACAATGACCCCAAGCATACCTCCAATGTTGTGGCAAAATGGCTTAAGGAGAACAAAGTTAAGGTACTGGAGTGGCCATCACAAAGCCCTGACCTCAATCCAATAGAAAATTTGTGGGCAGAACTGAAAAAGCATGTGCGAGCAAGGAGGCCTACAAACCTGACTCAGTTACACCAGTTCTGTCTGGAGGAATGGGCCAAAATTCCAGCAACTTATTGTTAGAAGCTTGTGGAAGGCTACCTAAAACGTTTGACCCAAGTTAAACAATTTAAAGGCAATGCTACCAAATACTAACCAAGTGTATGTAAACTTCTGACCCACTGGGAATGTGATGAAAGAAAGAAATGCTGAAGTAAATAATTCTCTCTACTATTATTCTGACATTTCACATTCTTAAAATAAAGTAGTGATCCTAACTGACTTAAGACAGGGAATGTTTTCTACAGTTAAATGTCAGGAATTGTGAAAAACTGAGTTTAAATGTATTTGGCTAAAGTGTATGTAAACTTCTTACTTCAACTGTACAGTCAGCTGGTCATTATAGCGAAATACAGTAAGTAAAACACCTTCAGGGTGAAACGAGTCATGATCAGGGTGATGACCAGGTTCATTTTAATATAGGCTCACTAAATCTGCCACAAAATATATTTTCCCAGTGCCATTAAAGCATAAAATCATGAATTCTATTATGCTTTCATTCTGGAGCCCTGACTTCAAAATTTAATTTTTTAAAATATTTTCCACTAGATTTTTTCCTATTTTCTGTTTGCTGTATTATAGAGCACTGCAGGCCAATTGAATAAATGATGCAGCTACAATTGTGTGGGTGTGTTAGTATGGATGTCAGAGTGTGTTTTGTTTGTGTGTATTGAGAAATTTGTGTGTGTGTACAAACAACATACCGGCATATAAGGTCCTTTTTATATTCAGGATAAAATCCTGAAAATTAACAAATATTTGGTAGTTATGATCAGGACTGATGTTGAGTCAGTGAAAGTAGAAAATAATATTAATATATAATATTTTTATGGCAGTGTTTTTACACGGACATTTTTGTCCTCCAAGGACCTCTGAGTAACTTTTTTAAATTGACGCACAAGGGTTAAATTAATTTTAAATCAATTAAAATAAAAGGCATTATCAATGGAATATACAGCTATCAGCATAGCTCCTGGGAAAGAGAGAAAGAGAGACCATGTGTCTGATGTATTAGTGTCTGAAAATAAACGTCTGCTCTTTCTACACAGCCTTGGAGATATTCTTCTAGCTCCAGGCTAAAACCACCATGTTAAATGCATCTCTTGCTGTGGTATACTTCACAATTTAAATAATGTCCTTTTTTTTAAATTGCAGTAATGAGGGGGTGGCCTGGGTAGCTCAGTGGTAAAATACGCTGGCTACCACCCCTGGAGTTCGCTAGTTCGCTAGTTTGAATCCCAGGGCGTGCTGAGTGACTCCAGCCAGGTCTCCTAAGCAACCAAATTGGCCCGGTTGCTAGGGAGGGTAGAGTCACATGGGGTAATCTCCTCGTGGTCGCTATAATGTGGTTTGTTCTCGGTGGGGCGCATGGTGAATTGGGCGTGGTTGCCGCGGTGGATGGTGTGAAGCCTCCACACACACTATGTCTCCATGGCAACACGCTCAACAAGCCACGTGATAAGATGTGCGGGTTGACTGTCTCAGACGCGGAGGCAACTGGGATTCGTCCTCCACCACCCGGACTGAGGCGAATCACTATGCAACCACAAGGACTTAGAGTGCATTGGGAATTCCAAATTGGGAGAAAAAGGGGAAAAATCCCCCCCCCCCCCATAAAAAATAAAAAATTGCGGTAATGAGAATAATAATGTCAATCTTTTTTCGCATTGCGGTAATGGAATTGTAGGTTGGTGTGTGTATCTGTCAAGAAAATAATGTCACAATGCCCCAAAAATTATTCTATTTTTATTTATTTTTTTCTATTTACTTTATGCAAAGTATGATGTTTTATTTGTTTCTGTTGATTATGGATTAAAACATGACCAGGACCTTTTCTTGACAGGTTTCGTGAGAATCACCCTATAATAGGCTGACTGTACATGATCCCTTATCTACTCTTAGAAAATATGTTAGCCCAATGGTCATTGATTTAATCTCTTATTTTGACAATACACACATTAAAAACATGCATTTGTCTCACACAACTCACAAAACATTTTGTCGTGTTATCTAATTGACTTCAGGTGTGTGTAAAAGCAGCAGTGGGTAAGGCAAAGCAGTTCAATGAAAGACATCAGTCTTTTAGCTGAGCTAGTGGACAATGTGCATAGTCCACTCCTTTTCACTGTACTAAAAATACAAGCAGCTTTCCAAAGAAGCCTGACAAGCAGAGTGACTTCCAGCATTGCCTTTTTTACTGTTCCCTCTGACTGCGTGCCATAAATCTATGTCAAATCAAAATCCATCTTATTTTCCCTCAAAACAAGCAATCCATTTGATTTGCTCCTAGCTCGTCATTCATGTGTGCACAGCCAAATGATTTGTGAAGCTAAATACAGAGCGGTGCTCAAGGGGGTGTGGCCTCCTCTCTTGATTTCCATGATACCTGCACCACAGCAATGGGAAAAACTCCCTCTGTACACGCCCAAGGTAAAGCACAATTGATGGCACTTATTGATTTGGCAACCAGAGTAAGAAAATGTGTGTGTGTGTGTGTGTATTTTTTATATGACAAATAAATAAATAAATAAATAAATAAATACTGTATTACTTTTATTACTGTATTGATATGTTGGTGCAGCTTTTTATTATTTTTAGATTTTTGTTTCTTGCATTAATCATGTTCATACTTGCCTTTACTGGCTGTTTTGTTGAAATGCTGGTTCCTCTGATTAAAAACACTTTTAAAGGGATAGTTCACCAAAAAATGACAATTTTCTCATAATTTACTCACCCTCATGGCACCCTAGATGTGTATGACTTTCTTTCTTCTACAGAACACAAATGAAGATTTTGAGAAGAATATTTCTGTTCTGTAGGTCTATACAGTACAAGTGAATGGGTGCCAACATTTTTATGCTCCAAAAAGCACATCATAAAAGTAACCCATCAGACTCTGGTGTTTTAATCCATATTTTCAAAAGTGATATGAAAGGTGTGGGTGAGAAACAGATCAATATTTAAGTCCTTTTTTTCTTCCTGCCCAGTAGGGGGTGGCATGCAAGAAGAATGTGAATCACCAAAAACACAAGAAGAAGAATGTGAAAGTGATCTTTTTCTCACCCACACCTATCATATCGCTTCTGAAGATATTGATTTAACCATTGGAGTTTTATGGATTACTTTTATGCTGACCTTTTTTTAGAGCTTCAAAATGTTGCCACCCATTCACTTGCATTGTATGGACCTACAGAGCTGAGGAATTCTTCTAAAAGTCTTCATTTGAGTTCAGCAGATGAAAGAAAGTCGAACACATCTGGGATGGCATGAGGCTGAGTAAATGATGAGAGAATTTTCATTTTTGGGTGAACTATTCCTTTAATGCCATTTCAGAATAACTACATAATTGTCTAGATATATACTGAATATTGTCAATAAGATAAAAAATATTGAGATATACATTTTGAAGCCATATAGAGTTTAATGATGGCTGGGAAAGTGTGTGAGACAATGCTACAGGTGATTAATCCCTGTGTTAATGCTTGAAGGTGATTTATTTATTTGTAAATGGCACAGCATGACCAGGTCTGATAATAGTTCCCATGGTGAAGACAGCAGATAGGTCCCCCAGCTCCCACTCCCGCTCCCGCTAAGCCCCGAACCTCCTCAAGTCATAGAAACGCCCCTGCTTGATAGCCAAGCATTCTATTCTAAAAATGATTTACCTTTGAGAGCATTATTAATTATACTCTTTGGCTATTGAAACATTTTTTAAATGGAAAATCCAGCTTCCTGAGGTCAAGCATTGTGAAGATGTTTTTCATGAGGCCTTGTTAACTTTAAAGCCTTGCCAATGATAACAACATCGCTGGTTCCTCACATCTCTCTTTGCAACAAAAGCCAAAAACATGATGCTGGATGTTCAAAGGTGCTGTGTAATGCGTGCAAAGCCAGCATGGCATGGCATTGTCTGAAGCAGACTGGCAGAGATTTGCTTGCCTCTTAAGCATTCATGCCTGCAAATGAGTCATTCCAAACGTCTCTTTTATGAATCAGTTTAGCTTCATTAGGGCAAATCAGAGGTACTCTGACACCATACATGTCCTGCCCTTCCATCCGCTACCTCATGTTGGAGGCAGTCTGGATGAAGTCACCTATACCAAGTGGACTGTATCCATGGCTACAGTTCCATGGACAAGCATACACTGCTATAATTACAGGGCTCAAGAGTAAGGATTTTTTATGCTAGCCCAGTTGGCCAAGCACTTCAGAATTTTACTTCCCCTGCCCTACAAAAAATATATTTAAAAAATAATAAAATGTATTTATATTTTTCAGTTTGTTGCTCTCAAAACAAAACAATTTATAAAAAAAAATTAAGGCTGAACAATTAATTGAAATAAATTCAAAATCACTATATGACGCAGTGAGATTATCCCTCTGTGTTTCACTGTTTTATTTATTTATATATTTAGTTTGGTTCTTTTTAAGAGGACTGAAGTGTGAAAACCCTTTCTAGAACAGTATCTCTGGTCAGCAGTAGAGCATGGGCAAAACATGTTCCAACGAAAGAGAGTGCTTCCAGGGTGGAGTATAAATTTAAGGTGCTCTATTGTCAAGGGTTCATAATAGTCCAAAAACAAAAAGCTGGATAACCATGGCACTCTTATTAATTAAAAAGCCTTTATTATCACATGGCTTAATACAAAATGTAAAACAGCTCTTCTACGTTTCGGCGTAAGACTTCCTCAGGGAGAGTAACAAACAAACTTCAGACAGGTGAGAGTAATATCACTTATTTACATTTGCTGTTGTTACCTGTTTTCATACTCAAAGAGAATATTACAAATAATACATTTAAAAAATAAAAATAAATAAATAAATTAAAAAAAATTATAAATAAGGACTAAAATCCAAATCCTAATTAAATCCAGGATATTTCATAGCATTTAACTTGTATATCCAAAAAGTCTCTCTTTGGTGAATTTTTGTTCTCACCTAAGCTAGTGCTTTTCCTAAAACTTATCATTAAAAGGTCTGGGAATGCATATCTCAAAAAATCATCACTCTGTATAATGCCCCAGCTTTTTCAGATATTCCGTTTGACTTTTTCAGCAATCATGCTATACTGTATAACAAAATAAACTTTATTTGATGTTTCAGATCTCGTTTACCTTTTTAACAAATCTGTCCTTGTCATATTTTTCACACGTGTTCTAGCTTTTTTGGATAGTTTCGAACTTATACCCTCTGTTTTTCTAAGTCCTTAGATTTATCCTCCAAAATCTTGCTCTTTGTCACAAATCCTATGCAGTGGGTTTTGATGGAGGATGGAAACTCTTAGCATGAAGAACCGTATTTCTATCAGTAGGTTTCCTAAATATTGATGTATGTAAAAAGCCAACTTTATTTTACTGATTTCAAGGCCCAGAAAATTTATATTTTCCTTATTGTACTCTAGGGATAATTTAACATTTGAGTTGGTACTATTAAGATATTGGTGAAATGATACTAGATCTTCTTCTGAATTTTACTGAATACAAATTTTAATTCATTATCAGAAATCCAACTACCGTCCAGAGCCTGTTTCAGAGAATGTACCAGCTCTAATTTAATGGTTAACCACTCCCTAGCAACCATTTAGAGCACCCTAGCAACCAGCACCATTGGCATCCATTCAAAAAGGCTGAGGGGGATATCTTTGGATCAGAATGTCCTAGAGACATGAGAGTTGGCTTGTTTAACTTGGGTGAGCAATCAGTCTTCAAGTATCATCATGGAAACTACTTAGCCATGCCCTAGCAACCAAACCACATTGACTTCCATTCCAAATCGCTTAGATGTGTATCTCAGGATCAGAATGTCGTAGAGGCTTGTGTAGGTTCTAATGGTTGTTTAGATCAGTGTTACTATCAGAAATAATTAATAATTATTTCTTTAGTTATTAATTAATATTTAAATTAAATAATAGAATCTAACTCATTAAAGCCTCATACGGGGCACCAGTAAATGTAGCGCGCTACGTTCAGGAGCGGGTTTGGTTATTAGCAATAATTAATAATTATCATAGATAAATATCAATTATTAAAATCAATAGAACACCGATTTGAATCAATGTTAGCTCTTTTAATCCTTCACATCAACAATGAAAGATAACCATCAAATTCAATAGAATATTAATTATTATCAAAGATAATCATTACTTATTAAAATCAATGGAACATTGATTAGAATTAACACTAGCTTATTGATCCTTCAAATTCAACAATCATCAAAGATAATTATCAATTATCAAAATCAATAGAATATTAATAAGGATTAATATCACCAGGGCCCCACCCTGGAATCAGGGACTAATAACCAGACAGTATAACAGTCTCAATATTAGATTGTTCTCTTAAGAAAATCGACATTTAAATGGAAACAATGAAGGCTTGAATCCGAGCACTGACATCCCCTGCCAGCATTTAACACAGGTGTATGCAAAACAAACCAAAACACTTCTCTTTGAAATATAACAAAGTTTATTTATGCAGTAATATCAATTAATAATCAATACAATGCAGTCAATAAACTTCCGACTTACAACTACAAACTAAACAGTGACATGATTAGATATGTTAACCAAAATAATCCTATAACAACACATGAGAGGAAGGTGTGTGTGTGTGTGTGTGTGTGTGTGTGTGTGTAAGGAGTGACGCGCACAAAATGGCGGACATGACTCTCGTGGAGAGTACGTCACGTGAGATTTCCGGCCAGAAAATATGGCCGCGAATGTGGGTGGAGAGAAGCCGATTAATGGCGTTTGCCCATTTACCACATGTCTCCGCTTGTACGATAACTTAGGGACAAAGCTGAGTTTTATCACAAAGTTTTCTACTTGGCAAAAAATGTGTGCGAGAATGTTTGTGAGGGGTCGCATGTGTGTGTGTGGTTAGTACAAGAGAGAGAGAGAATAAAGTGGCAGCACCGAAGCCGGTTTCGCGATCGTGGGAGATCGTGTTAGTTTATCACTCAGAGACGCGGTGGATGGCTCATAAACTGTCCTGCGGTCTTTGGTTCTTTAATGGATAAACTCAGTGTTCCGGTCTCACCCGCGATGGCGGAAATACACAACAGTCCAATGTGGTTGGACTACAACACAGCAGATCTCATTTGTGATAACAATACATTACAGTAATACCTTGAGTATTATTAGCAACAATGAGCAGACTCGGCGGTCCGTAAACTGTACAAGCAATAACCCTGATACACAAGAAAAACACACTATAATATTCTATCTCTGCCCAGACATAAACCTCTTACTTAAATCGTAAGAGGATGCAGGTAGAATGTGTGTTCATCCGTCCTTTAACTCCGACTCGGTTCCTCGAGGCTCGGGTGATGACGGAAGGCCGTTTCCTCGCTCTGTTGGCGGGCGGTACGGCTGCTGATTCTCAACGGGCTGGCGGAGAAATCAGTGACGTCGACTTGATTGAAGAGGGAAGAGAAATCTTTTTCTCTTCACTTCTGTAGGCAAACGGATGAAGATGCGGATTGCTCGGCAGTCTCCTTCGGATCCGTTAGAGTGTTCGGTGGAACACAGAATAATCTCAACTCGTCCAGCGAGATGGCCACAGTTTCAAGTCGGATGTTACTTCCTTGTGCCACGAGGCTACACCTGAGAGCAGCGATGAGCTGCGTCTACACACGGCGAGCAAAGTTGCTGGAAGCAATTCCCGGAAGGAACTCAGAGTTATTTCTACTCCCGATTACATCATGGTTGAGGGCCATTTTGTTGTGTGCCTCATCCAATTGGAGTTGAGAGTTCGATCCTTTAGTGAGCAAGGCTTCATGGGATTTGTAGTCTGTTTTGGACTCCCTTTGTTTGATTTTTGCCGTGGTTTTTATCAGTAAGATTTATGACTTTTTGTGTGGGCCTCAGTTAGGTTTTACGACAGTGTTAGACCTGCCTTTGTCTTCTATCTGAATACATGAGGCCCAACACTTGTATGACTCAAGACAGAAAGCAGCCTTCTTAGTATCACCCTGGCAAATGCCTAGCAACCACATTGGCTTACCCTAGCAACCAAATAGCAAAACACATATCTCTGCACCAGAAAATCATAGAGATTTCCGGGTTGACTTAATTCACTCAGGATAGCAAGGAGCCTTGATAAGTATCACCCTGGTAACTGCCTAGCAACCAGATGTGGTTACCCTAGCAACCATGGAACAACACCAATATATCTGGACCAGAACATCCTACTGTCATATGGGTGGCCTTTTTCAACTTGGGGCATTTGGTGGGACATCGTGGTGAGAAATTTTGTCACGACAAGCACCATTCACATTTGCTTCAGGGAATGTACCTATCTAGTGAGTGAGTGAGTGTGTGTGTGTATGTGTGTGTGCATGCGTGTGTGCATGTTTCTGTGTGTCTGTCTGTGTGTCTCTGTAGGTTCTCACACTACAGAGGGTAAAGAGAGCGGGAAAACGGGAGCAGACGGCTTCTCGGTGTTTGGATTGTAACAATGTAGCAGGTGTATGTGTGTGTATGTCTCTCTCTCTCTATGTGAGTGAGTGAGTGAGTGAGTGAGTGAGTGAGTGAGTGAGTGAGTGAGTGTGTGTGTGTGTGTGTGTGTGTGTGCATGCGTGTGTGCATGTTTCTGTGTGTCTCTCTGTGTATGCGGGTCAAATTGACCCAAACATCTTATGAAGGACATGAATGTGTGGGGGCATTGTAGCATGTGTACTCAATGAATTTTTTTTCTTTTACATGTTCTTCACAGAAAATAAACCACGGCCATGGAGTTTCAGGTTGAAAAATTGTATCCTTGTTTCATTTTTCTTTTAGTAAAAATTTGAAATGGGTCAATTTGACCCGAACACCATATAAGGGTTAAGGCTATCTGTAGGATCAGTAGTAGGCTGTTGGTAGTATTCTGTATTTTCCAATTGTCTATTAGATTCTTCTATGTATTTATCTTTACCCCAAATTTTGATTGCACCTCCTTTGTCAGCTCTTTTCATGACAATTCTATAATATTTCCATCGAACTTGTAAGAGCCTCGTTTTCCTTCTAGATAAATTAATCTTATAAAATGTCTTGTTCTTCTCATTAAAAGCTGATCCACATCAACATTATATTGATGACGTTATCCTATTTTTTTCAGGTTCAGAAGAAGATCTAGTATCATTTCACCAATATCTTAATAGTACCAACTCAAATGTTAAACTATCCCTAGAGTACAATAAGGAAAAGATTAATTTTCTGGGCCTTGAAATCAGTAAAGATAAAGTTGGCTTTTTACATACATCAATATTTATGAAACCTACAGATAGAAATACGGTTCTTCATGCTAAGAGTTTCCATCTTCCTAAATTTATACAAAACATTTGATTTGTGATAAAGAGCAAGATTTTGAGAAAAATTCTTTTTAAACAGAGGGTATAAGTTCGAAACTATCCAAAAAGCTAGAACACGTGTGAAAAATATGACAAGGACAGATTTGTTAAAAAGGAAAACGAGATCTGAAACATCAAATAAAGTTTATATTGTTACACAATATAGCACGATTGCTGAAAAAGTCAAACGGATTATCTGAAAAAATTGGGGCATTATACAGAGTGATGATTTTTTGAGAGATACATTCCCAAACCTTCCAATGATAAGTTTTAAGAAGGGCACTACCTTAGGTGACAGATTAGTACATAGTTACCTACCACCCACTCATGAAAATCATTGGTTACGGGATAAACCTAAGGGGTGTTTTAAATGTCATTGTTGCAATCACTGTGATAATGTAGTACAAGTAAAAACTTTTCTAGATGGAAAAACGAATAAGATTTATTCTATCAAACACTTCATTAACTGTAAAAATACTCATGTTATCTGCAGGTTGGAATGTCCACAATGTAAGGTTTTCTATATTGGTAGAACAAAAAGACGATTGCAAGACCGTCTGGCTGAACATAAATATGCCATTAGGAGGGATAATGAAGAGTATCCTATGGTTAAACATTTTAAAAGAATGCACAACTGTAATCCATCTACTCTTAAAATACAAGGTATTGACCATAAAAGTATTTATATCAGGAAAGGTAATAGAGAACAAAAATTAATCAAAGAGAGACTTTTTGGATATACAAGTTAAATGCTATGAAATATTCTGGATTAAATGAGGATTTGGATTGTAGTCCTTATTTATATATATGCAGTATATATATATATATATATATATATATATATATATATATATATATATATATATATAATTATTTATATTTTTAAGTGTATTATTTGTAATTTTCTCTTTGAGTATGAAAACAAGTAACAATAGCGAATGTTTAACACTATAGTTAACAAGTTGATCATGTGACTTATTAAATGAGTGATATTACTCTCACCTGTGTGAAGTTTGTTTGTTACTCTCCCTGAGGAAGTCTCACGCCGAAACGCGTAGGAGTTCTGTTTTACCTTTTGTATTAAGCCATGTGATAATAAAGGCTTTTTAATTTATACTGTAAGAGTGCCATGGTTATCCAGCTTTTTGTTTATGGTTTATTTTTTGTTTAAAGGAATCACTTTCACATTTTTATTTTATTTATTTATTATGTTTTATCATATTGCAGTTCAAATCGCAATCACAATATTTTTCAAAATAATCGCAATTTGATTTTTTTCTGCCCTATCACAGATAACTCATAATTTTTATTTGCAATAATAGCTAGAAATAGCTGGTTACAGATATAATGTAATTTAATGTTATAAACTTCTTCATAAACACTTTTGCTGGAAGAAAGTTTAAACATTGTGAAATGTAATGCGTTTTCAAATGTAAACATATAAATGTGGATAGGGCCTGAGTTGACTGTATTTCACTTGTGGAATTTTGCTGTGCAAAGGTAAATGTGACTGAGCATGTATAGTGCAAAACATTACTGATTGTAAAATGCTTACAAGATGTTCACGTTACTCTTGCAGTTTTGACAACCAATTTATTGTTAGCCAGCTAGATATTGGTTACATATTTAAATTTAGCAGAATTCTCATTAAATCAACAATATTTAGCACATCACAGAAAACTAAATGTTTTGCCAGGTATAAAAAACATTCACATGGTCAACGTATGTACCATTGTTAGAACGAAAGAGCATAAGCACTGTCCCGATAGGCCAAGTGACAGTTATGTCTACTAGTCTCTCACTGGCCCCAGGAACATCTCTATTTTTGGCCCTGAATTATCCATGTGCTTTAAAGGGATAGTTCACCCAAAATTGAAAATTCTCTCACCCTCATGCCATCCCAGATGTTTGTTTGACTGTATTTTTTTTCTACAAAACACAAACAAAGATTTTTCAAGGAATATTTCAGCTCCGTTGGTCCTCACAATGCAAGTGAATGGTGACCAGAACTTTGAAGCTCTAAAAGGGACATACAGTACGGTACAGGTGTGTGAAAAACAGATACATTTTTAATTCTTTTCTACTGAAAATCTACACTTTCACTTCAACATTCTGGTGTGGAAGTGAATTATACTTTCACATTCAGCCACCTCCTGGTTGGGGCGGTCAAAGATTCATTGTAAAAAAGGACTTAAATATTGATCTGTTTCTCACCCACACCTATCACATCGCTTCAGAAGATATGGATTTAACCACTGGAGTCAAATAGATTACTTTTATACTGCCCTCATGTACTTTTTGGACTTTCTGAGATCTGGTCACCATTCACTTGCATTGTGAGGACCTACAGCACTGAGATATTCTTCTTAAAATCTTTGTTTTCTGCAAAAGAAAGTAAGTCATACACATTTGGGATGGCATGATGGTGAATAAATGATGAGAGAATTGTAATTTTTGGGTGAACTATCCCTTTAAGTGTGGCTGATTCAAGGCCATTCACTCAGACTAATCTCTTGTTTTAAGGATGTCAAGGAACGTATCTACTTGCATAGAAATGCACGTTGAGACAGACAAGAAAGACTAGACCATTGTTATGCAGTGCGTGCTGTCTCCCCAGGGATGTATCGTTTTGGCTGTATGCAGGAAAATGTGACAGGTTATTAGTTGGACACGGCAGCAAGTCTTCAGTGACACAAAGTGTGTTTAGATCAGTGACATATCTGGTCTTAGGGTTGTGGTCTAACTTTGAGCCATCCACAACTCCCCTGGCCCAATGTTTTTTAGTGATTCATATTTTTTTTTTTCTTCTGCATGACTTTAATCAAGTGAATTTTGGCTGTGGATTGACTGGCTGTGATCAAACAAACCTCATCCAGCAATGAGTGTGTGTTATTAAATTGCTCTTTAATGAAATGTACACGTGCAAAGCTGATTTGCAATGCTAGAGTAACGCTTTGATTCTGGCCTGAAAGAACCATTAACGTGATGTTTTTTTCTTAAATGTTTTTTCAGCTAGTGGTAGAAATATAGATTTTTTTACACACTGGCTGCTTTCAGATACAGATAAGTATGTTGGAAATGGTCTAATTCTTAAGATATCTGGCTGTCCGACTTTGATGCATTTTAAATAAGGGATAATGTACAGTCAGCCTGTCTGTGACACTCTCAGGTCAGTTAAAAGAGGAAAATTAGGAAGCGGGAACCAGCTTACACTTTTAAGGGGGATTTATTTCAGCTTTCACACAAAACTCAACATAAAGTCCTTATTTATAAGTTTTCACACAAACATAAAGAACCGCTGCCATCCACAGCGTTTTGAGCTTCAAGTTCTCTCCCCCACTGCGGCATTGCCTGCTCCTTTTATCCCCTTCCAGCTCTGCCTGTTAACACAAAACAGCTATCAGAGATCATTTCCCACATGTGTCAATCCTTACCATTCCCACTCTCCTGGCTTCACTCTCCACAGACGTCACTCGGCCACACCCATATCTTCACACCGTCATTGTCAAGACTTTTATCACCATGAAGAGGTTTATTTTGCGATAATAACTGGCTGACTGTACATAAACTGACATGATTTGTTGAAATTATTTATTATTTGAGAAGAATGTGACCTCTCTCCAGAGTTATACAAGAGACTAGCATTGCTGCTATGTAGATTATCCTTTGGACAACAGCTAGATACAGATTAATGGTCATTATTCAAAAATATTTTACTGCAGAATGCTGTGATTATCCAATCAAAATCAAGTATTCCAGAGAGCCGTGTAATAAAGGTTGTGAGGTGACCAAAATGAATGCCTTTGAAATTAATCAAAATTCCTAATGTCTAAAGACTTGGCTTTGTGACGTTTATTGCTGTAGCAGTTGGAGTTTCATCTCAGTCATCTCTGTAAATATTACAAAGTAGGTGATTTGGTGCGCCATAAAGTGGTTTTAAATTTAAACAACGATTCAGAATGATAAAAAGCTTGTTGCTTAGTCACGCACAGAGCAAGCACTGTGCCACTCCACTCAGTTCATTTCCAGCTCTTGAATTAGAGTGATTTAAAAACAAAAAATAGTTTTCATTCCTGTGAATGTAATTGAGCCTTCTTTTCTACTCATTAGTTTTCTTTAATAGTTTCTCTGTTATGATAATTACTTCAGTGCTCATTAAATAGCTGTATTCATTCCCTCGGTGGAACAAGATTTAGTTGAAGCATCTTTCAGACAACACAGAAGAAAATGAGAACATCAGAAGCTCAAATAAACCTAAAGTCATGATAAACTAGAGTGAGGTGATATTAAGGGGCCATCAGTGTTTTCAAACAGGCATTGTGAGTCACAGGGGGCCCCTTAACCAAACATAGTTGGCTGATATTAACATATGTACCTCTGCTGGCTCACATTTAAAGCACATTTCTGACACAAGCTATAATTTGCTATAATTATAGCTCCTGACATTATTTAAAGAAAGGCTATACGTTTTTTTGTCCCTCAATATAAATGGTATATCCAAGATATTCCAAAGACCTACTAAATTCCCAAAGAGGCATTGTCTCTGTTGGATGGTCAAAACCACTTGTCCATATAGAAACATTGAAAGGTAGGGAAATTGAAATATGCAGTGCTAAATCTTAATGTTTTAATGGAATATGCCAGGTTAAATACAAGTTAAAATCAATCAACAGCTTTTGTGGCATAAAATTGATTATCACAAAAATTAATTATGACCTGTCCCTCCTTTTCTTTAAAAAAATATATATATATATATATATATATATATATATATATATATATATATATATAAACTATATTGCCAAAAGTATTCACTCATCTGCCTTTAGACGCATATGAATTTAAGTGACATCCCATTCTTAATCCATAGGGTTTAATATGACGTCGGCCCACCCTTTGCAGCTATAACAGCTTCAACTCTTCTGGGAAGGCTTTCCACAAGGTTTAGGAGTGTGTATATGGGAATTTTTTACCATTCTTCCAGAAGCGCATTTGTGAGGTCAGACACTGATGTTGGACGTGAAGGCCTGGCTCGCAGTCTTCGCTCTAATTCATCCCAAAAGTGCTCTATCGGGTTGAGGTCAGGACTCTGTGCAGGCCAGTCAAGTTCTTCCACACCAAACTCGCTCATCCATGTCTTTATGGACCTTGCTTTGTGCACTGGTGCGCAGTCATGTTGGAACAGGAAGGGGCCATCCCCAAACTGTTCCCACAAAGTTGGGAGCATGGAATTGTCCAAAATCTCTTGGTATGCTGAAGCATTCAGAGTTCCTTTCACTGGAACTAAGGGGCCCAAGCCCAGCTCCTGAAAAACAACCCCACACCATAATCCCCCCTCCACCAAACTTCACAGTTGGCACAATGCAGTCAGACAAGTACTGTTCTCCTGGCAACCGCCAAACCCAGACTCGTCAATCAGATTGCCAGATGGAGAAGCGTGATTCGTCACTCCAGAGAACGCATCTCCACTGCTCTAGAGTCCAGTGGCGGCGTGCTTTACACCACTGCATCCGATGCTTTGCATTGCACTTGGTGATGTATGGCTTGGATGCAGCTGCTCGGCCATGGAAACCCATTCCATGAAGCTCTCTACACACTGTTCTTGAGCTAATCTGAAGGCCACATGAACTTTGGAGGTCTGTAGCGATTGACTCTGCAGAAAGTTGATGACCTCGGCGCACTATGCGCCTCAGCATCCGCTGACCCCGCTCTGTCATTTTACGTGGCCTACCACTTCGTGGCTGAGTTGCTGTCATTCCCAATCACTTCCACTTTGTTATAATACCACTGACATTTGACTGTGGAATATTTAGTAGCGAGGAAATTTCATGACTGGACTTGTTGCACAGGTGGCATCCTATCACAGTACCACGCTGGAATTCACTGAGCTCCTGAGAGCGGCCCATTCTTTCACAAGTGTTTGTAGAAGCAGTCTGCATGCCTAGGTGCTTCATTTTATACACCTGTGGCCATGGAAGTGATTGGAACACCTGAATTCAATTATTTGGATGGGTGAGCGAATACTTTTGGCAATATAGTGTGTGTGTGTATCTCGGTACATATCATCGGTGTATGCAATGGAAGTGAAGAGGGCCAATCCGTAAATTCAAAAATATACATATATGTAAACAATATATGTTAACATGGTTTTAGTGTGATAAAATTGCTTATTACATGGCTCTCTGGAATGCTCAATTCTGATTTATCAATGGCGCCATCTAGCGGTCTTGAATTTCTCAGTAACAACCGCACATCCATGTATCATACCGCTTATCCAGGTATTGTGAGCCATCTTTCCTGCTTCTCGGCTCACTGTGAAATCTCTACAAGTAAGCTAATAAAATAGTTTTAACTGAAATCCATGTTTCATGTGCATTTATTTATTAATTTGGCAAGTAGCCTTGTAATAAGATGCATAATGAGCAGTCAGACATTCATTAATTACAAAATAAACACCAACAGAACTCAGACGCAAACCAGAGGTGGATTTCAGTGTTCAAAGATGAATTTATTCTCACATAATTACATAATTTCAATGCAAATCAAAGTTTCATGTCCATTTATTTTTTTAATTGGCAAGTAGTCTTGTAATAGGCTGAATAATGAGGAGTCAGTTGGCCATTTTCACAGAATAAACACCAACAGAACTCTGTGGATATTAGCTGTTCAGTGATTTTATTTCTTCTCACATAATACATAATTTTAACACACACACACACAAAAAAAAAATGTCCATGTATTGATTTATTTGGTTAGTAGCCATGTAATAGCCTAAGCGGGATAATGTAGTCACCCGGTTGTTAACGCTTCAGACTGATACAAGACCCCACCGCTTTGCGTCAGGGTCCTTATCTTCCTGTCGGGTTTTATTTTGCGATAACAACCAGCTGAATGTACATGATCCTTTACTTACTAATGTTTTCTGTTTAAAGTTATAAAATGACCATTAAAATTATGATTTAAACAATGTTACAGCTCAGATAGCACACGTTTTAACAGAAGAATTCATGTAAGTGCTTTTATAAAATTATAAGCTTCACATTTCTGCCTGTTAAACCCTCCAAAAATTGGCCACATTCACTTTCATTGTAAGTGCTTTTCTTTTAAAGAAAAGGAGGAACAAATTTAAATTACTTTTTGTGATAATCAAAATTATGTCACAAATGATGTCGACTGAGCTTAACATTTATTGAACTCAAAACACACCTTTTAATAAACCAAAGCCAACTTTGCATTTGAGTTGTAGTTGAGTGTATTCTGGCAAGTGTAAGAATGAATTCCACCAATTAAATACATGCACATTTGTGCTTGAGAACTGTGCTAAAAGAATGAACGTCACACAAACTACAGTAATATTAGAAGAGCAAACTTATTTCTATGTATAGAAATAGCCAATCAAGGCACAATTGACAATTTTTATTGTTTAGGCTAAATTATTTTATTCATTTTTCTTTCTTTAAATTATGTTTTTGCCATTTTTTTTTTTTTTTTTTACCTTTAATCAATACAAAAGTGGAGAATGAGATTACAAATGACAAGGAAACAGAGAGGTAAGGGGATTTGGGCAGGACCTGAAGCCCGGACATGAACTCAGATTGGCTTTTATACTGTAGCACCGTATGGTGGAGCACCACCCACAAAGGAAAAAGCTTCAACTACATTATATTACCTATAACTTGTTCTTTATTTCTAATATCTTTATATTAAATTATTGACCTTTCGGTTTTAACAATTTTAACAAAATTTACACAATTTCTGGATTAAATTGGTAATGAGGAACAATCAGTGCAAAGTGAAATTTGATCTCAATGCAAAATCAGAGTGGAATATCAGCAATGTCAGCACAAGCTAATTAATATTAATGAGCTCAGCCTTCTCCGCATAGTGAACACCTCCCAGTCTAAACCTTGTTGCGGCACCACTGGTGACTAGATGTGAGATGTCGAGAGATCTTGTACAGATTACGCAGATGTTAGTGACACTGAGGTGAAGGCTTCATGGCACAATAGTGTGATAATCAGTCACGATGTTGACCCGAACCACCAACTGTCCATATTGCTCATAGATTCAGTGTGAGGGCTTCATGAAATGCATAAGTATCCTGTATGCAGTGCAGGTGAGTAATGGTGATGCCAGTAATGAAGTAGAGGTAATGCTGGAGTCGGCTAGACAATGATGACACCAACATATGGTGACTGTTGCCCCACCACGAGACCATGAGCTTGAGTGACATAAACACAAGGCCATCTTACTCACTCTGGCACCTGTGGATTCTACAACCATTTATCTGCTGACCAGCCACATTCACACACAAACCCAACATCTTACTCATGACCTATGTTCCAGAGAAGCAGTATATTAAGGTAAGAATTAGGAAGATTATGCCATGAAGGGTCTCATCAAAGGCTGTGTAGATATTTTCTCTGAACTTATCACCTGCGCGGGGACTGATGGGTCCATGATCCTTGTCGAGAAATAATTACTTTCCTCTTTTTTTTTTATTCTACCAAAGGTTGACATCATTTATCTCATAGCCCAGGTGCTGTCAGTGCCATGGTGTCATTCCTTAAATAAGGTGGGCTAGGTTTGCCAGGCCTCTTTCTCAAAGCCATTAGTTTCCCAGTGGAGCAGAGACCCCTGGCTCCATACCCCCAGAGCTGGTCTCTTGGCCCCAGACTCCAACAGGCCTCTGATGGGAGATCAAAGCTCCATGCAGGCCATCAGAACAGCTCATTACAGTGGACTAATCAGTAGCAGCAGAAAGAGGGAGAGGACGGATAATTTGATTACACAACAGTTATTAATGGTACTGTTGGAATGCAGAGAGGGGGTCTCCACTGCCGTAATTACTCAGGGAGAGGGAGAGAAAAGGGAGGAAGCCTTTGCCATGATGATTAGTTAAAAAGTGGAGCCTAGCCAGCCACATTCTCTGAGATATGGGAGGAATAACTAAGGTGGTATTACCATTATATACAGTTGTAATCTTTTAAAGAAGGTTCACTCTAATCCAATCAAAGATAGTTTATCTTCCTCTGGAATTTGCAGTGTTAATTACCTTCATGTTCCTTCTCGAGCCTGATCTTACCCCAAGATCCTCTGCAGATTACCTACTTTAAACATAGACCTTAGCGTAGAGCCCTCCCCTCTCCTTAAATCCCATTACAATGGTAATCTTTTTAAACTAACCTTTTAATAATCTTTTGAGATATGAATCATAGTTAAACTCGCTTTATCTTTTATCTTATTTATTTTTTAAAGGGGTAGTGTGCAATTTCTGTGCCACTATCCAAACCAAATGGAATTGCAAAAATAATTAGATTGGGGTGTTTGCCTTAGCAAGACTTGTCACCACATTGTCCCACCAAGGGCCTCACAAGCACCACCAATGATTGTTTACAAAAAACATTTCCTAAACACTCTGGCTATCCCTTCCTCCCTGTCTTTCATGGTTCAGCAAACAGGTTGTACCACCTCAAATTCATGTGATTTGTTGAGTAAGAAGTTGACTTGTTGGACTGCTTAAACAAACATCAAACACTCTTGTTGAAATGGACTTATGGATGCCTTGCTTATAGTTGTCTCTGTACATAATGGGGTAAATTATTTCAATCGTTTTTGAAACTTCTACCATTTTGCTCACTTCAACCACATGCCCTCTCTCCAAATCCTTAACCTTCAAAATACACATTGGCAGACCCAAATGTGCAGTAACATCTACAGGCAAAGAGTGTTTCTGATTGCCTTAAGTGGGGCCACTCCCCTGACTCTTGTTTTGCTGTTTAATGAACTTAGGCCTGTCACAGAGAGACAAGTTTGATTTCTCAGGCCACCAATTTCAATGATATCTGTCAGGTAGTAGGGACATTATGCGTGACATTCAAATAATTGCTCATAAAAACTGGGAAAGTGTTTGTGGCAGCGGGGGCATGGTCGAGCATCTGTCGAGAGAGAGAGAGAGCAGTAAGGGTGCATACACCTGAGCCAAATTATGACTAATACCTGTCTCTAATTGTAGTGAGATTGGGGAGAGCAGCATAAAAGGACCATGCCAGCACCAGATCGGGGGAGAGAGACTGGGTTGAGAACTTTACTGTGAAGCTGATGAGTTATTGTGAAGCTGATGAGTTATTGTGAAGCTGTAAACCAGAGAAGTGGTCAATTAAATGTTCCTTACCCATGTTTGAAGAATCCAGTTCCCGGTGTCCTTCCTTATTACAGTGTTTTAACCTTAAAAATCTTTTTTGATGTTAAAATATTTTCTCCTTGTTTCCCAGTGTAATATGCAGAGACAACTATAAGTAAACCACTCGTAGGTTAATTTACTTGCTTTAAAAACTTTAAACATGTGTTTCTAGTGCTACATATGTTTGTGTGTCCCAACCGCTTGTTACAGCAATATTAGCTCAAGCAATGCATGAGTTTTTCGGCCGGAACTAGCTGTTTGTTTGATCAATGGAAGATGGGGGAGTTGTCTGGAAATCTGTTTGAAAACAATGTTTATTTTTGCAATTCTGTTTAATGGCGCTAGTGGCGAGGACATTACTCACTTCAGCTTTATGTATAAAGTGCTGTCAATAAGATCAGGACTGCTGGACCATCTTTGCATTTTAATATCTAAATTGAAGCAGCTTAATGCTTCTGTTAGTCTGATCTACCAATGACTACATTTACATGGACACCAGAAAGTGGCTTAATGCGAAAAAGCGGGTTATTGCGAGAAAACAGCGTTCTGGTTTACATGCACTGTAAAAGCAGCATACTCTTTACTCCCATATACATACGGCTTGTTCAGTAAGCTGCTCTCTCCACAGCAATGTAATTTCCCTGTGACACGTGTATAAATAACAAACATGGGATACGAGGTAGACTCTGCTATTTTATTCTCTGTTGCTTCGCTTTATTTTTCTAGATATTCCAGAGTTGTTGCTGTGTTAGTTTCCTTCACTTTCTGTCAAGACCACAGTGCAATTATGCTTCAGTAGTGGGGTTTCCCTCTTATGTAAAACTCCGGAATTCCCTTAATGTACGAGCGGATATATGCGAACGTGAGGGACAGTCGATATTTTATATTGGTGTTTATAAATGGGTATAGTTTATAGTTTATGTGATTTTCCCACTGGACTCCCAGAAATGTGGAATTCTTTTCACTGTGTTAACTTGTTGCTGGGCTCCATCCTATGACGTTTATTATTCTGGTCTGTCCCATGGATGCGCAGTCTTCAAACACCCATCAAAATGCTGCTTATGCGTTTACATGGCCACATTAAGCTGCTTTTTCCGAGAGAAACCTAGATGTGTTCTTAAACGGTGTAAGGAAGTCAACATTCTTATTTACATGACGATTCAGAATGCCACTTTCTGCCAAAACCCTGAAATAAACTGTTTTCTTAAGTGCGTGTAAACTTGGTCAGTGTCAGACACAACAGCTGTTAGATCTAGTGAGAATGAGAAAGCCAGTTCATTGGTCCTAACTGCCTGACTATCACCCTCAGCTAACTGTGGAAATATTTGTAGGTAGAATGTATGTTATATCATCCCTGAAAGTGTGAAAATGTGTAGATGACAAAAGGAAAATTATTTCAGGAATGTTTGCTTTTGACGACTGAAATGTCCAACAGCCAGTGTATGGTGCTCCCACTGGAGTGAGTCGGTGCTCACAAATCTATGAGTCCATAATGCTGATGTCAATTAGCTCAGAAACGAAGAATGAGATACAGCAATTCCCTGGTCTTTTCATTTGTAGTAGCATAAAAGTGTAATATCGAATTTCTGCTGCTAGCAGGGTATTAATGACCCTACAACAGCATTGGCCAACAGCATAGACATTAACATTACCTGGAGAGGTACCATATATCTAGAGAGACTCTTTTATATTTTCAGACAGAAAGCTTATTGCCACAGATGAAAGAACTGCTTTACCAGTGCTTAGAAAATGAACTTTTTTTATATATTGTAGTGGGAGTGATTTTAATATGTGTACAGTAATTTTGCAGAACGGGCAAAGATTAATCATTTTCTTAGACTTTAAAGAATGTTCAGTGAAAACTATTAACTGTATAATTTATTTGGTACTCAGCATATTCTGGGAAATATCAAACATTAACAATGTTCCTGCATAATATCAATGAATCCTTTGTAAATATTCTCAACAGAAATCATAGAGCTAAACATAAAGAAGGGCTGTTTTTGTGAGAATGCACCTGTATTATATCAGTAAATAGAACTATTGTAAAGATATGTTTTGGAGTATGGGTTTCATAGACCCCTAGCCCTGGGATTAATGGGATTTTTCATTTATACTACACTTAGTGGACCACAGCACCACAGTGGAGAAAGAAACCATAACCATGCCAAAGAGCCGCTTCAGAACATTATGGTTCAGCAGCGGTAACTGTTGTCAAATGGTACAAAAGTGCTGCTCTTTTACTAAAAATGGGGCCAGAAACTGAACTCTCTTTGTTGAAAGTACGTGCATTAAAATGTGCCCTTTGATAAAGTGTTTGCCATAGTCATTGAGTATTTGTGAAGGTTAGTTTTCAAATAATGTCAGTGCCCCCAATTTATCCCCTTCCCAATCAACTTTTTATTTTTTTAAAGGAAATTATAGATGGAAAACCACAAGTTTTTTAGCTTCAGTGCATCTTCAAATAAAAATGGTACAATCAAATCTATATGATAACAGCAAGCAACAAGAGTTGAGTCAAGACCAGACCTGTTGTTCCAGGCTGTCCATTTTAGTTTCGCTGCTTTCATTTGAAAATTGTCACAGTTTGTACAGTGGTTATGAATTCTCTGTAATGTGAAGATACCATGCTGATCTGTGGTTGAGATAATGAGTGAAGCTGGGACAGTGGCAGCGTTATTTTTACGGTTCGGATGGGACCCTTTTAACCCTTTTAAACAGGGTACCTTAACTTTTATTGGGGGTCCAAGACCCCTATGACCCCCCACCCCTTGAATTCCAACACTGCAAAAATACTTCAGAATATTCCTTCTTGCTTTAAAGTGTCTTGTTTTTTGTTTTTTGTCTTGTTTAATTCAAAAGTGAAGATTTAATTGATGGTTGGGAAAGTCTCCTCAACAAAAGCAATTAATTCTACAGAGACAAAGGGATAATCCAGTGTGTTACTGTTTGTTACCAACAGTACAAGCTTATCATAGTAATGGGAAAAGATAAGATATACAGTCCTCAAAAGATTGTGATGCTACAGTATGTGTTTAGTGTCTAGTCTTCTTTTCAACCCTCTTTTCATTCACTGTTCCATGTTGTTCTTTGGAGAACTGATAGAGATTACAATTGTAATACGGTCATAAATTGACTATGAATTTAAATTTAAAGCATATCGGAGCTGGTTATATCCTGCTCATTATTGTTGCTTGTGTCTTAGTGCCATTCCAACAAATAATCAAATCGCTGCACCTATGCAAATATTTGCTTCAGTAATAAACAGTGGTCCAAAAAATTTTAGATAATCCAGGATTCAAAATTTAATTTGAACTTGGAAATAAACAAGGATAAACCTGATAATAATGATGTTTTGTGGTTTTGAAAAATTTAAAATGAATGTTACAATGTAAAATTAGGAATTATCAGAGGGATTTTGTGCCATTTCTAGGTTACTAATCAATTATGCAAATTTGTGATATTGACTATATTTACTGCTTAATGCAAAAGTTCAAATTTCCTTGCGTACAAGATGCTCTTTGCAACATTCTCAATCATGCTGGATTATCATGGATCATCAGGTTTTGCACAAACTTGTGTTGTCCATGTTAGCAGGCTGTCATTAAAGCAAAAGGCAAACCAAAAAATAAGAAATTTCATGTTATTCATAAACCAAATTCATGTTAATTATTCAGTTCAACTTTTCACTCAAATTATGCTGTTGATATAATTTGTATATGCACTAAAATAAAAATGGATTAAATAGAAAAATATAAACTTTTTACTAGTGGCATCAGACATTTGGACCCCACTGTACGTGCTTTTTATGTTTCTGTTTTCATTGGTACAGGTTAAGTAAAGTTTAACTCGTGAAAGCCACCAGAATTGTGTGAACATTTCCCCAGCAGGGAGCATGAAAGAAAATGTGCCACATTGTAATATGTCACATTGTTGTTGAACAGTAAAGGCATGCCATAAAAAGGCTAATGAATGTGACATAGTTGACATCTAAAGAAAGAAATGGAATTGCTTGAAAGAGTAGGGTGCTGGCTGGCACATACACAAGTATATCATTATAGTCCATTAGCTGCCAGTAATACCTTAATTTTAAAAGCTGTGTAATTGTAATGTTGAAGGGACCTCAGCACCAAGAAAAGTTAAAATGAATGGATTAAATGTAATTTAGCCTTGCTGTTCACATCACCTTCAATACCAGAGATTGCTCTCAGTCTTCTTTAGCAGGAAATCTGACAGTACAGGGTGCATTACTGGTAAGACTAATGTAGCCCCATCTAAAGCTGAACGGTTCTGTGGGTTGTGGTGGGGTGAGCAAGAGATAGACCCAGTGGGTGTAGCGTCAAGCCTCGGAGAGGCGTTTATTGAAAACAATAATAAACATACAGTAAATTGTCCAAAAAGGGGGAAATAGTGTCCAGGCGGAATGGTGTTCAAAATAAAGGGGAATCTGGCATCCTCATGGTGAAAGGGGGCGCCGTGTAGGATGGGGAGTGTCCTCATTGGTCCGTGGCACGTGAGGCGGTGGCTTCCTCAGCGGCCTGTCTTCCCAGGGCCGCGGTGTATGGGGAAAGCGGCCCGGCCTCTCATGTCAGCGTTATCTCAATATCTGATTGGTTCACCATCACATTGATCAAGCTATGTTAACAAATTAACATCCTTGACACACATGCCACCGGGAGTCTTATTTTTTGCATACGTGTGGTTTCAGTTAGTTCTAAATTTTATCCTACATTTACAATAAATTTAGGAGTGAACTTAATGATTAATCAATGTGAAAACGTTTGTTCAAATTTTGCACGCTTACGTAAAGTAAACACAGTTAGTGATTGACACCCATTCACTGGAACTGGCATTTTAATTTAGTTTATTTTTAACTTAGTTTTCATTTAATTTAACATTTTTGCCATCCTTATGAGTTACGGTTATGTATGTTTAGTCAGAATTTGAACCCGGGTCTTCTCGCACAATGAAATCTTTACTACTAGTTTAACAAATTATAATTATTTTCCATTCTAACTCTTTAACATACAATTTAGGTTAATACATTTAGTTGCACATAAATTACTTTAAAAGTTTTGAACAGTGAAAACTGATTGTGATTTGTTCAGAATCACACGAGGGAATCATGTAGGATAGAGTAAATAACTGCATTCAAATTCATCGCGCGGCATGCGCTTGGGGGGACAGAGTGAATATATAAGGGGGCAATGCCCACCTAAGCCCCCCAGAGTGCCAGCTTTGTTTCGCAGATGGTGTCTTACTGTAGACAGGGCTTCATCAGGAGCAGAAGATGTATAGTGAAAAATGGATGGTGATCTCATCATGTTTACAGCAGGTAGACTCGTGACACATCATAGTTGCTCTGTGTGGGCTTAACTGACTCTTTTGTGTGCCGTGCTTGTGGCTAGAAAATAGAGGCAATGCATTTATGAACCCCTGGAAAAGCTCACTGCATTTTTCACTTCATACTTTTTTAGAGAAATCGATACGCAACCACTGTGAGCTTAGATTTAGTGGGTCAACACTAAATACACATTGGTCCCGGATGTAAATCTAAAGAGAGTTAGCCTGTCTTCTTGTGTACATTGCTTTGGCAAACAATAGCCCAGCATTTCCTTTTATGTCCTCCAGGCTCGCTCATTTGTGTTGTTTGGAGCAGTCACTTGGACTGGTTACTCTCTGAACTGCAAAAGCTGTGCGTGTGTGTGTGTTCAAGTGTTGTTCTACAGTTGTTGTGTTGATATTCCTCATTAGCGGTGCTGAGTTGCATAGCTTACTCTTTGCTTTTCGTTTCTATCTTCAGGGGACACAGTGCCCGCTGTCGTAATTGGTGTGGAAACTGATATCTGTTCCCACCACAGGCTGCTGTGGATTGACAACATTTCATAGTCCCTCAGCTGTAATCTGCCTATAATGATTGCATGTTTTGGGAATGCGCACCTCAGTGTCCCTTACCCCACTGTACGCAACCTTCCCCAGTTTCATTGACATTCAGATCCATATGCAGAAGCATGAACTAGCTGTCATAAACGGTTTAAGGCAATGCCCATAGTCCATATCAACAAACAAGAGGCCTGGTGTGAACCCCAGCCATTGCTGCGATCAATTTCTTCTTCATCTTTAATGCCACTGAGCATTGATTTGTAAATTCAAAATTTTCATCAGTGTTGCACATACAACTGCACTCAGCCCAGGTAAAGAGTGCAATAAACACATTAGCAGGCACTAGAGCAGCATATTTGATTTATTCTTGATCAGTGATGAAGGCTGCATGATATACTGAGCTAATTTTATTCCAGTCCCCACAAGAGGCTCTTCCTCCATTTGAAGCTTTCACTCTTACTCATCTATTAAGATGACATTCAGAGGAGTGGCCTCCATAGTGCTCCTTGACTCCCAAAGACTGACTCATTCCATTTGTCTTTCTCGTCATGAAGACACTTCCCATGAGGTTCTCTCTTTCATACCACCTACTAACATTTATTAAAGATACGCTGCCCTTCTTTACATTAATTTCCATTTTTCTGCTCTTTCATTCCTCTTGAATGACAGAATTCTCTGCAGTCATTGATACAAAAGCCTTCTGGCTCTTTGCTCTATTGATAAGCTTAGAAGAATGCATCATTGTGGAGCACTTGATGCAAAAATCAATAATTGAATCCCTATGCAAGGAAAATAGGTCGAAAGCAAAATACTCAGACATCTGTGCATTAATCTCGAGTTTACAGACATTTAGTTTTGTCATGTCCTCACCCCATTTGCCTGCAAATTGGTTTTGCTGTTAGCTCTAGATGTAAAATAAAAAATGCTGAGGTTTTTGTGGGGGCTCCGGTTTGACGTTTGAATTAGCGGGAAGATAAACAAGGGTGTTGATACTCAATCCAGTCCCCTGTGTTTCCTGTTAAGTGGTGACATATTCCTAGTGATTGTCGTTCCAACTGTGCAGTGTAATAAAGTTTCATGCCCTTCTCGGGGGAAATTCCTCTTCTATATTTACAACAGGATGGCACAGGAAGTGGTGTAGATGTGAGAGTGGTATCTTTGTGTGAAATTGCATGTGGCAGTGCAATTTCCATCTCAAGTGGTGTGCCCATCTAGTCCGCCATTTAATTTTCACTTATGATTGAAAAAGATTTTTCAGTCTGTATTGAAGCTATTCTACCTGGTTTAACTCATTGACTGTGGCACCTCTTTCAACGCTTGGAAAATATGCTGCAGCCCATAGAAGACTGTCATTGCTCAGTGATGCGTGAGGGGGCAAGCACATCTTGTCAGCTAAGCCTCTCTGTGGTGTTCATACAGACCATGGCTGAGTTCGAAATGACATACTACTACTATTACTATTTCTGCCATATATAGTTATGGGAGAATTAGTAAAAGTTGTATGGTCGTGTGCCATTCTGAATTCAGCCTATGTCTTTGTACGAAATAGCATATTAACACACTACTCTTACTATTTCTGCATTATGTACTGTAGTTTGTATGCTGTGTTTAGTGTGTGAATTTTCTTTATGCATGGATTTCCTGGATGTCCTTCAACATTTGCCAAAATGTGGTGTATTCAACTGCGTGAGATTCTGTATACCACAATGCAATGCTTTCAATTTCTTTTCAACCTTCTTTTTCCAGTGTAAAGAACCACAGAGGAATCTCTTTCTTTGCTCATTTTTGATTGGACTTCCAAAATTTAAGACTTATTTATAAAAAATTTAATTAAAAATGCTAAATAACCATTTTAAGTTGATAACTTGACCCTACTCACATGCTTGATGAGGTCACATGACAATGTAGCGTAATATTGTTTTAAAAGTTTATCATGGTAAAATGCCTACTATCTCTATTTTTTAAATAGTTGACAGTTTACAGTATATATTGTGCAGTATTCATTAAGTAGCAAGATATTCCAACAAGTATTCCATTCTGAACATGGCCCATGTGTTGTCTTTTACATGACATTTGTTTGTGGATTCTTCGTGAAATTAAAACAAGGTTGTCACTTAACAATTCCCTAGATAATAGGCATTTAAAAAAACAACCTGAAAGTAAACAACAGATCCCATCTGGCAGCTCAGACACGTGGTCAACACCCCCTATTAATTTCCTTTTCCAGGGTCTGGAGTAGAGGAGAGAAAAAACAAAGGAAAAAAGATGACACGATAGCATCTCATTATCTAATAAATACCAGCAGATTAAGTACAATGACAATGACAGATGGCTCATTAATGCATCATCCACAGAGGTTTGTGGGGGGGGGGGAATACAGGTACAGAATCATATGCTCAGTGACAAGATCACTGTACAGCATAAAGCTGGTAATTTAGCATTTGGTATGGTTCTGTGACTCTGTGAAGGTATTTAAGCTCCAAAGTACAATGCTCATTGGTTAATTTAATAGCAGTCAGCAGCATCTTTAGGAATTTAACAATTCTGGTTCAGATTCCTCTTAATGATATCATAAATACATAAACATTCGTAAATAAATAAAAAATCTATTTACGGGCCCCAAATCAGATGATTTCACATTTCAACAGAAGATCTTTAACAAATCAGAAATAAATGCATTATTTTTCTTGCAAAAGGTGTGTTTACACAGAATTTTGAATTACTTTTCAAGGATTTTTAAAAGGCATGAATACATAACATGGTAACGGTAGCCTATATTATGAGCTGGACATAAAGGAAGTCATAATTGGTAACACTTTCTTTAAATTCCATATTTATTATGCATTGTAAAGACATTATAAATGCATTATTATTCATTTATAATGTCTCATAATACACCTTATAATATAAAACTTCTCATAAATAATTGTAACCCAAATTATAATACATTACTGACCTATTCATAGTTATACCTTAGAATATAATGCATAATAAAATGATAAACATCAAATTTTATCTGCTGAATTTTTTCGGTCGCCAAGCACAGCTCCTGCATCACATCGGGTTTAGGACTACCCACGTGCAGCTCTTTCAGTGCCTTGGCCTGGTGTACTTGCAGGAGGGCCATGGCATGCAGGGCGAAGGCGGCCTGTCCAGCGGCACTGTAGGCTTTAGTCGCCAGAGACGACGAAGTCCTACAGGCCCTGGAGGGAAGTGCTGGACGATCCTGCCAGGTGATGGCGTTTTGTGGGCAGAGATGCACCGCAACCGCCTTATCCACCTGAGGGATCTCCGCGTACCCGTGGGCCATCCCGCCGTTGAGGGTAGTGAGAGCGGACGAGCTGGGAAGTCGAGTTCGGGCAGAAAAAGGTGCCCTCCAGGATCTCGTCAGCTCGTCGTGCACTTCCGGGAAGAAGAGGACTGCTCTGTGAGCGGTGCCCCGAGCCCAGGAACCAGTCATCTAGCCGCGAGGGCTCAGGGGAGGGTGGAGGGTTCCAGTCCAACCTGACACTCGCGGTGGCCCAGGCAAGCATGGCGGTCAGCTCTGCGTTGGCCTCAGACTGGGCAGGCAGACCCGAAGGTGGCAGCTCAGTCGAGTCCTCGGCATCTGACATCGCCAGTGCGCTCTCCGACGCAGCGATAGAGGGCTCATCCTGCTCGCAAGCCCCGAGAGAGATGTTAGGCTGGCCGTGAGGCTAAATGGTCTCATCTCAGAACTCGATGGGGGCAGATGAGCATGCTGGGGAATAGGAGGTCCGCGGGGAATTACCCGGCGAGACCGTGCCCCCCAAATCGCCTCCAGCACCAGCCAGGCCAGCCTTGTTCCTGTAGGTAGAAGGCGCAGCGCGGGGGGCGGCTGGAGTGGCTTTCCCTCGGAGGAAGGAAAGCCACGACCGCAACATTGCCATGATCTTATTCTCACAATAAGAACACAAGAACCATCCACGAACGCTACCTCAGTGTGAGCGCGGCCCAGACACGTGAGGCAGCGCCCGTGGCTGTCGGAGGCGGAGAGATAACGACCGCATCCAGGAATCACACAAAGATGGAAAGGCATCTTTAAAAAGACATTCATGTCAATGTGTTGCTCTGATAGAGGAAAATATACTCTTTGCAGAAATATATACTCTCTCAGTAGCGCTGTCAAAGCGCCCAGGGGTGTAGTCTGCACTAAGCGTGCAGAAGGAGAGAAAGCCGCTGAAATGCACCGTATATATCCAACAGCATACGCTTCTTTCTGAGGTGATTGGACCAGCAGTGGAATTCAGCTTGCTTACACACAACCGCTCGGCTCTGAAGAAAAATCTGAATGAGTGGTTGCGAGCCAGCTCCTTTTATACCCGTATGTCTGGGGGAGTGGCATGCAAATTCCACTCTGCAATTCTCATTGGCCTTTTCTCAAAGATTAGAGGTGTTTGGGGCTCCCAAGAGCGACCCTTAGGGTCACTACATCGACACAACGTCGAGTGAGTGACAGGAGTGGAACCAATGAAGGCCTGGTAGGGAGACCAAACCAGCAATACAGGGCTCACAGACGCTAAACACAGTATGCCATGTGCCAAATTGTTCATGTGAAAACTTTAAACCCTTAAGAATACAGATCTTTAAAGGTCAGCTCGGTTTGTATTGACATTTTTATAGTGCAGGGAGCAATTTTTCACTGTCAATTTAGCCAGATGTCATGCTCTCCTGTCCTCAGCATCCCCTCCAACTTGTGTGTTTAGTTGTCATCGCAGTCTATTCTGACATACGAAGCATTGACTTTGTCAAGCGTTATCCTTGACGGGAGACCAGGTTCTTGAATCTTGAAAGGCTGAACTCCTCCAATGGTTGCGAATAGGCTTGGGAATAAAAATAGAATTGGCATTGCGTGGCCACTCCGAACATCCTAAAGGACATTGTGATGCGTTTCTGGACAGGGCTGTTTGACATGAGCAGACTTCCCACACTGTGCAACACAAACAGAATGTGACCTTCTCTTTCAAGAAGAGCCACTGAGCCAACGCTTTTCAACACTTCTCCTCTGCCAAGACATCCGCACACACAACACATTATACATGATATTAAAATTCTCCAGTTAGCTGAGAGAAGGACAGACCCAAGGGGCAGTTCTTGAGTCAGACTCAAGTCTCCCTGCTGTAAGAAAACAAAAAACCTGTTTAAGCTGGTCTCCCAGCCTAGCCAAACTGGTACTCTGCTGGTTCAGATGGTCTCCCTGCCAGCACAAAAGCTTAGGCTGTTTTTCATTCATAACACAGAAGAGTTGACACCATACATCATGGGCTACCTCTAGAAAAGTTAGTGGAAATGCCATTCAGGCTCAGTTCTTAAATGTTACAGTATTTTTTGAATTATCGCTTTACTGTCCTGAATTCATTCAAACAGTTGCCAAAAGTGTAACGGATTATTCTTCGGCCAGGCAAGGGATCCATCTGGAAGAAAACCTTGAAAAGGAGTGAACGAGGACAGCGTGTGATTGTTGATGGCACAGGAGCGTGTCACAAGCTGACTCAAAATCACATGCACAGTGTGCCTTGATCAGCCACAGGACATTTGATGTTGACTCACACATTGTTGTTGAATGACACATTTATTTATTTATTTTTTATCCTTAGGAGTCTTCTAAAACTTTATGAAGGTCATGGGCAAAGATAAATTACACATTTGTATTTTCGTAGACAGATGGACGGATTTTATTAAAGCGCAAACCCCGATTTGTCTATGATTTCTCTTGTTAACAGTCACTGTTTTTATAGAGTTAATTTATATTCGTGATGTCTAATTAGGATTTGGCATGTCACCTCACAGACGGGACATGTTTGGTTGCCATGGAAAATGTTTATTAAGTCACAGTGTTTTTTTTTTTTTTTTCCTAGTGTGACTTGATGCCAGAAAGATATAACTAGATATATCCACCCAGGCTTTAGCTGAGATTTATATGTTTCAATTTGTCATAATTACATGCAAATTTAAATGGTTTAACACTAATTACTAAAAAATGTTAATTTTAAAAGGGGATTAGTTATTATAACTTTCCACGTTAGTACTTTGTAAAGTCTCTTCAAAGCAGAGATGAGGACACTGGCCCAGAGACAAAGCCAAAGCAGTGGGGCGTGAGGGATCTTTTCTACCAAAAGATTAGGCTAATATATTTCATAGAGTTCATTAGTCGAGGGCACTTGGATATTAATATTACAAGATAAGATCAACATTTGTTTTCAAGCTGGGTGACAGCAGTCCAGTTTTTGTGTTCAAATATATTTACATTTGGAATATTTATTGTTTTGTTATTTTTACATTCAGATACCTATGTATGGGACATAGGAGTACTTTTGACTGAGAAAGTTTAGGTTACTGTATGGGGGTTCAGAGGTAACCCCTGAGAGAAAATTTTTAAAATGTAAGTTTGAATGGACCATTTTTTATTTTCCTAAAGTGGGAATCTAATAACAATAAACTAGCAATTTATATCTTAAAAATACTGTTTGCTTAAGTTAAGTATAAATGGGCTGACTATGATTTAATGGGAATATTCTCATCATAAGCAGAGAACTCTTCTAGCAGGCTAACTAATAATTTCTATTAATTATAACTAATAATCAGAGATGATGATATCTCTGATTAATTTTCACAAAATCAAAACAAAAAACTGTTTGTCATGTAAGGCATGTAACATGCTGATAAATAAAGCTAAAGTTAGACGGAAAAAGATGTCAGTCTAAAAAGGTGACTCGTGAACATGTCACAAACCTAGCTGAACCATCCGAGTCATTTATTAGACAGATGAATGAAGATTTCACTTTGCTTTATTCTCATTTTCTGCAGTGTGTTTTAGCGAAAGATGTGAGGGAGAGAGTCAACACTCACGAAGCAGGAAATGAGGCATGTTTGGTGCTTGAGAAAAATATGATATAGCGCTGATCACCCCTGAGTGCTTGTTGTGTGTGTATAGCTCCAGTGTTTTGACGCACTGCTCACTAAAACTGTAGAAACGTTAAGATAGGACAACCGTTGTCATTATCTCATGGTCCAGATGGAACCAAGGCGGGGTCTGGACTTGGACCGCGGTCCGCTAATTGGTGACTGCTGTCCTAGACAGAAGTGAGATTAAATGCTGAGCAAATTGAGACTTTTGCTTAAGTCTCCTGGATCTCAGATTTTTCTGCTGAGAAAAAGACCCCTGTGTGTCTCATCTAGAGTTTTAGTAAAGATCTCAATAATGCCTCTGACAACTCAGATTTACCAAGATATCAAAGTCTACAATCAAAATTTTGAGATTTCAATATGAACTTAAAGACCAAATTATCTGAGCCACACTATCCACATTCATTTGATAGCTTTTTACTGTAAAATTCCTTTGGAAAAATATAAATTGGCATACATTTAAGAAAAAGTGAGACAATGTTGCTACCTTAACAAAACATTACTGAGAATTTAATTAAGTCTCCAAAGCTATGAAAGGGCAACCTCTGAGCAACAAAATTTTGAATTGCTGCATAAACATAGCGTGACAGTAAAATATTACAAAGATTAAGGCCATAAATAGGAATAATCATATTTGTTTGTAATTACTTTAAGTTGTGTTGCCACACACTCGTCTTTAACGCATATTTGTGTTTGCATCCATCTGCTTTTGATAAGATGCAAATTGATTATTTGTTATAATAATCTATTGACTTTAGGTAATTCTAACAGAACATAAGCTGCTTCCTTGTGGCCAAAAAAATTGTTTTGAATGATGGGAATATCCAATTTGGTTCATTTGGGCAGTGGCTAACATAGACACACAGGCACAGCCCTCTGAGGCTAATTTGGATTTATCTGTTAGATGCCATTTTAAAATGCTCTCCACTTACATTAATGCAAAGTGAACCAATTCAATTCCCTAGCAAATATGATCAAGACAAATACGGCATTATGGGACCTAGTAGAACCTCTAAATTGTCGGTCACTGTCTGCTGAACCCCTGCCATTATCAAATATTGCTGGAAGCCTGGTCCGACCTTACAGGAAAGCACTGGCGTTTTAACTCCGGAGACAGACAGACATGAATAAATAGAGTTCTAGGTGGTGCTGTCGTGACCAGAGCAAATGTCCTCAGTTTGCCATACAGCATTCACTTTTCATTACCTTTGACTTTACTTTTAGAGGAGAAATTAGGGGTGTAAAACTCATTTTAGATTGACCCAAAAAATACCACCTTTTTATTTATTAAACCTCGGGTGTACCCACGGAGAGAATATTCATAACACTTGCTCTTCTGGAAATGTAAGCGCAGCGTAGTTCTAGCAGGAAGACAAGCAGCTGTACATCATCACACCATTAGCTAGGTAACTCCTGGCCAATCACATGTAAGCCATTGCTTTATAAGTCTGCTCACAATCTATCACATTGCTGTTTCAGTGTGCTAACATGGCAACCTCCACCACCCCACCACCACAGTTGAGTCCCGTCCTGCACGGGGGTAGGCTCCTCACCCCTGCCTCCTATCTCTGGCAGGATATGATGGTTCCGAGTACAACATCTTCGGACAGCCAGATGGGGCTTACGCCAAAGAGAGACATTACATTTCTGTTTTATATTCATCAAATAAATGTCATCTTAAATTTCACTCAAGTCTGCGAGTCTTCCTGATAGAACTTGTAAAGTCCAGAATCATATTTTTACTTTACTGATAGTTTAGGATTGGGGTTTGGATTTAATAATATGCATTCCTGTTGATTGTTTAACATCATTTACAACTAAAAATACAACTCATTTTTGGCTCCACTCTGTGGACATTTCATTTGAAAACTGGTGTTCACACATGTCAATATGTTCAACAACAACACTTCCAGCTTTGGCCAATGGAGGCAGTGATTCTAATTTCAGATTACAGACCGATTCAGTAAACAGACTGATTTTAGCAGTCTAAAAAATCCAATAATGGTTTAAAGGAAATAGAGCCCATGGAATTTACTGATGAAATTAGCTTAAGGGAATATTAATCAAACAACAATATTGACCAGAATAGACAGAACCACTCACTGCTTTTTGACGGATATCTTAAGTAGCTTTAATAAGCCTGTTTTATTAGTCAAACTCATCAAATCAGTATTAATATCATATCTTATGTATTATATCTAATAATCATTCAGTGGGGACTTGGAAACAATTGTGTAATCTTATCTAGGGAAAATTGTAACATATGTAGCCAAGTGGAGAAATTTTTGCGACACCTTCTTTCCGGCACTCTCTTGTAGATGTGAGAACATACATTGTACAAGAGAGCTCCCAATTTTGTTTATCGTTTGAGAATTCTTTGGGATGCATATGGAATGCATGTGTAGAGTTTGACCATGTTTTGTATACATGCAAGGACTGACCTCTACCGTATTTCATTTTTGAATTTCATTTTCATATTTTATTACCATAATTTTTATTTTTGTATATCATTTCCATTTTCATTTTACAGTTTTTCATTATTTTAATTTCTTTATATATACGGCGCTATCAACCGCTGTTTTTTTTCTTTTCTTAAAACAGCCGTCGGGGGGCCTGGGTAGCTCAGCGAGTAAAGACACTGACTACCACCCCTGGAGTTGCAAGTTCAAATCCAGGGTGTGCTGAGTGACTCCAGCCATGTCTCCTAAGCAACCAAATTGGCCCAGTTGCTAGGGGGGGTAAAATCACATGGGTTAACCTCCACATGGTCACTACAGTGTGGTTCGCTCTCGGTGGGGCGCGTGGTGAGTTGTGCGTGGATGACGCGGTGGATGGCGTGAAGCCTCCACACGTGCTATTTCTCCGCGGTAACGCGCTCAACAAGCCACGTGATAAGATGCGATAAGATGCGGAGGCAACTGAGATTCGTCCTCCGCCACCTGGATTGAGGTGAGTCACTACACCACCATGAGGACTTAGAGTGCATTGGGAATTGGGCATTCTAAATTGGGGAGAAAAAAATAAAAAATAAAATAAAAAAACAGCCATCAGATTAACCCCCAAAATATATTTTTGTATTCTGTGTTTTTTATTCATAACCCACTGGTTACACATAGACTTTCATATTAATCTTTGACACCCCTGGTGAAAACTGTAACAGTATAACAATTTTAGCAATTTGAAACTTTGTATTGCATCACTTCTCATACTAATGGCTCCTTAGGATGAATCGCTTTTGCTGTATTTGTAAGTCGCTTTGGATAAGAGCGTTTGGTAAATGAATAAATGTACACTACCGGTCAAAAGTTTTGAAACACATTCTTTATTATAATTTATTTCTTCACATTTAAGAATAATAGTGAAGTCATCAAAAATATGGAATAACATAAATGGAACTATGAGAATTATGTTGTGACTAAACAAAATCCAAAATAAATCAAAACTGTGTTATATTTTAGCATCTTCAAAGTAGTCACCCTTTGCCTAGAATTTGCAGAAATGTACTCTTGGCAGTTTCTCAACTAACTTCTTGAGGTATCACCCTGGGGTGCTTTTTAAACAGTATTGAAGGAGTTCCCATCTATGTTGGGCACTTACTGGCTGCTTTTCTTTATTATTTGGTCCAAATCATCAATTTCAAATTTTTTTTTAATTAAATTTTTGTTTTGTAATTAAATTAATATGGTGGCACAATTATATTTTTGTCTACAAAATTAATTTCAAACATTTAAGCTTACGCCTTCAGATCAAAAGATTTTTAAGATCATGAGAAACATTTCAGGCAAATGTTTCAAAAGTTTTGACTGGTAGTGTAAATGTATAATAGATGTTCATTGTTATGACCTCCACTTTCCCACCAAAAGGTACATTTGGCAGGCCTACAGTACTCAAAGACTGCTGGACGATGTGTATGTATGTTTATCTGCCCACTGTGCAAAAACTGTAGGTCAGTAACTGATAACTGTGAACTGTTTTCTCTCTTTTTTATCTCTTCTAAATTATTTTTGTTACTCTTTGACCTTTGCCCTCTTGATCAAATGAGGTAATGCCTTTGGCAGCTGCTCCATCTTTTCTAAGCCATGGGATCCCTGTTATGAGTGACTCTTCTAAGACTATCTGTCTATCTCTATGTCTGTTACTCTATAATTCAGGTAATCTATAGTTTTATCCATGTATATGGGTTTCCAATAGCTCCAATAAATTGTGCTTACATCTAAATTTGCATCTATTTCAGGTATGCAAATTATGCATGTAAGAACAAACAAACAGTATCCTTCAAACTTGTCTTAATCAGTGTCAATTAAATGTTGCACAGTTAAAGACATTACATTAACAACAACAGTCAAAATCTATCAGTTCTTCCACATTTTACTTGTAATTTGATCATAACTGTTTATTTTCCTAATTAGTTTTGGGTAGCAGAGAATGGTGACAAACAAGAAACATGAAGGTAGTTGGCCCAATACAATCTGTTTATGTTCAGCAATTGGCCGCGCAAAACAAAAAGTCACACCCCCAACTCACACCATTGGTTGAGCAATTGTTGCTACTGTACTGTATGTTGGGCTGGTTGGAATGCTCAAACAAACAGACCAATGTTTTGAAAGTGCCACAGAGCCACTGTGTTTACACTTTTCAATGAAATTGACCTACAAATAGCTCACTTATAGTTATTCCTGCACATTAAACTAGGATAGAAGAAAAAAATTTATTGAATTGAAATGACACACTTTTTAAAGTAACTGTCTTTAAGGTGAAATATCACTGTTGTAACATTTCTTCAGTGACATCAGCCCTAAATTGTAGCCTCAAACAGGAATCTATGTACTGTTAACACCCAAAACTGATGCTAGAAGTCCACGCTGACCTTATTTGTCACATTATGGTATTTTATGAAGGGTGGATGTCTTATGCTGTGTATTTTTTCGGTTTTTCTCTTTGTGCTGAGACAGAGGCAGAAAAACTGAACATTTTATTCCTTTCCTAAAAAAAATTATTTAATTGTGAAGAAAATTAGCTTTCCTTTAGTTTTGTTACTTTTTGGTTCTAGCTATTACATAAATTACACATCAATTTCATGGGATGTAATTTCGCTTAAATTATTCAGCCCTGAAAACCTAAATACTTTTTTCTGTCACTTTGAAACAAAACCCACTCTTTATCTAAAATGAAATCAGACCAAGTCTAATGTGCGGATGCAAATATCTTCTCTATGCATGAATGACATAATAGAGATGTTTATAGATTTCCAATCTCCTTGTTTTAATGGTGGAGCTGCATTACTTTTTGCTCAAGGACTGTTTAGTTTCTGTAGAACGCGTTCTCTTCATGCCCTTTTCTAGCGGTGGTTTGTTTTTTTTTATTTATTTTGGGTCTTTGTGGTTGGTGGCATTTGGCATATATTTTCTGTTGATGTGAGCCTATTAGCAGTTTCTATGTGTGTTTGTGTATGTGTGGTTGTTTGTGTGTGGCTTCAAATCTGTCATTTCTCACAGGCTCTGTGAGTAGTGCTCTTTTTCCAGCACATGCCTTTGATGTCTTCCCCACAAACTGCCAATGCCGCACCTGCAGGAAGACTCAGTATTTCATCAGTCTCTGTGTCTCGTTCTGTTCCAAGATCAGCCTGGCTCTTGAAGGTGCTGCCTGAATTCGCCATGAAGACCCAATAACCCCTTATATAAATGGTGTGCATGGTATGAAATGGGATGCTGGGTGTTTGCTGTGTGCTTGTTTTAGTTTGTTCAAGCAGATGCATTTTCTCAGAGGAAGGAAGGGAAGCAGTGCATAATGGACAGTACAAAAGTAAAACTAAACAAATATTTTAAAAAATGAGCTCAAACAATGTGTAAAGCACTCATTTTACTAAACCATCCAACAGCTATCTAAAACTAAACTATCGAACAGTGACACAAGCAGATTCAGTATTAGAGGGAGCTAACATCTCTCGTGCCTCACGTAAGCTCATTGTGTTCTCACAGAGCTCCTAAAGTCTGGTGTAAATGTGAGGGGGGTAACAGCGAAGTACAGGTGAAAAAGTTACATATGAGTGTGCTTACCGAAAAATCGAACCACTGCCCCCAGTTTTGTTGCACATATGGGCACGCGTGAGCTCCAGTTTTTGAGTGAATTGTCCATAGAGTGGCGCCAAAAGCGAGTAGCATTTTTAGTGCAATTATTGTAATACAGTCAATGCACATTTGGTAAACTCTACCTCCTAACCCAAACCCCAATCCTAAACCTTACCATCAGTGGAGTAAAAATGTAATTTTTGAGCAAAAATGCAACCTCCGAATCACACTTAACATTGTTTATGTGAACAAGATTACTTTCTGGTTACCACAGGACCAGAACCTGTTTTTCTGATTATGTTGGTGTGCACGGGAGGTTGCATGTGTGAGCTCTCAAGTTAGTTTAACTTGAGCTGCAAATAAGTAATGTTCTCAGTGTTGCTGTTTTGACATACACTAAAAAGTGGTTAGAAGAAACCCATGTTGTATGGATTTGCATATATGCAGTATAAAAGATTACACTGTGCAAACATCATATGGAAATGAAACATGAGTTTATATTGGACTAAAAAACTTAGAATGCAGAGAGGGGGATCTGCTTCTTTATTCATTATTTCTGAAGTTACTACCCAGTGATATATAAACAGAGAAGATCTGGAGTTGATGGTCAAACTGCAGCAGACAGAAAGGTGAAGAGGGGTCATTTGTTCTGGCTACACTGCCAGCTCTCTGAGACTGATTGCTCACTGAGCACTCTCTCTCTCTTTAATCAACTTGTCAACTCCTCCTCATTTTCATTAACCTCCATTTGTTTAGAATCATCATCATTAATTACATAATTTATATGTTAGCCGACATGATCATCTGTTCATTTAAGTTATTGCAGGCACATAAGGAAGTTTGCCATTTGTCAGAAGTGACAGAATGGATTTGGATATGAAGATATAGTATGAAGTTGACAGTTAGATCATCATTTTCTATCTGTGCTTCATTTGTATATTTGTTTGAGGCTAATCTTTAAACTTCCCCCTGCAATACAAAAAATAAAACTAACAATATGTATGCAATACATGCATATAGTGGGCCCAAAAATATTTGGACAATTATGTCATACTTAAAAATGCCCTTGCATTATATAACACAATATCAAATCAATGGCATTTATTTTGTAAAGAAATATAGCACAAACACACTTTTCAAACATAAAATTTGGCTGAAATAAGTTAGCTTTCCAGTTGTAAAAAACAGATATGGTGTTGAAAATGAAAAAAAAAATAAAATGAAAAAAATAAAAAAAATTATTGTGACACTGTGTAGTTGTTAAATATTAGTTCAACATGTCATAGATAAAGGTGCATTTTTAATTAATAATTTTCTGCAGTTCAAATAAATATTTCTGCAGTATGACAAATTAATTTCTAAAATGACAAATATTCCATATAGTCTCTTAATTAATATGAGCTTCTATAAATGACATGTGCAATAATTAAACAGGTATTGGAAAAAATGATGAAAAATGGTTTTGGATGGATACAGCTGTCACTGCTTTGCATGTCATGTCAGCTACCCAAATTCATGCATTATGTACATACTGTACAAACCTTTATATGAAACTTACATTTCTGTATTTATTCTCCTTTGATGCGTTTCTCAAAATGAATAACTGATATAATTTACTCTTATGTGACTTGGAATTCTTATTAATAACTTATGCACTTTGAAAGAGCATTGTGATTTTTGTTTTTTTTAAACACTTGACTGAAAAAAAGTTTTGAAACACTTGACTAAAATGTCATGATTTTAAAAATCTTTTGATCTGAAGGCTTAAATGCTTAAATGTTTGAAATTAGTTTTGTAGACAAAAATATAATTGTGCCACCATATTAATTTATTTCATTATAAAACTAAAATTTAATAAAAAAATAATAATAATGTTTTTGAAATTGATGACTTGGACTAAATAATAAAGAAAAGCAGCCAATAAGTGCCCAACATAGATGGGAACTCCTTCAATACTGTTTAAAAAGCATCCCAGGGTGATACCTCAAGAAGTTGGTTGAGAAAATGTCAGGAGTACATTTCTGCAAATTCTAGGCAAAGGGTGAATACTTTGAAGATGCTAAAATATAACACAGTTTTGATTTATTTTGGATTTTGTTTAGTCACAACATAATTCCCATAGTTCCATTTATGTTATTCCATAGTTTTGATGATTTTACTATTATTCTAAAACGTGAAAAAAAAAAAAAAAAAATATACATATATATATATATAATAAATATATATAATAAAGAATGAGTAAGTGTTTCAAAACTTTTGACCGGTAGTGTACACACACACACACACACACACACACACACACACACACATATATATAAAACACAATTCGAATTAAAAATGTATTGGTAGAATGTTTGCTAGTTGAAAATAGTTGAAATTGTTGTTTACCATCAATGGAGTGGTGGTGATGTAGTGGACTAAAGCACTGAACTGGTAAGAGGAAGGTTGTTGGTTCAAGCCCTACAGCCACGACCATTGTGTTCTTGAGCAAGGCACTTAACTCCAGGTTGCTCCAGGGGGATTGTCCCTGTAATCAGGGCACTGTAAGTCACTTTGGATAAAAGCATCTGCCAAATTTGTAAATGTAAATTTTATTTCTCATACAATATGTCACAGTTGCTTCATAAATGTACAAAATGTTACTCATGGTGATGTAGTTTAATATAAGTGCTGAACTTTTCATCCTCAAAGTTTTGTTGTCTCTTCTGCATGATAATTCCTTTTAAACCACTTTAAGCAGCAAACCAAATTATTTATAACATTAACAGACAAAATTCCATTATCCAAATGTTAAACAAATCTATAATGGACATTCAAAAATTCCAAAGAAACGAGCCTTAAATATCTGTTTTCATATTCATATGTGAATGTACTGACATGTTAAGTATTACAGTGCATAATGTTTGTTAGTGATCAATCAGTCACTATAAAGAGCTACGATTATTTACATTCTCATTACAAGTCCTACTCACATTTCATTACCGATTCTATAAGCCAAACAAATCATGTTCAAATTATATGTCAGCAGACATAGATGCCATTATACTGTATATTCTATGGGAACTGAGATGCATTCTCATAATCGAGACTTACTAGCAAACACATTTACTCTCATTTTCTGATGCAAACAAGAGCAGTTGGTTTTTTTAGAGAATGCAGGGTGGAAAACTGTCAGAAAGGCAAGCGCAAATTGGGCTAGGCCACCTTTTTATTTATTTTTTTCAAAAATAGCTTGAATGGACAAGTTAATTCTATTCATTGCGCTTATGCAAAGGCTGAGTTCAATTCCAACTTTATCAAGTATAAAAAGTTAAGTTAGTATGAAAAACTTCATTCGACAAGTTCAGGAGACATATGATAAAATATATGATGTATAATGGTTAAGCAAATTCTACAGAGGAAAATAGTGACCTAAATAAAAATGATTGACACTATATAAAATTACTGTTTAATATGAAGTCAATCTCAATTATTTACCACATTTATATTTTATTATTTTAGCTGGTATGGCATATACATGTCATGAACTTAATGGGCATATTGGAAAAGAACTGCTGTCCTACATATTCTGTACTTGACAGTGATATAGTTTGTCATACAGTTCACTAACATGGAGCCATAATTGTATTAGAATGTTTGAATATTATCTGTAATGTTATTAAACACAATTTAAAGGAGCATTTTGCACCCAAAATTATAATTCTGTCACGATTCACTCACCCTCATATGGTTCCTAACCTGTATGAGTTTCTTTCTTAATGAGTTTCTTATCTTGGTCTGTCTTTTGAATACAATGACAGTTGATAGAGACTCACTTTAAAGCTTTAAAAGGACTCAAAAATATCATAAATATAGTTCATGTGGTTCATCATATGTCAGTCTTCTGAATGCATACAATATATTCAAGTAATTTTTTTGCCATCTCCGTTGGTATCTTCAGATAAATACTGAGAATTCAATTCTGTTACAATATAATTACAGTAAGGCATGGACATCTGACCAACATAATGTGCATGCAGCTTTCTAATGACACCTGATTGACCCTAGGTCACTAATACTGTTTGTGGTTTTACTTCCTTAGAGCTGATGCTCAGTGGTATATTTCTTTTCTGCCCTGTTTTTATATCTTTCACACTGTGTATCTTGCCTTGCCAACAGTGCTGAACACATATTAGCTTACTGTAGAGTTATATTCTTATGTTTCCGTGCCATATCCATTCTTACAACTAGCTACATCGCCACACTGCCTGAGGAGTCCATCTAACTCCTCCACTGCCCTGTCTCCTCCTTGCTTGCACTGTTATAACAACTTTATTGAACATTGATACCGAAACCACAGCACCAGCACTGTTATGTTCCTTCACAGCTGGAGATACCTAGAGATGCTCTTTGGACTGGATTACAGTTCATTCTAAAAGCGATCAAATTGAGCAAGGAAAGGTAATTATTGTATAAGTGTGCAATTTTTTTAATGTTAAATATGCTATGCAGACACAACTATAAGTATACCATTCGTTTACACTTTTAATATTTTACCATACAGCAACTGGTTTTAAAGTAATTTCAACATCCTGACAAGCACAACACAGCAACATTGACTCCTTGAAACCTGTTTGAAAACAATCATTAGTTTTGCAATTCCATTTGGCAACACTAGTTGGCACAGGAATTACACACTTTAAGGGAGAGAGATGGAAGTGATACTCCAATGCTAGCTATTGGATTTAGAGCAGTGGTGTAGTAGTGTCTGAAGAGGTGGGCATGCTGTGAATCAATGAATTTATGTCTTAGGTCAGTTAGGATCACTACTTTATCTATGCATGTGAAATGTCAGAATAATAGTAGAGAGAATTATATATTTCAGCTTTTATTACTTTCATCACATTCCCAGTCGGTCAGAAGTTTACATACACTTTGTTAGTATTTGGTAGCATTGCCTTTAAATTGTTTAACTTGGGTCAAACATTTTGGGTAGCCTTCCACAAGCTTCTCACAATAAGTTGCTGGAATTTTGGTCCATTCCTCCTGGCAAAACTGGTGTAACTGAGTCAGTTTGTGGCCTCCTTGCTCGCACATGCTTTTTTAGCAAATTTTCTATCGGATTGAAGTCAGGGCTTTGTGATGGCCACTCCAATACCTTGACTTTGTTATCCTTGAGCCATTTTGCCACAAATTTGGTGGTATGCTTGGGGTCATTGTCCATTTGGAAGACCCATTTGCGACTGAGCTTTAACTTCCTGGCTGATGTCTTGAGATGTTGCTTCAATATATCCACATAATTTTCCTTCATCATGATTCCATCTATTTTGTGAAATGCATGAGTCCCTCCTGCAGCAAAGCACCCCCACAACATGATGCTGCCACCCCCATGCTTCACGGTTGGGGTGGTGTTCTTCGGCTTGCAAGCCTCACCCTTTTTCCTCCAAACATAACAATATTCATTATGGCCAAACAGTTCAATTTTTGTTTCATCAGACCAGAGGACATTTCTCCAAAAAGTAAGATCTTTGTCCCCATGTGCACTTGCAAACTGTATTCTGGCTTTTTATGGTGGTTTTGGAGCAGTGGCTTCTTCCTTGCTGAGCAGCCTTTCAAGTTATGTCGAATATAGGACTCGCTTTACTGTGGATATAGATACTTGTGTACCTGTTTCCTCCAGCATCTTCACAAGGTCCTTTGCTGTTGTTCTGGGACTGATTTTCACTTTTTGCGCCAAACTACGTCCATCTCTAAGAGACAGAATGCATCTCCTTCCTGAGCAGTATGATGGCTGCGTGGTACCATGGTGTTTATACTTGCGTACTGTTGTTTGTACAGATGAACATGGGACCTTGAGGCATTTGGAAATTGTCCCCAAGGATGAACCACACTTGTGGAGGTCCACAATTTTTTTTCTGAGGTCTTGGCTGATTTATTTTGTTTTCCCCATGATGTCAAGCAAAGAGGCACTGAGTTTGAAGTTAGGCCTTAAAATGCATCCACAGGTACACCTCCAATTCAGTACACCCCCTATCAGAAGCTAATTGGCTAATTGTCTAAAGGCTTGACATAATTTACTGGAATTTTCATAGCTAAAAAAATAAATAAAGGCACAGTTAACTTGGTGTATGTAAACTTCTGACCCACTGGAATTGTGATATTGTGAATTAAAAGTGAAACAATCTGTCTGTAAACAATAGTTGGAAAAATTACTTGTGTCATACACAAAGCGGAAGTCCTAAACGACATGCCAAAACTATAGTTTGCTAATATTAAATCTGTGGAGTATAAAAAAAATGAGTTGTAATGACTTCAACCTAAGTGTATGTAAACTTCTGACTTCAACTGTAAGAATTAATGGTTATTTATAATTCCCATTACAAATAACTGTGTTTTTTGTTATTTATTCGTGTACTATAATGTTATTTTCTGTGTATTGTAAAATTGTTTTCCTACTTTAAGATATAATGAGACACACAGAAAAGACATTTGATATAATTAAGGGACACAGTTGTCCGGTATCTGCAAAGAGCATCAAAAACTAACACAGGTGCAATAACATGCTGTATTTTGACAAAGTTTAATTGCATGAGTTAAATTTAAATTATATATGTATATATATATATATATATATATATATATATAAACTCACCAAAAAAAGAAACGTCCCTTTTTCAGGACACTGATAAGTTTGTAAAAATCCAAATAACTTCACAGATCTTTATTGTAAAGGGTTTAAACAATGTTTTCCATGCTTGTTCAATGAACTATAAACAATTAATGAACATGCACCTGTGGAACGGTCATTAAGACACTAACAGCTTACAGATGGTAGGCAATTAAGGTCACAGTTATAAAAACTTAGGACACTAATGAGACCTTTCTACTGACTCTGAAAAACACCAAAAGAAAGATGCCCAGGGTCCCTGCTCATCAACGTGAATGTGCCTTAGGCATGCTACATGGAAGCATGAGGACTGCAGATGTAGCCAGGGCAATAAACTGCAATGTCCATACTGTGAGACACCTAAGACAGCGCTACAGGGAGACAGGAAGGACAGTTGATCATCCTCGCAGTGGCAGACCACGTGTAACAACACCTGCACAGGATCGGTACATCCGAATATCACACCTGCGGAACAGGTACAGGATGGCAACAACAACTGCCTGAGTTACACCAGGAACGCACAATCCCTCCATCAGTGCTCAGACTGTCCGCAATAGGCTGAGAGAGGCTGGACTGAGGGCTTGTAGGCCTGTTGTAAGGCAGGTCCTTACCAGACATCACCTGCAACAACGTCGCCTGTGGGCACAAACCCACCTTCGCTGGACCAGACAGGACTGGCAAAAAGTGCTCTTCACTGACGAGTCGTGGTTTTGTCTCACCAGGGGTGATGGTCAGACTCGCGTTTATCATCGAAGGAATGAGCGTTACAACGAGGCCTGTACTCTGGAGCAGGAACGATTTGGAGGTGGAGGGTCCGTCATGGTCTGTGGCGGTTTGTCACAGCATCATCGGACTGAGCTTGTTGTCATTGCAGGCAATCTCAGTGCTGTGCGTTACAGGGAAAACATCCTCCTCCCTCATGTGGTACCCTTCCTGCAGGCTCATCCTGACATGACCCTCCAGCATGACAATGCCACCAGCCATAACACTCATTCTGTGCGTGATTTCCTGCAAGACAGGAATGTCAGTGTTCTGCCATGGCCAGCAAAGACCCCGGATCTCAATCCCATTGAGCACATCTGGGACCTGTTGGATCGGAGGGTGAGGGATAGGGCCATTCCCCCCAGTAACATCTCACAGCAAGAACTGGCATCTGGTGCAGTTCATGAGGAGGAGATGCACTGCAGTAATTAATGCAGCTGGTGGCCACACCAGTTACTTTTGATTTTGACCCCCCCTTTGTTCAGGGACACATTATTCCATTTCTGTTAGTCACATGTCTGTGAAACTTGTTCAGTTTGTGTCTTAGTTGTTGAATCTTTTTATGTTCATACAAATATTTACAGAACTGCTGAAAATAAAAGCAGTTGAAAGTGAGAGGAGGTTTCTTTTTTTCTTCTGAGTTTATATATATGGATCAGCTAAGTCGGACTGCCTGTACCAACACTTGTGCTCCCGCTGCTCCTTGCGCATTTAGAGAGAATCACTGTTCACTTTTTAAAATAATAATAATAATAATAATAATAATAAAAACACACAATTCATCAATGGTGCTGTGGCATCATGTTTTTAGATTGAAAATGTTATGGGCCAAAAGCCTACTTGTTGTTCTGGCAGCCATACGTATCATCACTTATTTTATACGCAAAATCCTAAGAAAGATTTGTGGGCATACGGCGTATACCCTAGACTACACTACTGATTTGGAGTTATTGGATTATGAAAGAAGCCTGTCATTGCATGACTATGACAGCTTTACGAGCAAATCTCTGCAAAGCTTTATGGCCTCGGGACATTGAGTCACATCACGTTCATTTTTGGTGCAGAGGGTTTTCTGCAGAGTGGGTCAGTTGGCAGGTTAGCACTCAGTTTGAATGAGTTTGAGGACTGGCAGCAGCCACTGGTCTACTTATGAAGTCAAAAGATCGGCTCAGATCTGCTGCAGCTACCTTGGTTCATCTAAAGTGATTATAACAGTTTCTGGGCTCTTTGAGGACTGAATGTAGTGGAAACTGAAAGATTAAGACAGATATATCTTAGAAGAGACTTTTAGGACATCGAGAGACTGATCAAGACTCAATCTGACATATTTTTCTCCTCAAGGCCTGAAGTTACGAGCCCTGAGGTCTTAAAGATGAATCTCTGGCTCAAGCCATGGGGCCATCCTCTACCATCAGCAAATTTGAAGCAGAACAGACTTGCATGGGCATTATTAGAACAATGTTCACTGTGTCAGCAATATGGGGCCTACATAATTGTCAATCTGACCATGTTTGAGCCCACATATTCCCATTTCCAACTGCTGCACTCATGGGCATCTCTGAGAGCTGAAGACTAATTAAATTCCAGTCACAGTGGTTAGTCAGAGAAAAAGAGTTGGGTTTTATGTCTGTCTTATGTGTGTGTGTGTTTTTTTTTAAATTTTTTTTATCAGAAGATAAACATTTAGAGGAATACTTTTCATCCTTACCATAGCAAGACCCATTTTGCAAGCTCCAGGTTTCTGAACCCTGGAAACAGACAACTGATTTTTGTTTTGTGCCACTCACATTTTGCTACCATATTATTGAGGTCAGAACGCATTACCAATGCACGGTCGGGTTAAACATTCTTTAAAGGAATATTCCGTGTCCAATACAAGTTAAGCTCAGTCGACAGCATTTGTGGCATAATGTTGATTACCACAAAAATGTATTTAGACTGGACCCTCCTTAAAACAAGAAGCAAAATCGAGGTTGCAGTGAATCACTTACAATGGAAGTGAATGGGGCCAATTTTTGGAGGGTTTAAAGGGCAGAAATTAGAAGCTTATAATTGTATAAAAGCACTTAACTTTACTGCTCAAATAATACGCAAGTTTTAACAGAAGAATTAATGTGTTTAAATTGTCATTTTTACAGTCATTTTAGAGTTTTAGGGTTTGTTGATATTACATCGTCATGACAATGAAGTTGTAAAATTGGCTATAACTTTACACAGAAAAGGTTAGTAAGTGATTTTATCACACTAAAATCTTTACACGCATATTGTTTATGTCTTGTGGCTTTAATTTAGAAAAAGTGAGTATTTTAACGTTTAAAAATTGGCCCCCATTCACTTCCATTGTTAGTGCCTCACTGTAACCCCCCTTACAAAAATCGAGATTTCACTGTAAATTTGCCACAAACTTGCGGTAAATTCGCCACTGATTATTTTCACATGCAAATAAGCTTTGCAGCAAACTTGCGTCAAATTGTTCATTGTTGCCATAGGTTTGCTGCAGGTTTACCACTATCGGGGAAGAGCTGCAAACTTCTGGCAAACATTTGCGATGAATCACAAGTTCATTTGCATGTGAAAATAATGAGTGCCAAATTAGTGGCAAGTTTACGGCTAATTCGCCAGAACTCCAGATTTTTTGTAAGGGCCAAGGGAAAGTCAAAATGAACTTTTGTGGTAATCAATATTATGCCACAAATGCTTTCGATTAAGCACAACTTGTATTGCATACAGAATCTTCCTTTGTCATGCATTCTTTCATTGCTGTGGGGGTAATACACCTCAGTATTTAAGGGGCAATGAGTGACCGTCAAAGGTTTGTGCCATACAACCGGATGTGTTATTATTCAGGTAAGCTGCTATAAAAAAAAATTGACTTTAACTTACTTGCTCAGCAATATTCTCTTCAAACTGTTGCTCTGCCATTACAGTAGTTGACAAGAAAGAAAAAAAACTCATGATAGAAGCTGACAGTTCACACTAATGTTAACACTCTACTTCAGTGAGAGAGGGCCCATTAGACTTTCATAAACATCTGTCCAGACAAGTCCAGCAAGTCTCAACTGATTGATGTTCCATCAGATGTACTGCTGGTTTGCATTGTTTAGTCTCTCAAGAAGCAGAAGACTCTTGTGAAAAAAACACTATAGAGTTCCCTATCTGTCACTCACTCAACATTGTGTCGATGTAGTGACACTAGGGGTCACTCTTGGGAGCCCCAAACACCTCTGCTTTTTTTAAAAAAGGCCAATGGGAATTGGCAAGTGGAATTTGCATGCCACTCCCCTGGACAAACAGGTATAAAAGGAGCTGGTATGCAACCACTCATTCAGATTTTATTTTTTCTTTCTTTCTGGAAGTGCATGAGGAGCTGACAAGATAGTGGGAGGCACCTTTTACTGTCCGGTCCCGGTCTTTCAGCTCCCCCGCTCTCACTACCCTTGATGGTGGAGCGGCCAGGGGGTATTCGGTGATCCCCCAGGTGGATAAGGCGCTCACGGTGCACTTGTGTCCGCAGAGTGCCGCCACCTGGCGTGGGCGCCTGAAGCTCCCATCCAGGGCCTGTAGGTTTATGTCATCCCTGATGACTAGGGCCTACGGTGCCGCTGGACAAGCCACCTCCGCCCTGCACGCCATGGCTCTCCTGCAAGTACACCAAGCCAAAGTGCTAAAAGAGCTGCACGAGGGTAGTTCTGACCCGGGATTGATGCAGGAACTGCGCTCGGTGACCGACCTCGCTCTCCTGGCGACGAAGGTCTCGGGCAGGCGATGTCCACCCTGGTGGTCCAGGAGCGCCACCTTTGTCTCGACTTGGTTGAAATGCAAGAGGCTGACAAGGCATGGTTCCTTGACGCCCCCATCTCCCAGGTTGGCCTGTTCGGCGACACCGTCGAGGACTTTGCCTAGCAGTTCTCGGCGGTGAAGAAGCAGACGGAGGCCATACAACACATCCTACCCCAGCACACCTCAAGCTCAAGCTTCAGCTCAAGACCCCGTACCCTGTCTGCTCGTGGCCAAGGGTGTCCTCCTGCAGCAACAACACCGGCTCCGCTGCAGCCCGCCCCCGTGGCCCGGTCCTGGCGTCGAGCCCAACGCAGGAAGCAGACGCCACCCGTCTCACGGCCGGCTGCCAAGAACCCGAGGAAGGCTTCGAAGTGCCCCTAATACGGCAGACCCAGGGGCGAGGAGACCTGCTTCTCTGGAGCTGGTGAAATGACCACTCCATCCTCCGGTGGAGGGCCGGGAGGAGAATCTTTTGTTTCATTTTTTGACGCATGCCCAAGAGGCTGCGGTACTCAAAAGTTCAACAAAAGAGTGGTTTTCTCGTTTCCTAGGTCACATGTCCAGTGTGTACAGCCGTCGTCACGACCACCGTCCACTGTCCCATTTTTGCAGGTATGGCACTCCAGCGGCTGACCCCCCAGCCCCTGTGCGCACAGCTGTGGCACAAACACGCCCACGCGGGATTGGTTCTGGTGGACTACGGGGAAGAGATTCGTCCTCCCCCCTCCTCGGCCAATCTTATGATGGGCGGCAGGAGCCAGGAAAGTGTTTCAATGTCCCTGGACTCAGCACAGCCACGGGGCTCAAGTCCCCTCGATGTGGCACCTCGAGATCCACCCCGCCGCGAGGCCCCACCCAACCAGTACGTCCGAAGTGATAATTCCCTTGGTCCCCCTTTCCCGGAGTTTGGGTGCGTGGCTTGTGTTTTCCAACCCATCGCGATGGCTGACCTGGACCGTCCGACTCGGCTATGTGATTCAGTTCGCCAGGTGCCCTCCCAGGTTCAGCAGTGTCCGCTTCACCACGGTGAAGGGCGAGAATGCCGCTACATTGCGTGTGGAGATCGTGACCCTTCTGTGCAAGGGCACGATAGAACCTGTCCCTCCAGCTGAGATGAAGAAAGGGTTCTACAGCCCTTACTTCATCGTACCAAAGAAAGGCGGTGGGTTGCGACCAATCCTGGACCTGCAAGTACTGAACCGGGCTTTGCACAGACTCCCGTTCAAGATGCGGACACAAAAACGCATTCTAGCGAGCATCCAGCATCAAGATTGGTTCGCAACGGTAGACCCTGTGCAAGGTCAGGGAGGACAAGGAGCAGATCATCCTAGTAGCACCCTACTGGCCCACCCAGATGTGGTTCTCGGATCTCATGCTCCTCACGACAGCCCCCCCCCGGCGAATTCCCCCGAGGAAGGACCTTCTTTCTCAGGGACGGGGCACCATCTGGCACCCGTGACCAGACCTCTGGAATCTCCACATCTGGCCCTTGGAAGGGACGTGGAATACCTAAGTGGTCTACTACCCGTGGTGGTAGACACAATCACTCAGGCTAGGGATCCCTCTACGAGGCGCCTGTATGCCATGAAGTGGCGTCTGTTCACTAAGTGGTGTTCTTCCCAACGCGAAGACCCCCAGAGATGCGCAGTCGGATCGGTGCTTTCCTTCCTGCAGGAGAGGCTGGAGGGGCTGCTGTCCCCCTCCACCTTGAAGGTATGTTGCCGCTATTTTGGCTCATCATGATGCAGTAGATGGCAAGTACTTGGGGAAGCATGACTTGATCATCAGGTTCCTGAGAGGTGCTAGGAGGTTGAATTCCTCCAGACCGCGCCTCGTCCCCTCGTGGGACCTCTCTGTAGTCCTTCGGGGTCTATGGGGAGCTCCCTTTGAGCCCTTGGAGTCAGCTGAGCTAAAGGCACTCTCTTTGAAGACTGCCCTCCTGACTGCGCTCACTTCCATCAAGAGGGTAGGGGACCTGCAGGTGTTCTCTGTCAGCGAATCGTGCCTGGAGTTTGGTCCGGGTTACTCTCAAGTGATCTTGAGACCCCGACCGGGCTATGTGCCCAAGGTTCCCACAACCCCTTTTTGGGATCAGGTGGTGAACCTGCAAGTGCTGCCCCAGGAGGAGGCAGACCCAGCCTTGGTGTTGCTGTGTCCGGTGCAAGCTTTACGCATCTATTTGGATCGCACGCAGAGCTTTAGAAGCTCAGAGCAGCTCTTTGTCTGCTTTGGTGGACAGCGGAAAGGAAGTGCTGTCACCAAACAGAGGATCGCCCACTGGGTCATTGACGCCATCACGATGGCATATCAGGCTCAGGATGTGCCACACCCTGCGGGGTTACGAGCTCACTCAACCAGGAGTGTGGCAGCCTCCTGGGCCCTGGCCAGTGGTCAGAGATGAAGACGTGTGTTCTTGACTCCCAGTCGTGTTCACAGACTGTGATCCCTGGATGACTTTCCTCCTTAGCCCTCTGGCAGTTGAGTTTGCGGAGAAACTCGCTGCCGGCCCACTACGTGCGCTAATGAGGCCCTGTACTGAGGTAGGTGCTCCACATGTGATGGTTCCCCGAAGGCGACCCCATGTGATATCTTCCGCAAAATTGTTTCCCTGTCGGTAAACTGCGTCTTCCTTGGGCAGAGGCCCCTCTACCCCCGGTCGCCATGCTTTGTAGAAACTCCTCCCCCTTCGGGTAGGACCTACCATGGGACCTCTCCACATGACATACTTTCGACAAGACTCGTTAAGACCATGTGACATATTCCACTCAAAATACCCCCCTCCCCCCCTCTTTTTGGGCGGGTTGTGGTCTCCAAAGTGTCTTCCCCTTGGGAGGGACACCCCCCGACGTAGACACTTATGGCTCCCAGTCGGTTAACAAATTCCACTCTTTTTGGGGAGAAAAAAAGAGGAAAAGAGACCTCGGCTGGGCCAGCCTGTCCCTATTGTTGGGCAGTCGACTTGTTCCTGAAGGACTGTTCGACACTCATAAGAACATTGGGGGAGGTTACGTGATGGCCTGGTACGCTGGCTACGAGGCACACAACGGTCTGCCCATCACGCACCACCAGTTCATGTAACAGAGTTCAGATAGTTGTGCCATTTTGTATAGGGACCCCTAGTGTCACTACATCGACACAACGTCCTTTTATACCCGTATGCCCGGGGAAGTGGCATACAAATTCCACTCGCCAATTCCCATTGGCCTTTTTTCAAAAAAGCAGAGGTGTTTGGGGCTCCCAAGAGTGACCCCTAGTGTCACTACATCGACACAACGTCTCGTTCCCTCCATCAGGGAACGGAGGTTTACGAAAGTAACCATGACGTTTTCCATTGTCATGTCATGCCATTTCACAGGACTGGACACAGTGGATGACGCTGGATCAGTTTACCTCAGGAGTCCTATTATCATGATGAATACAGTATATATTTTCTTTATCATTGTAATATGTTTTACCTTTTACCAAGTTCAAATAGTTGAATTAAACAGTAGGAATGGGAATTTTGAGGAATTTTCATAATTCTGGCACCATATTCCTGGAAGTCTTCTTAAGAAAAGAAATTGAGAAAGTTCTTAGGATCTTCTTATTATAAGAAGTTCCTGTGAATGTCCTAAAGTGCAATATAGCCTAGCCTAGTGCCTAGAAAAGGGGTACTCAATTAAAGTTCCAAGAGGTGCAGTCTCTACATTTCTTTCCCAGCAAATGTCCGGACAATAATATGTAATTTACATGCTGTCAGTAGTTATATGGCTAGGGAATTATGTATCTTTCTTTTAATAGTTTTTATAACTTGCCATGTTGGCAGCAATAGTACTTTGCGAAAAAAATAAATAAAATAAAAATAGTCCAACACAGTCAAAATAGACTCTTCAAAACTGGTCAGGGATGAGGACATTGGGGGCCCAGAGACGGCTAAAGTAGTGGGGTCTGAGAGATCTTTTCTACCAAAAGATTAAAATATTTAATCAAGACTTCATTAGTCAAGGGCACTTGTATATGAATATTAAAAAACAAGATCAACAGTTTGTTTTGATGCTGAATGACAGCAGTCTAGTTTTTGTGTTGAAATATTTTTACATTCAGAGTCTATACCTATGAATGGGACATAGGAGGCCTTTTGAGAGATAAAAATAGTGTTGGTGGTTCAGGAGTGTCCCGTGAGAGAGAATTTATAAAAATGTAAAAGTCTGGATGGACCATTTTTATATTTTCCTTCAAGTGAGAGTCTACTAACAACAAACAAACAAACAAACAAATTTGCATAACAACAGTGAAGCATTAAATAGCTGTTTGCTTAATTTAAGTATTAATAGGCTTTCCTTGCCATCATGCCATGATGACATCTCTGATTAATTTTCACAAAATTAAAACAAAAATCTGTTTGTTTATAATGATCGTAACATGCTGATTAATAAAGGTAAAGTCAATCTGTGCATCTTATCACGTGGCCCGCTGTGCATGACTCCATGGAGACTCACAGCATGTGGAGGCTCATGCTTCTTTCCGTGATCCACGCACAACTTACCAAGCACCCCATTGAGATTGAGAACCACTAATCATGACCACAAGGAGGTTACCCCATGAGACTCTACCCTCCCTAGCAATCAGGCCAATTTGTTTGCTTAGGAGACCTGGCTAGAGTCATTCAGTACGCCCTGGATTCGAACTTGCGACTCCAGGGGTGGTAGTCAGCATCAATACTCGCTGAGCTACCCAGAATGTTTCATGAATCTGGCAGCTGGTTCTGATTCCTCTGAATGATTCTATTACTGATTCTTTTAGTAGCCTAATTTTGTAGAACAAATATTTTGAAGGAAGACCTGCAATACTTAATGTTTTACAACCACAGCCAAATGGTAAAATCCTTTCAGATTTCAACAGAACAGATAAAACATATCAGATACAGTATAATTTATTAGAATTCTTTGAAAATGTGCATTTACAGTACACATATGTTTTAATGCATTTTAATAAGTGACTCCAAATTTATTCATAATAATTTATAATTATGTTTATTTATCACACATTATACATTTTGCACATATACAGTGAAATTCTTTTTTTTTTTTTTCACATATCCCAGCTAAGCTGGGGTCAGAATGCAGGGCCAGCCATTATATGGCACCCCTGGAGCAGATAGGGTCAAGGGCCTTGCTCAAGGGCCCAACAGTGGTATCTTGGCAGTACTAGGGCTTGAACCCCTGACCTTCTGATCAATAACCCAGAGCCTTAACTGCTGAGCCACCACTGCCCCCTTCAGTAACTGCTTCAACTAATTCATTAGTATATTTGATTCATCTTGTATCATAAGTATATTTGAAAAGAACCAGCTCATCAGAGTCATTTGTTCTGGTATCAGACTATACTGGTCACGCTATATGTTTTATGGTGATTCAGTTAGCCAGTGTATTTTAGTTCAGTGTTCCTTCTGCATCCGTGGAAGATTGCATGTTCAAGAACCATTCATGGAACCGAACCATTCAGTTCCAGTGTTTTTTGTTGTTATTGTTGTTTGTTTATAGAACTGGTTCTGAATCCTATTTAACACGTTACATTATGAATGAGATGACACTAATTATCTAAAAGCATCATGCAGAGTTCAGGTCATATGGAGCCCCAGTGAGCAAGTACTGTAGCGAGAGTGGAAAGGGGGACATATCCCACTTAATGTCTAATGTGGATACAGCCCTGCTTTGACATAAGAATGGCTTGATATGGCAGATTATCTCTACAGTTTCCATGAATTAAAGACAAATGTAATCTGCCCACACACAAACAGATGCAAGCATAAAAATGTTTTCACCACCTTAATTTAATTCAATTGGCATTTCTGGGAATGTTTTGAACCATTTCATACCCTTTAATGGCATATGCAAAGTTTTTTCACCTCTCTAATGTAACAGATGACTTTATTGTTTTGCCAGCATGCCTGCAGGTGTCTCTAAAGGGCTTTCTCAGAATTTGTCTCTTTGAAAACAATGGATATTATCATAATGTAATTTGATGCTGCTGTGTAACTGAATGGACTTTTAATGTTTAGACTGCATGTTGATAATGAGTCTGGAGTCTTTTCTCCAGACTGAACCCAGGCTTTGCAGCTATATCACCAGTGTTGTAGTGATGCTAATAAATCAACTAATATTTTTTAAAGTAGTATGATTTAGTTGTTTATGAATACAGTATGTTTTAGTGTCATGTTACAGCTGAGTGAGCTGATGCAATAATCGAACACACTCCCCTAGAATGTCTCTATGTACTATTGGGAAATCTGATTAACCCTATGTGATGAGGAGGAGGGTGTGGCCGGGCCGTAATGGAGCACGGCCAGTACTGAATCAGCTGATCAGCAGGAGAGTGAGATAAAGGGCAGCCGGAGACACCGGTTCAGGTGAGAGAGACGCACAACACGTCTCCGGCTGCCCTTTATCTCGCTCTCCCACTGATCAGCTGATTCAGTGCCGGCCGTGCTGCATCACAGCCCCGCCATGCCCTCCTCCTCATGACACAACTCCCCTGCCCAATTCAGGCCGGGGCACCACCAGTCTGACTAACCCCTCCGTCCCCAGGCCGACGACTGCGGCTGCTCCCCTGGTGGATGGCAGTGGCGAGGACTCCGCAACAGTGCATCCCTCCTCCCTCCCGGGTTTCGGCACCACTGTAACAGTTCATGGATGGGCAAGGAGAAGGCGGGAACCGGCTGAACAGTAAACAAAGTTTTAATGAGAAACTCAACTTAAAACAAACGTAAACAAACACAGACACACTGCCACGTGCATCTCTCTCTCTCTCCCGAACCGGCATCTCCAGCTTCCCTTTATCTCGTTCTCCCACTGATCAGCTGATTCAGTGCCGGCCGTGCTCCATCACGGCCCGGGCACGTCCTCATCCTTGTCACACCTTGTATTAAGTTAATTAATCCGTTAAAAAAAAAATATTCACAAATTAATTTGAGTCTTGTCACAAAAGTCCTAGTTGTACATTTTCAAATCTTTGTGACACAATAATATATTTGACAGTTTTATAAGTTACATTTAGTGCAAATTCATCTCTTCAAGTATAATGCTGCCATCCTAGTAAAGGTCCTTATTGTTTTGTTACAGATAAATATCTTCTTATTTATTCCATATTTGTCATATATTTAAAAATATACTATTCCCCTTAAAATAACTTCAGTGTTGTTAGCTACGTTTTGTTTGTGGCTTGTAGTGAATCTAACTTAATTTTCAAAAGATTATCTTGACTGTAGTTTACCCTTTTTTATTTATTAGTAGCTTGTTGTCACGGTTTCAAAAGTAGCTTCCCCAACACTACACATCACTCACTGTGTCTGAGAGGCAGTGAACGCACCACCTCAGATGAAAATTCCACTGAGCAAATTGATGTGTGCACATCCACAAAACTTTTCACTCTTTCGGGTAATATCTTGGATGAAGGTAGAAAACAAGTTCAGAAAAAGAAAGATGAGACTGCCTCTCCCTATGGCTCTGACTCATTTCACACTGAATGCTACTGGAACCCTCGGCACAGTACGCCAATATTTTCTCACTTTTATTTGTGTGGAGATTCCAAAAAGTTTGCAAATAGAACCTAGTTCAAAATTGTCTCATAGACATTCTGCTGACTTCCATTCTTTACAAGGCCATGAAAGCCAATCTTCTGATTTCCCTCGACCTTTATTCTGCTCAGGTAGCTCCTGGGACTGAATGAAACAATCATGCCAATCAACACTGTTCAGGATCTTGCTGCCATAAATCACACATCTGATGCTGACCTGCCAAATACTGCATTCATCAACCTAATGGTTGGATGTAATCCTTCCAGATATAGAGAATAAGTATCACCATATTAATGTGTTGACTTATACAGGGGCTCCAGTTCTTGACCTGCTTGCATTACTAATGCAAAAGACTTGACTTGATCTTCAAGTGGCAATAGGTCAACATCTCACACAGATCAGATAAAGTAAGTCTGCCTCTGTGAAGAGTGCTTACTGTGAAAGTTTGGCTTACTGAGTGAATTTGAATATATTTGTCTCACAAAGCTTGTACTTTTTTATTTATATCTCCATTTCATCAGTGTACTAAACCTTAGTGAACTCCCTATGGAGGCAGCATTTTTAGGAATCACAGGCAAGCTCCTGACGTGGAGGCTGTTCCAAAAGCTAGGCATTTTAATTAAGATGCTTTCTAAGATACCTTCTTTTAGCCTAATTTGTCCTAAACAGACATGATGAGATTAGATTCTCACTGGGATTTTGGACCAATAAGAGTTCAGAGTGGGTGGGTGGGTGAGTGGGTTATAAATAAACTTATATTTCATTAAATTCTGGAAAGGCAGGTAGAAGGCAGCTCACAATGTTTTGGAGTAAAGATTAGATGTGTGGGTGTCAAAATAATTAGAGAAATGGAAATAACTTATGGATAGTCATGGCAGGACAGTCAGCCCTTTTCTCCTGAACCTCCGGTGGGACATTCACTATTTGAATTTTGGTTAACATTTGTTTTTCAGGACATTGTCTAATTCAATCAGTCAAGACTTCAATGGAAAATCAATTACTGTCCGACGATTAGCAATTGAGACTATCAAATTAGATCCAGTCTCTAGGATATTGAAGACAGTCAGCGGCACAATCTATTGCTTGCAGACAAGATCCTTATCTGAGACATGCATATGTCCTGCCTCACCTTGTTCCGACTCTATATTTCGCAGTTACATGGGTAATCTAGGAGCATCATGACTGTGGGTGTCAGAACACGGAGGCTGGGATCTCCAGAAGGGAACGAAAGCTTTTATTCTAGCAGCACCGAGCGAAAGTCTACAAGGTCAAGGTGCTCTTGGAGGCTATAGTTTCAGATGTACATCAGAGACAGACGACAAAACACCTGAGGAGGAGTGAAGAGGAGTAAACAATGTTGAAAAAAGAACAAGAGGCAGCCTTTGAAATGAAACAAGATTCAGTCGCAATATCTCATATTTCCATCTCTGCTGTCAAAAGCGGTACAAAATAAAAATGTTACACAGGCATGTTTTTTTCATTCTGATTTCATTTTCTTGTGTTGTAAGTTACTTTATCTGTTGTTGTCTGGTTGAGTTAGCAATGTGCATTGTACACTGTTCTAAATCGAAATGGCTTTGGTTACAAAAGGCCTTGCAAGCTAATGTGAGACCCTTTCACCCACCATGCATCGGTTTGTTTTTAACCTTGTCCCTCGAATACACTTGAGGCCTCACGTTGCATCATAATCACTTACAGTCCTTTGGATACTTTTGTGCACTCATTAAAAAGGTTAGAATATATTTTGTGGCATCGCTTCAGTCCAAAACTAAAAATTTGCAAAATGAATTTTATGTACAACAGAAATATATTGCTGCCATTATGTATTCACTTCTGTGCATCTCAAGGCAGTCCAGTTAAACACTTTAAAGCTTTATTTAGGTGGAAAACTGAAGGAAGACCTCTATCCTTCTCTCTGTAGTTAAGCTCATAATTTCTTATAGTACGTGTATACTATACTAACTTTTAGCGACTAAAAGGAAAAATACAATAAACCTGGAGTGCCTTGCACTTCATGCACTTCAAACTAAACTCAGAGCAACTCCTGAGATGGAGTTTGTGTGAATTGTGCCCATAAAGCAGGTCGCTCTGATACCATGTCCACCCTAATAAATATTTGGTTTAAATAGTTCAGTGTTTTTATTTCATAGTTTCTTAAGAATGCAGTACTAGAGAACGTTATTCAAATGTCTACGCTTTCAGTGGAGGAAAATGCAGTTTCATTGCGGATGAGGGACGCAAACGTAGCAAAATAAATGTTGATCAAAATCAATGTTTAAAAAATAAAATGGATTAGAATGGACATGGCCTAAGACACTAAAAACTTTAAAATGTCAATTTCAGTCAGGCTAGAATAATAATTTGTCTTTTTTATAATATCATTTAAACACTTTAGTCAGACTAAAATTGTACCAGTCTGATTTTTGCAAAGTCAGACTAACAGACCTAGAACATTTTATTGTAGCTCGACTTCATCCAGCATGTACACATACATGTTAATTGGACCACAATTGGCTTTGCTGTTGTGCACAAGCTTCAAATGAATGAGGTGACAAGCAGCGTGCATTTAATGGTTCCTCAGCTAATGTCCTTCCTTCAAATTTTCGATTACGCATTGCATCGCATATGTATACTTGGACAGACAGATGAAGACTGTAGCTCAACAATGCTTGATTATAACTGAGCATGTACATTTACTGGCTGTATCATACATATACAGTATATAATATATACTGTATATAGTCCCACACACAGTAGGAGTGTGCTGTATGAAGCATAGCCAAACTTAGCAGGTGAAGCTGGTCGATCATTATGTTTTTTCCAAAAAGCTTGTTGGAACACCAGCACACTAGCATCCAGTGTTCAAAACACAACATATGGTGTCCAGCTATACTGTTGTTTTTAGCAATGATATTAAAATTTCAATTTTCAAAGTCTAGCCTAGACTCCGCTCAAGGCTTTCTAAAATGTCAGGGTGGAGCAGTCAACAAGTTGGTGTGTCCAGCCCATTCAATGAGAATTCGCACCTATCTGGTATTTGAGGCTGGTGCATTTGTTTTCCCGGCTCAGTGGAGCATTTGTTTACTTATGTAATGTGCCATCATAAGCAAACCCCATATCCCAACACACACACCCTCTCACACACAGAGGCACTGAGCAGAAATGATAGATATGTGGTTGCTTTATGAGCAAATGCAGCCGTGGGCCTGTAATGAGCTGGAGTGGTTTGAATGAGTTCACTGCACAGAGCGACTTTATTGCAACAGTCTATTGACATCAGCTGAAGCAGAGAAAAGATAAAGATAAAATAAAAAAATAAAAAAAATAAAAAATAAAAAAAAACACCAGACCTGTCACAATTGCACACTCACCGAAAATAAAATGGCTTTTCTGACAAATTCTCCTAGGTTAAGAAAAGAAGCACACTGGATGGATAATGTTTTAATGAATCTCATCATCTGCATTAGTAATAAAACAAATGGGAACTGGGCTTTTTCTGTGCTGTTTTAGTCAAAGTAATTTACATTTCCTCAATTATTGAAGCAGCTATGCTTGGCAGTTCTGTAGTGACAATACACAACCCTGGCACCAATGGAGCTATTTGGAAAGAGACCTAAAGTATGTGTGCATTGCTGAGCGGCACTTGTGAAAATGAGTTGTGGAAAGAGTCCTCAGTAGTGCTGTGATAAAAACTCCGATCAGCCCTATTCGTGTCTTGAATGAGATCTGTGGAGCTGATGCTGTTGACTTGCTGATGAAGCATAAATCCACTTAATTATAAGAGACTAAAGCTGGATCTGTTCACATGAAGATGTGTTTGATGTGGTGAGCAGAAATCGTGTCTCAGCATTGACAATCACATTTCTGCAGTGTTCACCTACGCTGGCGTGCTGTGATATGTATTATATTGCCATGGCCATTTTTATAGGTGCAGCATTATGACACCTGCATTTCTAATATTACCCTGAACATCTGGTGAGTTGTTTCTTAATGGTGTTTGTTTCATGTTTCTGCAGGCGATAATAAGGGCATAACTGAACTATGGTAACCCTTTAAGTTGGAAGCCTGAAGACTAGTAAAGTGTGTTGTCATTCTCAGAAGAAGAGTGTTCAATACATTCCTGCAACTTAGACTGATTGATACCACCTGTAGAATTATGTGGTTGGGGACTATGTTACTGCTGTTTTCCCATGTGGCCTTGCAGGGTTGTGAGTCTGTGGTCGTAGGTGACTGTTGCTGATGGCCCAGCTGCTGCTTGTGTCTGATTTAAGGCCCGGCTTCAGGAAGTGGCTACTCATGAGTCCAGGCACGTCACAGTCTCAAGACCAGAGGAAGTTCACTGCTATTCACCAGCACTGATGCCTAAATGAGACTCTTCTGTCCTGCAACGGCCCTGGCACACATACACCCCTCTCTCTCTTTCACAATGTCAGATAAGAGTACTTCCTTTTCTGAGACACTTCATTCCTATCATTTCCTGCTCCAGATCTGTGATGAATTGCTGCTTTTTTTTCTGGTTAGAGGGCCAGCAACCTAATTCTTGTCTGGCTCCAGACACTTTATCCGTTCATTTTCTTTCTTTTTTGGCTCATTTAAGAGTCAGTTTGTTGCACGTTTTACTGAAGATGTGCTCTCCACATTGCCATAATGATTTTGGTTATTAGATTTTTTCTTTGTCTTATTTTCCAGTAAAAATCCTCCCCCCTCCCCCCATGCTTAAAACAAGAAAACAAACTATTTGCCAATGTAGCAAGAAAAATAAACAATTCAAGATATATTCTGAAACAACAAGACATATTAATTTCCACATTTTTGCTTCTCAAGTAAATGTATTTTGTTTTAAAGGAAAATGACAATTCTCTCATTATTTACTCATCCTTATGCCATCTTAAACTCGGATGACTTTTCCGCAGAACAAAAACAAACATATTATAATAAAGATATGTGTTGAATATATCCATACAACGCATGTCAATGGGATCCAACAATTCCAAGCCCCAATAAGAACATAAAGGCAGCACAAAAATAATCCATACAACTTCAGTGCAAGTGCGAGGAGGTGTAATTGAGCTTCAAATCATGATCTCGTCTAAGAAATTGCAATTTACAAGATTTAAAGGGAAAAAGATATTACATTTTGGTCTGTTTCTCACCCAAAATTGATTGTATTACTTCAGTACACATGGATTAAACCACTGGAGTCATATGGATGACTTTTATGCTGCCTTTATGTCCTTTTTGGAGCTCGGGCCCTATTGATTTGCTTTGAATGGCTATATTCACCTTATATTTTCATCAAAACATCTTTATTTGTGTTCCATGGAAGAAAGAAAGTCACATGAGTTTAAGACGGCATAAGGGTATGTAAATGATGAGAGAATTGTAATTTTTGGGAGAAATATTCCTTTAAGAGTGTTTAGATTTTTAATATAAAGCACAATACTGATTAAGACAAAGATTTTTGCAGTGTAGAGTGACATCATAAATTCACAAATGGGCTCTATATAATTTATCATCAGACATGGTGATCCAATAAGAACAGCACAGGTGGGGAGCAATTAATTTATTTCATCACATTGACAGAATAGGAATTTGATTCTGTTGTTTTCCACTGACTGAGACATTATACTCCAAAATTCAATGCCAGCAAGCTACGGATGTCAGGTGAATTGCTGTTCCAAATACGTCCTGCATGCAGCAAAGTTAGGCGTGTACGCCCAGAACTGCTGAATTGATCTGTGCTAACTGGCCAGCCACTCCATCTCTGTCTCTCTCTTTCTTTCTTTCTTCTCTGGTCTAATCAAATCAGCGATTCATCAGATAATCTCAGCATGGGTTGCAGCCAGTGTCAGAAATTAACTTTATTTATTATCAGAAATTAACTAAATTTGCCCCCTGGAATTGATTTTCAGAAGTATGTTTTACCTTAAAATGACAATTCTGTCATTATGTACTCACCTTCATGTTGTTCCAAACCTGTAGGACTGACTTTCTTCCATTTGACATAAAAGGAAATATTAGTCAGAATGTTATCCTGAGGCACCATTAACTTTCATTGTATGGGAAAAGATGCAATGAAAGTGAATGGTGACTGGGGCTGTCAGTCCCTAAAATTCAAGTCATAAAGGTTTGGAACAAAATGAGGATGAGTTAAAATTTTCATTTTTAAGCAGTGGCGTAGTCGAGGGCCCACCCAAATTAGACTCAGGCTGACCTAGAATATTAAAGATTATTAGGAAAATTTGGTAAAAACAAAGTTGGGTGAAAACTTGGCCCATCCTTTTTTATTGAGACCCACCCAAATTTAATTTCCTGGCTAGAACCCCTGTGAATTATTTCTTTAATGGGGGCATATTTTCTAACCATATATATGAACACATACGTATGCCTTCCATATGTCAAATACTTTAACTGAAACAATTAATTGAAAGAAATTCTCAATCTCAACAATTAAGGTTAAATCAAATCAAAATCAAATACAAAAGTTGTTGATAATAATGCACAAGAACATAAATGTTCTGCTTGACATATTTTACAATACAAGAGATTTTACAGTACATCTACTAGTTTTTTTTTATATACAAGATTTTGATGCACCTGGTGTTTCAAGGTTTGGAGTCGACATCAGTGTAGGGTAACGATACTTTTAAAAGTATCTCGTTAGAATATTGCGTTACTCCTTAAATAAGTAACTTAATTAAAAAGTAACTTTTTATAGAAAGTAAAGCATTACGTTACTTTTGCGTTATATTTATGTTACATTTTTCTCACATCTACTCTCTCTTCTGCTATGCATTCCATACAAATAAGCTTACATTGCATACAAGAGACATTACAGGTCATGCTAGCTACTGTACAACACTCTTGTCAAAACAACATACTAAACAAACAGATATTTAGAAAGTCTACAATCAGTAGGTCTTCACGTCATATTTATAATAAAGAATCAATAACATGAATATGCATGATTTGTTTTTCCATCGGCATGGCAGCCAACATGAATAATAAAGAATAACCACTGTCTTACCTAAAGCAGCAAAGTCCAACACTTGAACCTGCATCATATACTGTATGTCATCATGTGCTGTGCCCATCGACAATGTCAGAGTCACCTTAAGATTTTTTTCAAAAGTCAGGATACAATTCAGTGTCTGTCTGGTCCAGCGAAGGTGGGTTTGTGCCCATAGGCGACGTTGTTGCCGGTGATGTCTGGTAAGGACCTGCCTTACAACCGGCCTACAAGCCCTGATGTACTGATCCTGTGCAGGTGTTGTTACACGTGGTCTGCCACTGCGAGGATGATCATCTGTCCTTCCTGTCTCCCTATAGCGCTGTCTTAGGCGTCTCACAGTACAGACATTGCAATTTATTACCCTGGCCACATCTATAGTCCTCATGCCTCCATACAGCATGCCTAAGGCACATTCACACAGATGAGCAGGGACCCTGGGCATCTTTCTTTTTGTGTTTTTCAGAGTCAGTAGAAAGGTCTCTTTAGTGTCCTAAGTTTTTATAACTGTGACCTTAATTGCCTACCGTCTGTAAGCTGTTAGTGTCTAAATGACCGTTCCACAGATGCATGTTCATTAATTGTTTATGGTTCATTGAACAAGCATGGAAAACATTGTTTAAACCCTTTACAATAATGATCTGTAAAGTTATTTGGATTTTTACAAAATTATCTTTATAATACAGTGTCCTGAAAAAGGGACGTTTCTTTTTTTGCTGAGTTAATATATAAACACTTAATATTAGAGCTACACGTTCAACAACACTTAAATTTCCTCTGCAACAGTGTATACAAATATCCAAGAGCTCCAGGTCACTATATTAAGGCACTAAACCTATAATCAGACAGGCCTAGAAAACAATATTATGAAATATATCAAATGTCAAGCAAAGATTGTGAAATGTATGAAATATATCAAATGTTAGCCATGTATTATGAATATTAAGGAATATATTAAATGTTTTTTTTTTTTGCCCTCACATTATAAGTATGTGACAAATTTTTGTCATTTTCAGCTGTTCAATTTCTGACCCTGGTGGCGGCATGACATCATTTTCGAGCATTGTTGGGTGTTTGAGTTGATGACTGTGTTTATGCATTGTAGCATTCGCTACTCTTTGTGTCAGGTAACACATCCGATCACATCCACCTGGGGAGGACGGCGGGCTTTAAGACGGGTCGTGAATTTTAATGGCTTTATCGGTCCCCTGCAGCTGGCTTTGGCTTTTTCCTCCTTATGGTCTCGTCCCAGAGCGTATTGCATATGCCTCTTCAATTGGGGTCATGACTCAGGCTGACAGTGAACTGTATTCCGTCATAACTGGAGGGCTCCCTGTGCCAGCCGTCAATCTGGTAGCATGCAGCGAGATTGTCTGGTGGTATAGGTGCGGCCTGGGATTCATTCCACTTTTTATTGTGTCATTCTATGAATTAACAATGAAGATTGATGACACCGCCACACAGCAGTGACAGTCAGGCCAGGCTTTGAGTGTGATGCTGATTAAATATATTGCGCATATGCGGTGTGCATTCATGCAGTGTTATCGTGTGTTTGCAGTATATATGCTTGGAAATTGAAGTTGAAGGAAAGTAAAATGCTTTTCCAAGTCAGGTTTTATTTTATGTAAGAATGCTGTTCAGTTTGCTCTTGTTTAACATTTAATTTTTTATTTTTTTTTTAATAATGTAATGCACTTTTTATTCATGAATATGACCATAAAACAAAGGTTTTCAAAAGGGGGTCCACAAATTATTGTTTGATCCACCATTGGCACTTGTAATAATTTTTGAATCCTTGCTGATATTCGTGCATCTTGTATTTAGATATGAACTGATTGGAACGCTAAACACTATTAAAGTGTGATGAAACTGAGCTAGTCAGCAGAAGCATGCAGTACGAACAAACCATTCACGTGCCCATGCTCATCACGAGCCGCTCAAAGCGCGACACACATCAGGTTCAGCAGCACTGCAGTAGAGGGTCGCGTGAGTAAAAGTGTCTGCTTTGCCCTTGGTCGCGCTGTACAACTGAGCAGATAACAGCCTACAGTTTTTTTTTTAATTATTAGTTGTGTTTTGCTTTCAGAACAATAGCTTACTGGCCTGATCTAAATTAAATAGTTACCACTGAGATTATCAAGCTGGCATACGTGGTCCTTAATGTTCCACACACACAAGATGGTGACACTCAAAAGAACAGTTAAAGGTGCTCTCAGTCATTGTTTTCCTCATTGCAAAGTTTTACTCCTAATGGAATTTTATTTTAAAATATATGTATAAAATTGACCACACACATAATTTTTTATTCTGCATGGTCATGTAACAGTCTGTTTGTCTGTCTGTCTGTCTGTCTGTCTATCTATCTGTCTGTCTGTTTGTGTCTGTCTATCTGTCTTTTTCTTTTTTATTAAGGAAGGGGGCATGGAACAGTGATCAATAAGGAAAAGGAAAAATGTCACTTCATGTCAGAAAAATTGCAGACACCTGCTGTACATTATTTAATGTTTATTTTAATAGCTTTGCAATATAAACATCATAATGTACATACAATAATGTGGTAGCCTACCATACAGGTTTTTATTACGTTTTAGGCATAAAACGCAACACTCAATTTAATACAATATGAAACAGAGGTCCCGGCTCCTTCTCTCTACCCACAAAGGAGTTCTTGGTCCGAAAATTGTTGAAGAACCCTGCCATAGAAGACAGTGGATACATGGCCCATAGAGCGCTCCAATGGGTCTACCATTAAATTTCAGTTGAGGAAAGATAAATTTTCACTGGATGAGAGGCTCAAAACATGTTATTTTAGGTCTCGCCTTGATGTCGTGCTTCTCAAGGAGTGTAAGGGAGCTTTGTGAGCGCTGTTTGTGATCGATCTGCATCTGATTGCCTATTGGACATTGGGCTTTCAATTAAGGTATTTTTGCCCCGCCTGGAAGCCTGGCTTCCATATGATGATTGGTTGAGCTCTCAAATGGGTGGGACTTCACTACAAATGGCTAGTTATGGGCAATAAAAATGGTGATGTACATAATTAACAGTGTGCAAAATGTAAAACCCCCATTGTTGAGCACAGATTATTCGGTGTCTCGGAGGTAAACGCACACTTACTGTATTTGCAATCTGACATAACATTTATTTCAGCTTTCATAATCTGATATTTTGTTATTTTGAGCGTAGTTAATTTTTTCGTTAAGAAATTTCACTGTTGGAGTTGTTTAAGCTGCTTTTGGGAACAACATTGCAGACAACAAAGGCAATAGTGCTGCGCCACTTTTCAAAAGCACCTGCAACAAATTCGTCCGCTGTAGTTAGCCAAATCTGAAAAAACATCCTTTTGGGGACATCTGGTGACATCCTTATTTGAAAAAAAAGATCAGTAAGTAAAATTGTATTATTTTATTCCCATTTGGATTTGGTTTATATTGTAACTAGCTGTATGTAAAAACAATAGAAATTTAAAGCATGTTTTCATTTTGTTAGATTGATCATCTCAGTATACGTGTGTGTGTGGTTTTGTGTATATGTGTGTGTTGGAGGCAAAGCCTTCATTGCCTAGTGAGAATGAGATGCCAGTACTGTTTCTGACAACTGTGAATGTGGAAAAATCAAAACAATGTCAGCCAGGAGGCAAAAAACATCCTAAATGTTGAGACCAGGCAGAGGTACATACATGCAGTACACCTGCATGTTCAGACCTGCTCACTGTCTGAATGAACACTTGTGTTTGCTGGGAAACTCATTAGAGGTGGAGTGTCTCTGGTTTACATTACAGATGCAGCAATTAATTTTTGACTCCTTATGTATTAGTAAATCTGGTAGAATCTGTTAGGTTTTGTCATTTTGAATGTGCCAATGCTTTTACATAATATATTTGCATTTTTATGCTACTACTTTGACTGTGAATGCTCTTAGTAATTATGTATTTATTTACTTGTTTTTGTTTGCTTTGGTTTTGGTATGTTTGTTTTGGATTGTTTTTATTTATTATATATATATATATATATATTTTTTTTTTTTTTACTTTGATGGTCCAAAATGCATGAACTGAAAATTACTGGCATATGTTTTGTAAAAACATGCTTTACCGTCATTTGAATAGCGTTGCATTCAGCAAATCACATATAGACCAGTAGAACGTAGATGTCAAATAAAATTGCATTGGTTTTGATCTCTATCTGAAATTGCTGATTTCACCCTGAGACAATGCAATAAGGAACAGGGAAAGGGAATGTGATCGTGAGATTAACTTCAATCTGCTTTAAATCCCCATCAAGTGGAACAAAGCATGACTGTATTACTCATCACAACAACCAGCAAGGATTGTATTTTTCTCTATTACAGCTATTACCCTAATTGCATTTACACATTAGTTTACTTCTGAAGCCTAATGAACATATCTGTAATTTGAAAATGTTTGATTAGGAAAATAAAGTTTTTACTAGACAGAGAGAAGGATGACATGTTCTCCACAGTAGATAATATAGCAACCCGCCTCCTCCCCATCTGGACCTTTCACAAGTGTTTCTCTTCAATCACATCTTCAGATCAGCTGTCTGAGAGAATGAGAGTTAATTTCATCTGAAAAACCTCAAAGACATATTTCTTTAAAAGCGCCAGTTTTGCTCGTCAAAGAATATTCACAAGGCTTTTCTTCATTTACTCCACTTGACTTGACTCCACTTGAGAGGAATCTGTTTTATTTATGAAATAAAGTACCACCATCTACTAATTCTACTAAATGGACCAGCAAAATAAATATCTTGACTCTTTCAATTTGGAGCCACTGAATAAGTTCTGAATTTCTATGAACTGATGGGCCCACACGTGCAATCCAGAGTGCGCTCCCCACAATTATCATCCGGTCTTGAATATATCCCAGCATCATTACCTCTAAAGGGTTGTATTATATGGTGCAGATTTCCCATCTTCCCACACCACTGTCTCCTCTCCAGCTCCTCAGCCAATGGTGTAACTTTTTATCTTTTGTGCAGAGTGCAGAGAGAATCTGGAAGCTTCACTGGCTCTGATGTGTTCCGCTGGTGGTTGGAGTTACAGAGAAAGAGAAACAAAACACTGATTCCCTTAGAGTTGAGCTGTATAGCTTCAGTATTTGTCTGCTTGCATGGCTCAGCATAGTTGGGATGGGATGAGTGGGATGGTGACACTATTGAGGACTGAGGACACAGTCAAACTTATTGTCTCACTCTTGCCTGAGGTAAAAGGACAAGCTTTTGCCCTCCAATCCCCTCAAAGGTTTTTTGTTTTCGTTTTTTCATATGAGAGAATATGCATTTTATGTAACCATTTGGTGCCTGTTCTCCAAGACATCTGAATAGATCTACACCTCTGATCTTTTGTTGTTACGTAAAGACAAATTAGGAATTTTTTTTTGTTTTTGGCAGAGAGAGAACTTTGAAAATGGCCGTTTTGGGGATATTTTGGGTTTGATACCATGGCAGTACCATGTTTTTGGAAATGTGCTGTGGTTATACCATTATCTTTGAAGTACCTTGCGGTACCATGTAAATACTATGGTATATGAATATGGTACTCATCCAGAAGCATGGTATACACTGGCAGCCAAAAGTTTGGAATAATGTATAGATTTTGCTCTTATGGAAAGAAATTGGTACTTTTATTCACCAAAGTGGCATTCAACTGATCACAATGTATAGTCAGGACATTAATTAATATCTACGCCCCTGATGATATGTATATCATGATGTTAAATACTTTTAAGTTTAATATTATTATCATATGATATAGTTCCATTGCTGTACCATGGCACAGCCACAGGTGTGATTAACGAATCAAGTGGCAAGATATGGGAACAAATTGAAATACTGTCAAAACCTCACATCTTGTTGTATCCCTTAAATACTTGATGGTTGTCAATTTTTTTTTTTCTTTAAAATTTGCTGAAAAGAAGAACTTTCTATTGCTGTGGTGCAGCATACTGATTAACAATATTGCTGGTAACCAAAAGGTTGCCATAAGAGCATAGCACTTAAAACCAGATTGCACCCTGTAAATGCACTGTAAGTTGCTTTGGATAAAAGTGTTTGTTACATGACTGTTTACTTACTATACTGGCCATTAGCTATTCACAGTTTAAATATGGGTTTAAAGGGCTGTTACACTGTGTTCACTTCAATATTCTGGTAAAGCAGGGATGTTAAATAGAGTGTGCTTACATAAGTCTGGCTTTCCAGTTAGGTTTTTTGCTATTATGGACCCTTTTTTACAGACTGTGAATAACGTGTTTACCCCTTATTTAGCAATGTAAATCTAGTATATTTGTAAAAAATGTATTAGTGTACATTTATATCATTACTTTGTATTATATTACCCTGGAATTTATTTAAAAAAAAAAAAAAAAAAAACGAGTTACCACAGATGTGATGAGGTTTCTAATTCAGCTGCTGAGAGAGTGACTGTACATTTGTTATCTTTCTCTTCTAAATGTTGTATTCCATCTGTCTCAAATTTTTCCTTCTTTTGGAAAGTTGCAGAAACTTAATAGTGCCATTTTTCTTTTGATGTTGGAGCAGATGTAAGTAAAAACTATATTTGGCATAGTCTCCCACTCACCATTATCTAAGTTTAACAATATGGAAGTATGAAAAAGGCCCATAGTTGCTTATCATTGCAGTCACAGGTGGGAGCTATCAGGGTTACTCAGGAGATTTTGATGCTAGCGTTAATTGACTGGGTCATCACAAGGAAGACTTTTAATCCTCATCTGAGAAAGGGCAACATTAGCATACAGTGAGGTTAAGTTAATGTTCATCTTGTAAATGACATTTACTTTCTCATTTACCATAAATTATCTCGCAATATTGTGACAAGAACATGTTTAGAATGCTAATGGCTGTAATAGTTACTCTGTTCCTGAGTACACGTTACAAATCCATTTAGCTCCACTTGGTTGGCACTAATAAGGTGAGACTTTGAAGTGTGCTTTGTTTTTTAAGTAAGATTTTAGGCCCCTCAAACCACATAGTTGAACGGCAGAAAGATAAAATATGCACAAAAATATTAGAGCTAGAAAATGTCATTCTGATACAATCAAGAGGCAAAATAGATAAGGCAAGGGCAATTTCATAGCAAAAACTGCATAAAAAAGTAAGGAATTGAAACTAAATATTAAATTAGACTATTATTCAGCTCTGCTTCTGTCAGATTCTCACTAGATGCTAAATTCAAACTACTTTTCCTCAACATTATTGTCGGAAGGTCATCCTGAGTTAAACATACATCCATATTTGGGGTTATCTAACAATTCAGTATAATTTAGATATTTAACTGAACTGTGCAGTATTTGTATCTCTTGATTGCAATGTCTAAATGCCAGATCATTTTCAGGGCAGATTTCCTCTTTGCTTGTGCCTGGTTTTTAACATCAGGTGTCTGAATAAGGTAGAAGACCAGCATCACATCCAGCAATATCAGTTATAAAAATGAAAAATGTGCTTATATGAACCATGGGTAATTAGGATTTGTGGCCAGTTTAATTGCTGTTGGCCATTTATTCCACCTTGGCCCGAGGTGTTCCTCATTTGCAGATTTCAGACTCTGTTTTCACCTGATATTAACATCCTTTTCGGCAATCCAAAAATTTGGAAAACCCCATACATTTTCAGACTTCACAGGGTATCTTCAGTATGCCATATGCAGTGATATAGATAGTACTGGATATTGGATAAAAGTAGCCTATCTGCTAAATGAATGAATGTCAATGAATAAATGTTGATAATGTGAAGCACGCACATCATAAGTTCATTTAATACAGGTACTTGACTAAAATAACTGAGCATTCTGCTTGAACCATTTTTTGTGGCAAAATTATAAGATTTATTTTTCTTTTATGTGCTTTATAAACATGCAGTGATTACCCTGATGTAGTGAATTATCTATGGTGTCATGAATTCAGAGACCCTTCCCTCGATAAAATCTGATTCCAGCTCACATGAGATTTAGAGATGTTGGTAAACACACACACACACACACACACACACACACACACACACACACACACACACACACATATATATATATATATATATATATATATATATATATATATATATATATATATATACATACTGTATATAAGAACTTAGCTTTAACACTTGCTTTCAGAGAATTTATCTTGACTTAAAGTGAATTTTTCTTACCCCATTGCCATTTTTCATACACCATCATATATATATTAGGGATGGGCATTTTGATCATTTTGTCTACTTGAGTACTCGTCGAGTGCTCGAGGGGCAATGACATATACATAACTGTCTGAACCGTCTGTTTTCAAATCGTGGTTGGCTTAACTGGAAATGCCATATCTATCACATTTTTAATATGTGTGTTAAGTTGAAGTTCAGTTTTGAAGACTGATTCTGTTCCTTTTAGCTGTGCTCTGTCTAGCTGTTTGAAACACTCGCCTGCTATATATGCGCTACTTCAGAGCATTGAGTCCACTGCCACACGCCTGGTGTGTGTGTCTCCCCAAGTGTTCGCTCCTGTGGGAAAAGCTGCGATGCTTCGTATTGTTGTTGCTGTGATGATTCATGAAGTGTTCCATTTAACTTGGAGAGTCGGAATTTCCACCTTTCTGCTGGGGAAAGTGCAATGGAATGACACTTTATGTCAGACCTCTAACTTAGAAACTGGTGCAGAAATCTTCAACTCCCATTTCGACGAGATGCAAGTGTGTGTTACGTCACGCAAACATTTTGGCACCCAGGGCAGGGAGGTTTAGAGTCAGTGACAAACATTCACTTTTATTGAATAATATCCATTAACGAGTCAAAGTTCTTACATTAAATTATAATAAAACGTGTTTAGAAAATGTATTGCAGAGACAGGTGTTCAAAACACGGTTGATTACACTCTCTTTTGATTATCGTAACGATAACATTACAGCGTCATATATAAGTTTGGTTGCTATGAGACGTCTCTGACGATCAATGTACTGCTCAAAATCATAATGTAATCAATCTCAAAATTTAAAATAAGCTCCCTCTTTGACATGTGTGTGTTTAGTTGTCAGGTAATTGTCACTGAATTTCAAATTAAGTGAAAAGTCACATCATGCATGAACACCATCGATCATCGTTTTCGTGATCGATCATTGCTGCCATGTCCGAGTAACCAAATACTCGAGCCCATCCCTAATACATATATATATATATATATATATATATATATATATATATATATATATATATATATATATATATATACTGTGTGTGTGTGTGTATGTGTATATATGTGTGTGTATATATATAGGCCCTAGTAACAAATTATTTGTCAAACAAAAGTATTTTCCAGTGGTGTAAAATAATTTGAAAACTTCTAAACTAAAACTTAATTCTGATCTAAATCCTAATTAAATATTCTCTGAAAGCAATTCTGATTATATGACACAATTTGTTTTGTTTTTTTGTTGTTGTTGTTGTTTAAGATGTTTAGATATGGTTACATATCTGGTTTTATGCAGGTACTGTATAAATAGTAATGTGTGTCAGCTAACCACTTGTGATCCGATAATCTGAGACTGATGTTAATACCGGGTGTAATTGGGGTGTCAGATGCTGTGGTTGAACTGACTGGAGCTGTTAACACAATGCTTGATAGATGCCTGACTCTCTGTATTTTTTGACAGGTGTGTCCCCCAGCTTTTAATACAGAGGGTTTAGTTGGAGAGTGGATGGGACTCTGTGATGTGGAGTGCTGTTCCCAGGCTGAGTGCCCAGCTGCCCACTGCTAGACTCACATCTTCCTGAAACTCAAGATGGATTAGAGTTTAACGCCTCCAGAGATCAAAGGTACGAGATGTATAGTAATGAGCTTTCATTCTGTTCCCCCCAATCAGAGACCATGTGTAGTGAGAGGGCCGTATTCATGTTTGTTTAGAGTGAGTCGTAGACAGCTATTACCATCAATCGAATATTTATGAATTTGGCAAAGAGGTTCACTTGTGGGGTTTGATGTGTTTAATTGAACTGCAGACATTTTTCAAGGCTAGGAAAACAATGACTTGTCCGCTTCAGCACTTTTTTTTTTTTTTTTTTGGAAACCTGCCATGTTAGGCATACAGGTCCATATGAGCTGGCCAGAATTATTGTGATTATACTGTAGCACAGATTTATTGCTTGAGGTGCAAGAAAGGATGTTAGCGAGAATGCTAGAGAGAGAGAGAGAGAGAGAGAGAGAGAGAGAGAGAGAGAGAACAATACTGCCTTGAGTCACAAAGTTCTTCCGTAACCATGGCAGCCTGTTTTTGGCATGCATATAGCTGTCAGCCAGTTTATTTGTGTCTTCTATTTTTCAATTATTTTTCAGAGATGCACCTAATATGTACTTAATTCCCTATTAAAACGTAGTCCCCTCAAGAGAAATATAAAAACTTTTCATTCTAATTCTATATTCTTTTCAACAGCTTGATGGCAGGTAAGGAAATTGTTGACTGTGCAAAGTGGAAAGTATGTTATTGGATAAGTCAGTGATTTATTGGAAAACGAAGGCTCACAGAGAGAATATAAAAGAAGGGCCGGGATCATTCACCAGCCTCTCGTACATCCTGCCATGTTCAGAAATGAGAGAAGAAACTTCAGAGAGCTTCCACTGACACACTGAAAACGTCCTGGTTACTTGCGTAACCTCCGTTCCCCGATGGAGGAAACGAGATGTTGTGTCGATGCAGTGACACTAGGGGTCACTCTTGGGAGCCCGAAACACCTCTGGTCTTTGATAAAAGGCCAATGAAAATTGGCGAGTGGTATTTTCATGCCACTCCCCCAGACATACGGGTATAAAAGGAGCTGGTATGCAACCACTCATTCAGGTTTTATGCTGAGTAGCCGAGACAAAGTCCGGCCATTTCAGCGGGTAGTTCAGCGATCTGGCAGGAGGGACACAATGTCTTGTTCACTCCATCAGGATACGGAGGTTATGCAAGTAACCAGGACATTCCCTATCTGTCACTCACTCGACGTTGTGTCGATGTAGTGACACTAGGATTCCCCACACAAAACGCCGCAACTGGCTGAACTGTGTTACGTGAACTGGCGGTGTGTGACGGGCAGACGACTGTGTGCCTCGTAGCCAGTGCACCAGGCCGACATGTAACCTCCCCCAACATAGTTATGAGTGTCGAACGGCCCTTTGGGGACAAGTCGACTACCCAAAAGATAGAGACAGGCTAACCCAGTTGTGGCCTCTTTTCCCCTTCTTTTTTTCCACTCCCTAATAAACAAGGGGGATTATCTGACTGGGCCGCCAGGTCTAGTCTGGGGGTGTCCCTCCCAAGGGGAGGACACCGCAGAGACCACACCTTGCCCAAAGAGGGGGGGGATATTTAAGTGGAAAATACATCACATGGTCTTGCCGACCATGTGGAGAGTCTCATGGTAGATCCTACCCAATGGGGGAGGAGTTACTACAAACATGGAGACTGTGGCATAGGGGACTCTGCCCAAGGAAGACACAGTTTGCCAACAGGGAAACGAATTAGCGGAAGATATACATCGCATAGGGTTACCTTACAGGGAACCACCACATGCAGAGCACCTACCCCAGAACAGGGCTCTTAGTTAGCATGTGTACTGGGCCGGCAGTGAGTCTCTCCGAAAACTCGACTGCCACAGGGCTCGGAGGAAGTCAACCAGGGAACATAGTTTGTGAACACTACTGGGAATTAATGGCGCACGTCTTCAGCTCAGAGGAGGTGAAAGGCACTATGTGCAAGCGATACACCCGGCCAGCTATCCTGGGCGTATCCGCTTGTATTGCGTGCCACTACCTGGGATGAAACCGGTTCCACCCGGAGGTTGTAGAACCTTGTAAAGGTGTTGGGTGTTGCCCAGCCCGCTGCTCTGCAAATGTCTGCTAGAGAGGCACCCCTGGCCAGGGGGCAGCACATTCTTGGCGTGATATGCCATAGATATGGCATCAATGAGCCAGTAGGTGATCTTCTGCTTGGAGACAGCGCTTCCTTTCCGCTGTGCACCGAAGCAGACAAAGAGCTGCTCAGAGATCCTAAAGCTCTGTGTGCGATCCAAATAGATGCATAAAACGTGCACCGAACACAGCAACGACAGGGCTGGGTCTGCCTCCTCCTGGGGCAGCGCTCGCAGGTTCACCACCTGGTCTCTAAAAGGGGTCGTGGGAACCTTGGGCACATAGCCCGGTCGGGGTCTCAAGATCACGTGAGAGTAGCCCAGACTGAACTCCAGGCACGTTTTGCTGACAGAGAATGCTTGCAGGTCTCCTACCCTCTTGATGGAATTGAGCGCAGTCAGGAGGACAGTCTTCAAGGAGAGTGTCTTAAGTTCAGCTGGCTGTAAAGGCTCAAAGGGGGCTCTCTGTAGACCTTGAAGAACTACAGAGAGGTCCCATGAGGGAACGAGGCGCAGTCTGGAGGGGTTCAGTCTCCTGGCGCCTCTCAGGAACCTGATGATCAGGTCATGCTTCCCTAAGGACTTACCGTCCACTGTGTCGTGGTGTGCTGCTATAGCAGCAATGTACACCTTCAAGGTGGAAGGGGACAGCCACCCTTCCAACCTCTCCTGCAGGAAGGAAAGCACCGATCTGACTGCGCATCTCTGGGGCTCTTCCCGTCGGGAAGAACACCACTTAGTGAACAGACGCCACTTAAAGGCATACAGGCACCTCATAGAGGGGGCCCTAGACTGAGTGATCGTGTCTACCACCGCGGGTGGTAGACCGCTTAGGTCTTCCACATCCCATCCAGGGGCCAGACATGGAGATTTTCAGAGGTCTGGTCACGGGTGCCAGATGGTGCCCCGTCCCTGAGAAAGAAGGTCCTTCCTCAGGGGAATTCGCCGGGGGGGGGGGGGCTGTGAGGTCTGAGAACCACGTCTGTGTGGGCCAGTAGGGTGCTACCAGGACGACCTGCTCCTCGTCCTCCCTGACCTTGCACAGAGTCTGTGCAGGTAGGCTTACTGGGGGAAATGCATATTTGCATAGGCTTGGAGGCCAGCTGTGTGCCAGCACGTCTATGCCAAGGGGTGCCTCTGTCAGGGCATACCAGAGCGGGCAGTGGGAGGATTCTTGGGAGGCGAACAGGTCTACCTGTGCCTGTCCGAATCGACTCCAAATCAGCTGGACCACATGAAGGTGGAGTCTCCACTCTCCCCGAGGGTAACCTGCCATGACAGTGCGTCCGCTGTAGTGTTGAGGTCGCCCGGGATGTGAGTGGCTTGAAGCGACTTGAAGTGCTGCCAACTCCAGAGGAGGAGACGGCGGGTGAGTTGTGACATACAACGAGAGTGCAGAACGCCTTGACGGTTGACATATGTTACTGTTGCCGTTTGGTCTGTCCGAACTAACACGTGCTTTCCCTGGATCAACGGCCAGAACCTCCGCAGGGCGAGCAGAATTGCCAACAACTCGAGGCAGTTGATGTGCCAACGCAGCCGCAGGCCCGTCCATAAGCCGGTGGCTGCGTGCCCATTGCAAACAGCACCCCATCCCATTTTGGAGGTGTCTGTCGTGACCATGACGTGCCTGGAGACCTGCTCTAGGGGAACACCTGCCCGTAGAAACAAGATGTCAGTCCAAGGGCTGAAGAGACGGTGACAGACCGGCATGATGACCACGCGATGTGTCCCGCGGTGCCATGCCCATCTCGGGACTCGAGTCTGAAGCCAGTGCTGAAGGGGTCTCATATGCATCAACCCGATGCCATATGCCCCAGGAGCCTCTGAAAGAGTTTCAGTGGAACCGTTGTTTTCTGTTTGAATGCCTTCAAACAGGCCAGCACCGACTGTGCGAGCTCATTCGTGAGGCGCGCTGTCAAAGAGACTGAGTCCAACTCCAAACCAAGAAAAGAGATGCTCTGAACTGGGAGGAGCTTGCTCTTTTCCCAGCTGACCCAAAGCCCTAATCGGCTGAGGTGCGAGAGCACCAAGTCCCTGTTTGCACACAACATGTCCTGAGAGTGAGCTAGGATTAGCCAATCGTCGAGATAGTTAAGAATGCAAATGCCCACTTCCATTAACGGGGTAAGAGCTGCCTCTGCGACCTTCGTGAAGACGCGAGGGGACAAGGACAGGCCGAAAGGGAGGACCGTGTACTGTTACACCTGACCCTCGAATGCAAACAGCAGGAAGGGTCTGTGTCGAGGTAGAATTGAGATGTGGAAGTACGCGTCCTTCAGGTCTACCGCCGCGAACCAATCTTGATGCCCACCGCCTTTTTTTTGGCACGATGAAGCTGGTGCTGTAAAACCCCTTCTTCATCTCGGCTGGAGGGACAGGTTCCCTTCTGTAGGAGGGTAGCGATCTCCGTGCGCAAGGTAGCAGCATTTTCGTCCTTCACCAAGGTGAAGTGGATACCGCTGAACCTGGGCGGACGCCTGGTGAAATGAATCGCGTAGCCGAGTCGGATGGTCCGGACCAGCCATCGCGACAGATTGGAAAGCACAAGCCACGCATCAAAGTTCCGTGCAAGGGCGACCAAAGGGACAACATCGTCGGACGTACCGGCAGGTTGGGCCTTGTGGCGGGGCGGAGCTTGAGGTGCCACACCATGTCGTGGCCATGCTGAGTCTAGGGACATCGAAGCACTTACCTTGCTCCTTGTGACCACCCCCGGAACAGCCTGGGACGGGGAGGAAGAGGCCTGTCCTCGCAACCCGTGGAGACTGTCACATCAGGGGTGGATGCGTGCCACAGCTGGGCACACAGGGGCGGGTAGACCACCACTGGAGCGCCAATCCTGCAAGGGAAAACCCGTGGACGGTGGTCGTGATGACGATCATGTACACTGGGTATGTGACCCAGGGAAGGAGGAAACTGCTCTTTTGCTGAACTGTTGGATACCGCAGCCAATTGGGCATGCGGCAAAATCAAATAAAAAGGCAACAAAAGATTCTCCACCCGGCCCTCCACCAGGGGATGGAGTGGTCTTACTACCAGCTCCAATGCAGTGGGTTTCGTCGACACTGGGTCGTCCGTCTCAGGGGTGCTTTGACGACCTTCGTGGGTTCTTGGCGGCCGGCCGTGAGACGGGTGGTGTCTGCTTCCTGTGGTGGGCTCCACGCCGGGGCCGGGCCAAAGGGGCGGAGCCGGTGGAGTCACCGCAGGGGGACGCCCTTGGCGACGAGCAGATGGGGTGCGGGATCTTGAGCCGCGCCGGGGCAGGATATGCCGGACAGCCTCCATCTGCTGCTTCACCGTCGAGAACTGCTGGGCAAAGTCCTCGATGGTGTCGCCGAATAGGCCAGCCTGGGAGATGGGGGCAGCAAGGAACCGTGTCTTGTCGGCTTCACCCATCTCGACCAAGTTAATGTGGACATTGTCCGCCCGAGAGACGGAGAGCGAGGTCGGTCGCCGATCGCAGATCCTGCATCAGATCTGGGGTGGAACTACCCTCGTGCAGTTATTTTAGCACCTTGGCTTGGTGGACCTGCAGGAGGGCCATGGCGTGCAGGGCAGAGGCGGCTTGTCCAGCAGCGCTGTAGGCTTTGACCGTCAGGGATGACGTGAACCTACAGGGCTTGGACGGGTGCTTTGGGCATCTGCGCCAGGTGGTGGTGCTCTGCGGGCATAGGTGCACCGGGGAAATCGCCATATAGCCCCTGGCCACCCCACCATAGAGGGTAGTGAGGACGGGGGAACTGAGAAATCGGGACCGGGCAGTAAAAGGTGCCTCCCACAATTTTGTCAGCTCCTCGTGCACTTCCGGGAAGAAAGGCACTGGAGCGGGGCGTGGCTGCTTTGAATGGCGCCACGAGCCCAGGAACCAATCATTGAGCCGTGAGGGTTCAGGGGAGAGTGGAGGGTTCCACTCTAGCCCGACACTCGAGGCCACCCGGAAAAGCATGTCTGTCATCTCTGCATCAGCCTTTGACTGGGCAATTGACCCTTAAGGGGGGAGCCTAGCTGAGGCTTCTGCGTCCGACTGGACAAGCCCGCTCTCCGATGCCGCACTCTAGAGCTCATCAGCTTTGCAGGTTCCGAACAAGAGGTCAAACTCGCCGTGAGACGAGCTGGCGGACTCATCTGGAAGCCCGATCGGGGCAGAGAAGCGTGCTGGGGAATGGGAGGTCCGCGAGGAAATACCTGGCAGAGGCGATCCCCTTGGAGTCCCCAAATCGCCCCCAGTGCTAGCCACGCTGGCCTCAAACCCATAGGTAGAAGGACCAAGGCGGGGAGCCGCTGGGGTGGTTTGCTTTCTTACGAAAGCAAGCCGCGACTGCAATGTTGCCATGGTCATGTTCTCGCAGTGAGAACATGAACCATCCACGAACGCTGCCTCCATGTGGGTCACGCCCAGACACGAAAAACAGCGATCGTGATTGTCTGAAGTTGAGAGTTAATGAACGCAACCAGGAATAACACACAATCGGAAAGGCATCTTTAAAAAGACGCGTCTTTATAAAGACGTTCCGTGTGTGCCGCTCTTTTAGAGAAATATACTCTTTCAGGAAAATACACTATCTTTTTTCTGCCGAAGCGCCCAGGGGCGTTCTCTGCAGTGCACCAGTGCAGAGGAGGGAGAAGCCGTTGAAATGCGCCGTCAGATCCAGCAGAGGTGAATGAACAGTCGTGAGAATTCAGCTCAATGAGCATGACCGTTCGGCTCCGAAGAGAAAATCTGAATAAGTGGTTGCATACCAGCTCCTTTTATACCCGTATGTCCGGGGGAATGGCATGCAAATACCACTCGCTAATTTTCATTGGCCTTTTATCAAAGACCAGAGGTGTTTCGGGCTCCCAAGAGTGACCCCTAGTGTCACTACATCGACACAATGTTGAGTGAGTGACAAATAGGGAACCGCAATCAAGACATGATGCAAGGTTTCACTACTGCCTTGAATTTTTTTATATCTACTGCGGTCTGCTCTTTGTGTAAATGTCATTATTGAATATATCTTTTGAAAATGCATCATTAGCTGGTAATGGCAACACCTCATAAAGCAGAGCCGAGCAAAAACATTAGTGGCTTCTCACTTGAGAAGCTGGTCAGCCTTTGCAAGATTGGAATATAATTGCAGCCTTGTGGCTTTTAATGCAACTAACTGTTTCTTCATCTGCTTAAATGGTTTCCACCGTTTTGTTTTGTTGTTTTTTTTTGTGTGACACAGAGGTTACGTAATAAACTGTATATATTTTTTCAATAGCTACAACTACAAAATAGTTACATATTCAAAAAGAAATGTGAAATGGCAGCAACAGCAATATGATAAAAGACACCAATGTTCAATAAATAGTTATATATATATATATTAACAATAATAATACAAATCTAAATAAATAATTATTCCGCCAAGTAATACTGCTAAAAGTAAAATCTTAAACCAGCTTAATCTTGGTTTGCTGGTCTTAGTTGATCTCCCAATGTGGCCAAGCTAGTATTAGCTGGTCTAGGTGGTCTCTTCAGACACAGCAAACAGATTGGGCTGACCACACGGGGGACCAAATTAGACCAGCAAATCATCTAGCTGGTTTTGGCTGTTTATGGTTGCTAAGCAACATAGCAACTTGGCACACTACAGGAGTATTCCGGGTTCAATACAAGTTAAGCTCAATCAACAGCATTTGTGGCATTATGTTGATTATCACAAAAAATAATAATAATAATAATAATAATAAAATTAAATTAAAAAAAGCATAAAATCTGGGTTACATTGAGGGACTTACATTGGAAGTGAATGGAGCCAATTTTTTGAGAGTTTTAAGGCAGAAATGTGAAGCTTATACTTTTATAAAAGCGCTTTTATACATTAATTCTTCTGTTAAAACTTGTGAATTGTATGAGTTGTAGAAATTTTTAAATTGTTGTTTTAAATGTAGTTTTAAGGTTTTAGTGTTTACGGCATTATATCGCCATGGCAACAAAGTTGTAAAATTGGATATAACTTTACACAGAACATTTTGGTAAATGATTTTATCACACTAAAATCACGTTAACACACATATTGTTTCCGTCTTGTGGGTATAATTTCAAAACTGTATACTGAGTATTTTAACATTTATCGACTGGCCCATTCACATTGTAAGTGTAAATCAGAACTATCCATTTTATAAAGGCATTTTAAAGCTACAAGTTTTCAGTTGTTGAAGCATATGGGCGTCTCGGTAGGCTTTATGCCATTAATTAATCAGAACCAGGACAGCACTGTGTATTTACCAATGCCTTCATCCGTTTTCGAGCAGTCGTGTTTTCCTGCTGATTTTCTCCTCAGTGGCTCCTCCACACTGGACCGATCATGTTTCACATTGTTTTTGTGCAACCGATGGAGTAAACACTGGTCTGCGTGCATGTGTGCATGACTGTGCTCTCTCTCTCCATCTTCACTTCCATCCTGCGCACACCTGAAAGCCCTAGATAAGCCTCACTGATGCTTGTCTGCTTAGGAGCAGATTACCTTGTAAAACTGCAGGCACAGTGGAGAGGAAACACGGCAGAGGGAGGACCCAGCTGACCAAGGCAGGGTAAACGTCTGCTGTGTTCTGGTAAAAGGTTGTGGAGTCTAAGAACACTGGCCATGTTTGTGGTGCTCTATGTGGCCCAACAGTGACTGAGTTCATTGACTCTTCTTTAATGCTGTGAAATCAGCTCTTTTACTGCCACCATCACACCTTTCTGTTGCTGTTGGCTTTTTATGCTACCAAAAGTGCAATTTTTATTGTTTGATCATTAAAGGAGAGAGAAAAATATTAGCTCAATTCCAAAACCTAGTGAGGTGCCTGCTTTCTACATAATCTTGCATAGCCAGACCATTGACTAAATCGCATAAGTTCTGGTCCCTATTGCAGCTTATTCTGGCCAAAATACGCCCACTTTTACAGGAACAGCTGGCTGGCATGTAAAGCAATCAATCCCAGTTTGATTTGTTTGTATGTGCTGTTAAGGGTTGAGATACCAAAACAACTGAGGTGCAAAAAACAAAAAAACAAAACAAAAAAAAAAATCATAAAAAAAATATAATGGCTCAGAAAACTGAAAAGGTGAGGAAATTTTAAGTACAAAAATTGGGCAGACTATTTCACAGACGTAAATTAAGACAACAAAGCAAAATATTAAATTCTGCTCATGGATATCTAATTTACTTGCTACTAAGTGCCTCAACCAGAACTCTGGATATCTGTCACAGTCTGTCTCCCTCATTTTGTTTAAGGACTCTTATTTTGAAGTTTTCCTCCAGACTACATCTCCCATTGTGCACTGCCCTCATCACTTCCAGCTGTTAATCATCCTCACCTGTCTTCCATCCCCTCATTAGTTCCTTTGTGTATATATACCCTCCAGTTTTGTTCATTGATTGCCAGTCAGTTATGCTGTGTTGTTCGTTTGTGATGTATAGCTTTATAGTTTGTTCCACTCCAGCATTTGTTCCACTCCAGCATTTGTTCCACTCCAGTGATTGTTATTAAAGGATTTAAAGTATTTACTCATGCGTCTCCTCTCTTCCACTCCAAGAACCCAACATTACAGAAGGACTGACCAAACAAAATGGATATACCGGCAGTAGCAATCCTCCTCGTCGAACAAGGAGACCGTCAAATTGAGGATCACGTGCGTGAGTTTCTCCATCTCACGAATTTGGTGCACTATGATGACCATGCTCTGAGTTTCTTCAGGGCTGGCCTGAATAGTGCATTGAATGAGCTGATGCCTCTGTCGGGTCTTCACTGGATGATCGCCGACTACGTGGAGGTGGCTCTGCAGCTCTGCGGCTCACCTTTCACTGTGGGTATGGAGGATGAGGACTTTGTATCTCCTCCCACAGTGGACACCCTTCAGCCTTCCATGGCTCCTCTCTCAAAGCCTTCCATGGCTCCTCCCTCGAAGTCTTAAACGGCTCTTTCCCCCACGCCTGCCACGGTCAACGAGGCAGCGCCCACGCCTGCCACGGTCAATGAGCCAGAGCCAGTGCCAGTAGCCTCGACCGTCCCAGAGCCAGTGCCAGTAGCCTCGACCGTCCCAGAGCCAGTGCCTGTAGCCTCGACCGTCCCAGAGCCAGTACCTGTAGCCCAATCTGTCCCAAAGCCTACTTTCACAGAGCTTATTGACATTGATTCCATTCCCACCCAGTGTACTCCTCCTCCACTGGCTCTGCCCAACATCTTGGACACCCTAATTCCATCCAGTACCCTGGTCCTTCCTCCTCCGCTGGCTCCACTTAGGACACTTCCTCCTCCTCCTCCTGGTCAGCCAGCTCCTCCCACATCACCGGCTCGACCTTTGCTCCCTGCAAATCATGGTCAAGGGGAAACTCAAACCCTCTGACTCCGCCTAGACCCTCCGAGCCCTGGACTCTGCCTTGGCCCTTTGTTCCCTCTGTCCCACCTCGGCTCTGTGTCCCTTTGGCTCCACAGTGGTCCTTCAGCCAATCGGCTTCTCCGGGGTCCCTCGTCCCTCCAGCTCCTCCTTGGTCAGTCGGTCACCTGGCTCCACCTCGGCTCTCCCATCCTCCAGCTACGCTTCATCACTCCGAGCCTCCAGCTTCACCGGGGACCTCCTTCCCTACGGCTCCGCCTCTGTCCTCT